>NC_136520.1:26500230-26862730 GCF_053919585.1 Euprymna scolopes
ACAGCTGAAATATTAAGGAAAAACACTTGAATGTGGAGACTAATACACATGAGCCACATGCGCGCGCCAGACGAGCTACTGCAGAGACAAAACATGAAGAAGCGTTACATTGAGCCAAGCACATTGAAGAATCCCCTCCCTCATCCCCTCCTATTATCCAATCACCGCCCCCAAGAGAATGATGCCAAATAGCAGAGAAGGGTCAAAGAGGAGAGAGCGCTGACCAGACCTCCGCTGGACAAGTGCCAAGAGAACTGAGACCTTGGGGAGGCTTATTTGCTACACAAATTGGCCGCTGCTAGCGAGAAATCAATGGTAAGCGACTGTTGCGATCATGCAAATTCATTTGCAAATATCATCGAAAGAGGTGGAGAGTACTGGAAATCTTGGGAGACTTTTTGTCTTTCAGCTTACAGGGAAAATCACAGGTTGTTATCAAGGAGAAAACCTTTATGCGTGGAAGCTCCTTGTGAGCCAATAATAAAAACTAATTTAACGATTTCTTTGATAAATAATTAATATATTTAATGGCACTTTGTTTTAAATATCGTTATGAAATTTCAAATTTTACTAATAATTAAGCTAAAAAAAAAACAACTTATTTTTCTATTTTCTACTTAACAAGAAATTCTTTTTTAATTGCACATACCGAAATGTAACGAGGAAAACACATTGTGTTCGGAGCGTCAAAAAATCATTCAAAATTCGAAAAAAAAATATTGATAGAAATCCACTCAATAATTGCCACTTTAACACTTCCTGACAATCATTTGGTTTTATCAGTATTTGGCTTATTTTTTTTCGAATTTTTAAAAAATAATTTTGAACTATTTTTGACGCTCCAAAGACAGTGTGTTTTTTTCGTTTCGTTTCGATTGCCTGTATACGTTAGCAGCTGGACACTAGTTCTTTTTCGGACCGAATAAAAGCTCTAGATTCCGTTAAAACACACAAAGCATATTCAGGTAGGTAGAAGAGTAACTTATCTAACTTTTAATGACATTAATTTGTTATATATTTGAATATTTGACTTTGTTTTCGTTTGTTGGCTTCTCTGCTAAATCCCTGAAAATATTTATCTATCTTTCTGTTTGTTATTAGACGTTATCTACTCCCGGTTGTTTCTTGGGAACATGACCAGATTCAAAAGACCTATTTCAATGACGTCAGCAAGTCACATGGCTTTAGTTCCTTAGCCTTCTTAATATCTTTTATTACGGAGGGTCATGGTCTTATTCGTTTCCTTTCTCTCTACCCCCTCTTTTCCTCTCCGGTTAACGAATTCGTAATTTTTTTCAACGAATTGATTTTGTATTTCTGTTAACTTTAATAAGCGATAAATAAAGTTGTATCAATATTATCAGTATGTTAATATCCATACGAATAAATGTGAAAGTTTTATCTTTGTGTTTGCAAGTAACTTATGAATAAAATATTTATTATTTAAAATGTTGGTTTTAAGTATTTCAAAATTATAGTGAACTGGCTTAACCAGATGGTATATTATACAATATAGATAAAAAATGACCTTTATAATAATAATAATAATAATAATAATAATAATAATAATAATAATAATAATAATAATAATTGGAATCCAAGTGAGGGACAAGTGGAGAAGCGGTAGTGGAAAATGAGGGCGTTAAGATTAAGTGTGACCGAGAGATAACTCACAGGAAACCGGATATTGTAGTTGTGAACAAAAACACCAACCAATGACAATTTATTGATGTGGCTTGTCCAAATGACATCAACATAGCAGGCAAAAAGAATGAGAAACTACGAAACTATCAGAAACTGAAGGAGGAGATTGCTAAGTTGTGGAATAAAAAAAAACTTCCATCGTGCGAATCATCATAGATACGCTTGGCTGAATTACAGATGATCGTGAGAAACAGTTTAACTCCTTGGGAATCAAGTACAACATCACCGTACTCCAGAAGCCAGTTCTGCTTGGCACATCAAACATCCGACGCCAGGTGCTTTCCATCTAATTGACTCTTTGACTATGCTCACTAGCTTTCGTGTAAAAGCGCACTCTTGAGTAAAAGATCACAATACTGTGAAATCATCATCATCATCATCATCATCATCATCATCATCATCATCATCATCATCATCATCATCATCATCAACAACAACAACAACAACAACAACAACAACAATAATAATATCATTGTTTATCTAGTATAATCTGTTTTTATCTATCTATTAGGCATATATTTTTATGTATACAAACATATTTGGCTACCCATTTTCAGACATGTTTCCGTCAAAACCGAAATATGTCTGTAATTGTGTAGCCATATAATATTTCTATATATACCTAATCAACAGATCTATTATTGAGCACGTTTGTATAAACAGACCCAGGATTCGCTAGTGGATGTAACCTTACTTGAATTGATCTCTCTCTTTTTCTCCACCCCTCTCTCGCTATCTTTATTCTATCGCCTCCTTTTTCTCTTACTTCATCTTCTCTTTCTAGCTTTCGTTTACCCCGACCTTCTCCATCTCTCCTCCTTTCTCTCTTTCTCTATTCTACGTTATTCTATTACTTCATCTTTCCACACTCTCATTTTTTCTCCGCCTCGCCCTTCTCTCTCTCCCTCGCTCTCCTTTCTCTCTTTATCTTTCTCTTTATTCTATTTTATTGTATAACTTTCCCTTTTCATACTCTCAAATTCACTCTCCCTTATTTCCTTACTCACTATTCTATTTTATTTTATAATTTCCCCTTCCTCTACACTTAATTTCTATCTCACTCTCCCTTCGTCTATCTCTCCCTTCCTCCTTCTCCTTTTCTATATCCTAGTTTATTCTATCTCTTCCCCCTACTCTCAGTTTCTCTTTCAGCCTTCAAGTAAGCAATTAATTCTTTCCAATACATTCCGGCCAACTCGAGGCTCATTTAATTATATTAATTAATCGTAAGATTATCAAGTGTCTCTCATTTGAACTTTTTTGTTTGTATCTTTTGAAAACGTTCGTTATGAGAATTACAACAAGTCGATCATGTATTTGCTCGGAATTTGTATTTTGTTGTTCCAAAATTATTAAGAATAAAAATTATTAAGAATAAAAATTATTAAGAATAAAAATTATTAAGAATAAAAATTATTCAGACAAAAAGGAGCGATGGACAAAACACGAAGTGTTGGATTATTGGAGAAATGACGGGGAGTTCACATTGGGGCACATATATAACAGGACTGATGTAATACAGACATAACGATAGTGATGATGAGGGGGAGAGAAGACATATATTACAGTTCTTTTGACACATGTTAGAGGAGAGGGGGATACTCCACTTATGATTATGATGATGGTGGGGAGGACACATAATCTTCGAAGGGTTACGCAAACTTCATTATAAGATGATAAACACAATTACCTTTCGTTCGTGGTGAAGGATGACACAAGACAACTGTTACAACATAATGATAACTTCTTTATTCATTTGATCGGCCGGTCGATGACGTCAGGAATTCAAAATTGGATTTACATGGTTAATCTTCTACCTTTCGCCTCTAACGGACTCTCCTCTCCAACTGACTGTGTCAACTCTTAGCTGATCAACTGACTCTCACCCCAACTAACTCTGACTAACTAACTCTTAGACCCTATATTCAGAATCTCCTCCGTCTATGTCAGAAGTGTGTTTACAAACGTGACTAATTTTCATGTAGCTATTCATATGTTTGTCCAAACACACTTTTGGCAAACAAAAGAATCCTCAACATATAACTCTAACCTATTTCTTAATTTGCATTGTTCATTCTTTGAGCTGACATTTTTAATATTCCGATTTCTAAAAGAATGGACAATCAACTCTTTTTCCAATATAAACAATATTTAACGATTCTAATAGAATTTAACAATAGACTAAATTTCTAACATTCCATTTCTTAACCTTCCCTACAGGGTTCGATTCTAGGCTTCACTTATCTAGTATTCTTCTTATTTACATGGGAAGGGGACAGCCCTTTCCCTGTAACAATTCTAATGTTATGCATTTTTTTAAATCACGATTGATAATTTGTATTATTTGGATTAATTGGACTACTGTTTTCATCTTGATTTTGATTTTCACATTTCGGTCGATGTAACCTCCTACCTTCTTCAGGTGTATCTTGTCGAACTTGGGAATGTTTTTGTCGAACTCGAGATTTTGGACAGAATTTCTAGCGGAATCCTTTATTTACTTAACGAGGGTAGCATGCTCTTGTTCCGTCAGCCATGACTGAATAAAGGTGTTAAGTAATTCGCAATTGTATTTTTCGTTCGCCCACACTGAGGACTGAACCTTCGATCTTCAGGAGAATATCACTTTTTACAATTGATTTTTCCAACTACTGCGCCACGGGTCCTGAAACAAGAGCATGCTACCCCCTCGAAGTAAATAAAGGGTTCCGCTCGAAATTCCGTCCAAATTCCCGAGTTCAACAGAAGCATTCCCGAGTTCGACAAGATACACATGAAGAAGGTCGGAGGTCGCATCGATGAAACGTTGTGAAAATCACACTCAAAATGAGAACAGTAGTCCGATGAATCCAAATAATACGAATAACCAATCCTCATCTCAAAAATTCAGAAACAATTGAAAATTTGTATTAATTTAATTTTTCAATAAGGACCCATGGCATAACGGATAAAGTACTAAGTAAAAGTTAGTTCTAAGTGACATTTTTTTTTGAGTTTTAAGGTTCAATCAATATGTTATGTACCTGTGGGATGGTGGAGATAATAATGATGATGCGGTGTATATATTATATATTCTCATGTATATAGTTGTGACATGGCTGTGACCGTTTGTCTTCTGTGTGTGCATATGTGTGTAACAGTCGTGTGTGTGTGTGTGTGTGTGTGTGTGTGTGTGTGTGTGTAATGTATATAAGATCTCAAGACACTTCTTTTTCGTTCTTGGTCGGTGCCACCTCGCGAGTATTCTTGGCTGCTCTTCAAAAAACACGATTTAGCTTTATTGTTTGGAGAAGTCTTTATTTGGATTTCATCGTTAATTTTTTTTTCTTTTTTCGTTTTCTTATCTTGAATCAAAATTCTCTCGTTAACTCGAACTCAGCTGTCTAGCCAACGCATATGCGTCCCCTACTTATTTTAAGCGACGTGTGTGGGGCCCTTTAACCGGCTTGCACTCAAAATACACTCACTAACCTGTTTCATGGCCTCTTGTTGCATGTAGGTGTACGCGTTGTTGATGGAAGTCAATGAATTTGATCCATGTCGCCAGTAACTTTGGTTTGACACTTTAGCACTCAACTTGACACAAACAAGTTAGCTTCAACGTAGTACCGCGTTAACCGCGTTAGTGACACACAACACTCAGTGCGGATGATACTAAAATTACAATTGCGAATTACTTAAGACTTCTGGCCGGTATTGGCTGGCAGAACGAGAACATGCTACCCATATGGATTAAATAAGAGATTCCGTCCCAATTCGTGCAGAATCCTGAGTTCGACAGAAAGATTTCAGAGTTCAAAAAAATATGTCCGAAAATGGTCGAAGGTTAAAAAACCGATATTGGTTGTTATTTTCACAAGGTTTCGGCTGATGAACCTCCGAACTTATTCGGCTGCATCTTTTCGAACTTTGGAATTTTCACTTCGAACTTTAGAACCTTTACGGAATTTCTAACTGAAACTTTTATTTAATCCATAAGCGTAGATTTTTCTCATCCCGTCAGCCATGACAGGGTAGAAGTCTTAAGTAAGTTTTAGCTTTTTAATGACGCTTGTATTCAGACTGTCTTCGGATACATCTTATTGAACTTGGAATCGGCATTGAATTTCGACCTAGTATTGATAGGAAAATAAAAGAAGATACACCATCTACAGTTACTCGCAATATTCAATTAGAAAGAAAAGACATTCTAATGTAAAAACAACTTTAATACCAATATCATAGTTTATCGAAGTTTATGAAAAAGACTAGAATGACACACTCTGTCGAACGCCATGAAAATGTCAAGCGCAGTGGCGTTATCATTTCCTGTTCCATAAACCGACAGATTCGTTCAGTTGTTAATAAATTATAATCTATTCCAAAGGCTATTAAGGGAAAATAAAACGAAAAACGTAAAAGTCCAAATCGAATTTGTTTTCGTTTTGTAAAAATTAATAGCAACAATACAAGATCGCTACGGTGTCTGTACGTGTGCGTGAGTGTGTGTGAGAGAGATCAACTTTTACTTTTAATTTATGAATAAAGGAAGGAGAGAAGTTTTTAACTCTTTTCAGATGTACTCTTACTCTCCTCTTAAACACCGGAAATAATTCACTGGTGAAAAATACGAAAAAGGAGTCTTGATTTGTCCTTTTCGCTTTCTTCCTCTCCTTTCTTTCGTTGCTTTTGACTGATAAAGGAAAAAAAAGGGAGATTTCATAACAACTATGACAACGGCTGTTAACAACTATAAAAGAGAAAGCAAAAGAAGGAAAGCCACAACTGATTGAGCTGACTACTTACGACGTGTCAATAAACAACACAGCTGTGTATAAAGATTCAGCTGACAAAACGACAACTGGCAATCTGTAGGGAATCCGAAAATTTGTGGTTTTAGCGATAGATTAATAATATGCGTTATAAACGTTTTATATGATGGACATTACCACCCTAACCCTAACCCTAACCCTAAGACTATTTTCATGCACCGGGCACTATCAGATCACTTGGCTTACGGGCCAAGAGTTAGGTTAAGTGATGATGGAGTGTTCGACACGAGGTTTAAGTGATCTCGGATTTCGGGGAGATGATAGAATGTGTTTTTGTTTAGATGTGGAGAAAAATTAATTTCCTGACGAAATAAAATCGACAGGTTGGCGTCAACCTTCTGGTTACTCGGCTAGAATTTTGGCGCCAACCTTAGAAATTGGCCATGTGTTTATATTAAGCGAAAAGACCACACCAGAAGGTAGATAATCAAATTACTCTGTTAAGAGTTTGAATCGCAATCCAGTCAATTTCTAGATCTAACCCGAAACCTGACGCCCGAACTGCAGCTACGATGGGCCCATATCTGCTGATCAGTCCACCTGGAAAAGGAGAGCTGAAACCCGACGACTGACAACGAACAGCTAGCGTTTTAAAGGTACTGTCACACAGATTTAGAATCGTGCGCGTTTTGTCGTGGCCTTCGTTATAAAGATGGCCGGCCAGCTGAAAAAATGACGTCATCGCCGAGGTCCCAACAAGCAAGATATGTGGAACTCTTAGACTGTCAATAATGAACAGTAATTTTTACAGACAGCGTTACAAAACTTCAAAATTGGATTAAAATAAAGAAATAAAGAAAGAACACGATTTATACTGAAACTCATCTAATATTAATAATAAAAAAATAATTAAAAAAAACACAAGTTATTTGTTTAAGTATATTATAAGCAATTGAATATTTCGTTGTATTATAGATTTTAAAGATTAGAATGCGTTCTTTAATTACTTATAAATTACATTTTAAAAAAGTGAAGGAACACGATTTGATTTGAAATAAACTTGAAGTTTATTTAATATAATTAAATGAAAATTATGCATGTAAGATTATGAATATTTGAAGCAGAACACAAGCAAAACATTTGATATGAGTTAAGACAATAAACAAATATTAAAATTAAACTTTTTTTTAAAGCAAAATGAATATTTTTTTTTAAATCAAAATGAATATTTTTTAATCAAAATGAATATTTTTTAATCAAAATGAACCACAATATTTTTTCAAAATCAAAAACAATATTTTTAATAAATTCATGAAATATTGCACAGTAAAAAAATTAACCTAAAGAAAAAATCATGTTTCTTATTTAAGATTATTTCACCACATAACAAAAATAACATGCAAAATCATTTTTTTATATCCATATTTTCAGTTTGTTAAAATACGTGGGTTTGTATTACTGTACACATAGATTCGAAAAAGTTGTCAAAAAACAAATATATAACAAATAAATGTTATCAAAGGCAAGATAAGTTACTTTTCTGCCAAACTGGATATATTTTTCGTGTTTTTATTCAATGTAACATGTTTATTCA
Source organism: Euprymna scolopes (assembly GCF_053919585.1). NCBI lineage: Eukaryota > Metazoa > Mollusca > Cephalopoda > Sepiida > Sepiolidae > Euprymna > Euprymna scolopes. Next base: position 26,508,280 of record NC_136520.1, read on the forward strand.
GCTCGAAAAACATAGTGTTTACCGATGTATTCGAAAATTCCAGATGGCGTCTGATTCTCTCTTTAACACGGTAAGTTTGGGAAAAGGTGTTATAAATACAAAACCGGATAAAATACTGTTAAAAACTCGCTCAATATATATTACCGTGACATAGGTTGACATATATTCGGCGGGTTTTTAATAGTATGTTGTATAGTTTTTTTATTTATAACACCTTATCCCAAACTTACCGTGTTAAAGAGAGAATCAGACGCCATCTTGAATTTTCGAATACATCGGTAAACACTATGTTTTTCGAGCTGAATAAACATGTTACATTGAATAAAAACACGAAAAATATTTGGTAGAAAAGTAACTTATCTTGCCTTTGATAACATTTATTTGTTATATATTTGTTTTTGACAACTTTTTCGAATCTATGTGTACAGTAATACAAACCCAATTACGTTAATGAAATGAATTGTACTTATTTACTATGCCTCCCCACGGGACAGAGTTAGACACCAGGGTCGTTTTTTAACGTGGAGAAAAGGTACAAAAATAAAGATTGTCTCAGTCGTGAAGGATTTCTCCTCCACCGAAAGAGAACAAGAAATAGAATGCAGCATCTGGAGAACAGATACTACACTTTGATCTGGTCCCGAAGGCCAAGACTGTTTAAGACCACGAGTGAACGCGCGTTTTTTTAATTTTTTTTTAGTTTAGTTTCATATATATATATATATATATATATATATATATATATATATATATATATATATATATATATATATATATATATATATAAAATAAGTATTTTTAAATTTTATCTTTCTAGCTTTAAAAAAAAGTTTTAAAATTTTATCAGCCGGCATAATTTATTTTTAAATATTGAAAAATTTCAGGAAAATTAATTTTTGTTAGATTTATAAAACGTGTGTCAACAGCTTAAAAAAATCGTGTTTTAAAGAGTCGATGTTGTCTCGCATTTTCATTAGTTTTGTACGCTGTAAAAATTTTTTTTTTAATATTAGCAATTTATTTGAAGCTTCTTCTTTTGAATGGTAGAACATTTAGGATGATAATATTGAATTAAATTATAGTTACATCGTGTTAAATACAGGGGGGGGGGGAGCACGTTAAAACTTACTTTGCTGAATGGAGATGGTGTAAAATCTTTTTTTTTTTTTACTGCATTATAATTCTTTATCTTTCGGAAATGAAAATACTGTCACTTTTTGGTCCTTTACGATAATTTCCTCAGCAAGTTGGAACGATGCACCGTGAAGGCATTTTAATAAAAAAAGAAATATTCCACTGACTTCAAGACGTTACGAATGCCTACCGGTGACTACCGGTGTCACCGGTATGGACTATCCGTGATGACGTCAGCAGATTAAATTATTTTTGCCCACCGGCCATCTTGTCTTTTAAGACGGTCTTGAGTTGTGCGCTCTGAGCATCTGAGCGGTGATTTCCTGTGGCCACATTTTAAAGGCCTATCACTAAACGAAGATACAAGTATAGCCACTGTTTCGAGGCTGACAACGGCCTGGTTACAATAATTGGTCCCATGAACTCCCCTCAAACGTTGCTGCTGCTACTGCTGCTGCTGCCGCTACTACTACTACTACTACTACTACTACTACTACTACTACTACTACTACTATTAAATACCCGAAACGTATAAACTATAAACACTGTTGTTTACTGTATTTCTGTTGACGAGACAATGGCGGCCAATTTGCTGTGATCAAAGATAGATACAGTCACAAACAATCGAATCACTTTGCCAGAATTCAACTCTCTGCGGCTTCGATTTGCCAGTTGCAGAATAATTAACGGGTAAATGACATTGAGGTTATCTGCTGTTCCATATTGATAATCGACTGATTAGCTTAATCATATCGTTTAAGAAAGATTTGAAATTGAAACCAGTTCCTCCGAGAATTTTGGTTTGGTAAGACGTCATGTAGGGTCGTTTTATATATACTAACGAGTCAGCGCATGTCTATGACCAAAGGCCAAAGGCAAATTAATGGATTCGTCAGCGAGACACGTTACCTGAAGCTGAGAAAGGTTTGATTATTTAAGATGAAGGTACTACAAGAATTTGTTTGAATTTGACTTGTAGACGACTCTGTTATAGTCGACTGGGAAGCAGCCACGTGGTATTGTGGTTCACAGACTGAAAACTTTTCTTATCTTGAGTTATTTTCACAACGTTTCAGTCGATATAACCTCCGATTTTTGTTAGATGTATATTATCGAACTCGTAAATTTTTCTTATGAACCGACACGTGGCATAACGGATAATGCACTTGGTAATTTAATTGTAACTGACACTCTTCTGGAAGTTGAAGGTTTGGACGATACTCAGAATACAATTATGAATTACTGAGAACTTCTACGCGGTCATGAAGATTAAAATCAATATATCATGAAACTAAATCTTATTCCATGAAAATAAATTTTATTTCTAAAATCCTTATTCTAATTTTGTTGGAAAATCTATTACATAATTTAAGACTAAAGATTAAGGAGTCTTAAGAAGTAATTGAAATTCAGGAAATCTTGCTTAAACGGTGTCTAATGACTATGGTTTAAATTCAATGTAAATCTGAAATATTTGAATGGTTAAATGAGAGGCTGTGTTCCTTCTAAAACCTCTTTAAAATACGCAAAAGAAACTGAAATTTTGAGAATGTTTATAAATTAATGTTTAATATTGGTTAAAATTTCACAAAAATCATTGATATTTGGATTTTCATGAACGGCTTCTATCCATTTTTCACCCTCTTTTCATTAAATGAAATTAAACTAAATATAATCCACCTTTGTAACCCTTACGTCTACCAGATGTGTTCCAAAATTCATTTAGACTAAAACTGGTTTAAGTATTCAAAGCTCCAACCACTTTTCAGATCTTTTGTAGAAAAACCCGCAGCAATAGTTAAGATTTAAAAAATCGGAGGTAAATTTTTATGTAGGATTTCCACTTTCTTTTTATTTCTATCTCCGCAATAAAATCATATTTAAAAAATTAAATTCATCGATTAATTAGCTTAGGGGTAAACTCTACACATATGCTCACTCTTGCTATATATATATATATATATATATATTTAATTATTTTTTACTATAATAATTAAATACCTACAGACACTAGTGTTTCATCCTTTCGGGATTCTTCAGTGCAGGGTGTCACGATTACTACCAGTCGAACGATTCGAACCCCGCTCGATTAGCGGAGGCCGGATCCATTCGGCTACCATTAACCGTGTGAAATAGCGTTGAATTTTAAACATTTTAATTTAAATGTTCATTACGTCAGACAGACAGTGATCAAATCGTTATACGATGATCTACGTATAAGAGCTAAATTGACCGACTTTTAATTCAACTGAAAGTGCTCAACGATAAGAAACGAATTTCTTAAAAGGGGCTGTCATAATTATTTTTTTACTATAATAATTAAATACCTATAGACACTAGTGTTTCATCCTTTCGGGATTCTTCAGAGCAGGGTGTCACGATTACTACCAGTCGAACGATTCGAACCCCGCGATATATGAAAATGACTTTTCTGTCTATCTAACGGTCTCTACCAAACTACTCTGTCAATTTTTAGTCTACAGACTTAAAGCTTGATATATACGGGAATTTGGATCCGTGGAACATATTTCCTTTGTGTTTTCGCTGGTATAAATAGCTGCTAAGGGGTCAAAATAAAACCCCCCCAAAATCTTGGAACTTGGTAGGCGTAAGTCGATTTAAAATGAATCTCTACGCATGCGTAAATATGTATTTATATGTTAAAGTCGGTTAATTTTAGAGTTTTGCTATCTATCTGTTAGCTCAGATAGTAACAGATAACGTTGAAAGACTATATGTTTTGGTTTCGATTTTAGCTGATGTTACCCAGGTTAGATTAAAATTTTTTTAAACTTTTGTAATCATTACTATATATTGGATACAATATAATAATTAATAGATAATTGGTTCTATCGTAATAAACACGAAATCGGCATAAATTAAAATATCATATTTAAGCGTATTTTACGACCGGGCCATGCTGGATGTCCTGCTAGTACAATATATTTAAGTATATGGCTTTCTTCAAATACATTCAAATTTCTGCAGAATAGAGCTTGTTCGCGATGCCCTCCATGTTCACGTTTGAATTAAAATGGAACATACATCTAACAAAGGGAAATGTTCCCGAAATATAATTTCATACAGAACTTCCTTCAGACGACACTGACGCAAGTAAGTTGGTTGGTTGGTTGGTTGTTTTTGTTTTACGGCATATCAACCCTTTTCAGGTTATTTAATGCCGAATCCAAAGATTTTGAAGAATTTTTTTTTTTAATAGAATATATTTGTTGTTTTCAAATCAGTTTCTATATAACGCATAGTTGGAACCCTAACAGGTCAGAGTGGATCTGGGAGCAATGGTAATTAAAGGGTGGCTCCACACTCCTCAAAGCCCACAAGCTGGGGCCTCACCACTGGATATAGTTTAAGGTCATATCCAGGACCCCCATTGAGGGACTTTTACCCTCTGCAGGGGGGCAGTCGGCGTATTCTAATGCCCCACCGACAGGGCCTGACGCAAGTAAGAATATAATATAATGTAATAAGAGAATATAAACCCACATACTTATATAGACAGTAAGCAAAAACACACACAAAAAATATATAGACAGTAAATTATCACATGTAAATAAGTAAAAATATTTTATGTCTTTCAAGGTGAAAAACATAAAATATTTTAGATTTTTTGCGGGGTAGCTGCAGGTCAGGCATATATAAATATATACTGTAGGAACACCTAAATTAACCATAACCTAACGTTCAACTAATCATAATTTAACACTAATCCAGCTCTTACTTAAGCAAAAACACACACAAAAAAACAAAACAAAACAAAAACAAAAAAACATGTGTCTCTATTTACTGTTAACGGACAAAAAAGTGGGTGAACATTCTGCATTAACTTTATATAGAAAAGTGATCCCCCACTTTAAAAGAACAAATATTAATATGTTTTTTTGTTAAATTCCTTTTGTCCGGATAATTTTCAGGCTGTTTACATGTAATCGTTTCCCGAGAGTTAAATCTGATATTTTTGGGGAGGAGGGAAGGGGGATAGTAAAAAATACCTTATCTAGCGCCACATCAGAATGACTGAAATATCGATGATAGCAAAAACTAAATAAAAAATAAATAACGAAATAAAATAAAAATAATTAATAAATAAAACTTTATTTTGAGAAAAAAATTTTTTTTTCATTTTTTTTACCTATTTTTTGATTTTAGTTTTTTGCTGCTGAATTCAAGAACCCAACAAATGAAGCGTCGTTTTTTTATGCTTTAAGACAAAGAAACTGTCAAAAATGTTTTTTTTTCTACATGCCCCCTCGCTATATTGCCACAACAAAAGAAAAAAAAAATTAGGAGGTTGAATGCACCTGAAGCAATTGCGGAACAGTCGAAAATGACAGCAGGAATCTCGGCACCGCAAGATTGTGTGCGAGACATCACGAATAGTGCAAATAAGAATTCGCACAACATTTCAAAATTGATTGAGAAAAAAAAAAAAATTTGGAAAAGAATTGTCACACTGCTTGAAAATGACAAACACATACGACCGCACCCGCACCTCCTACTCGAATAAAAATCTAACCATAAACTAATCATAACATAACAATAATTTAACCGTAATTGAATAAAAACAAAACAAAAGACAAAAATGGCGTCTTTACTGTTGATCAAGATGTGGATGTTCATTGTATGTTAAATTTATATAGGAACATGATCCTCCACTCTAAAATTTTTTAAAAATTGTGTTTTTGTGGATATTTTTATGGCTGTTTTTATTCCAACGCTAGGGTAGGGATTTCAAGTGAGAAATGCATAGGACCAATTAAAAATGGGATTCAAAATATGAGATTAGTTGAAATTACATCGTCACAAGATGTGCCCCGATTCTATGCACTTTTATCGTCTAAACGTAAATACCTCCTATTCCTAACCCTAACCTCCTGCAACAAAATCACACTTTTTCACTGTAGAGATCACTACATACCGGAAAAGTTTTCACTCTTACCTTCAAGAAAATATTGTTGTGTAGCGGGTGTGTGTGTGGGGGGGGGTCATATTGTAAAAGATGACGGCTTCGTATCGGAGACACATTAACGGGACATGCATAACGGGGACTCAGGACAGATGATAATGATAATGAGGGAGAGACATTTATAACAGTCTGGGATGACTCTTGGGGACTTCATATTAATACAGACTCGGAGATATGATGCGACAGTTATAGACGGGGGATACATTATTGATGATGGTGGGGGGGATACATAATACATGGAAGGTTATACAAGCGATCGTTTATAGATGAAGATACAAAACACATTTACCTTTTCGGTTGTAAAGACGACACGAGACAACACAGTTACAAAATTATTGGTGATTTCTTTATTCTTCAACCGGCTGATTGGTGATGTCAGGAATTCAAGCCTTTTCTACTAATTGCCTACTTTTCTCCCTTCGCCCCTAAGGGGCTCCCACTCTCCAACTGACTCTATCACCGTGTGTGATCTGCTCTGATTATCTGATCCTAATCTACTGACTGCCTCTAACTTCGAACCCTAATTCAATATATTGAGAACTCTTTTTTGTTTATGACGTAAAAAGTGTGGTCCCCAACGTGACTAACTTTCACATGGATTTACATATGTACATTTGGCAAACAAAGAATTCTCAATTTTAATTGTTTAATATCTAACCTATTTTTAAACAATATTTTTTTAACTCGCATTGTCCATTCTTTTAACTGACATATTTAATATCCAGTTATTCTAAAAGAATGGACAATCGCTTTTTTCTGACATAAATAATATTTAGCTATTTCTAAAATAATTAACAATGGCCTGCATTCCTAGGATTCCAATTATCCACTTGCCTACAACGTTCGATTCTAGCCTTTTCCTAATATCATTTTCACTTATCTAGTCTGTCTTTTTACTTACATGAGAAGGGGACAGCCCTTTCATGTAACAATATCACTTTAAAATTGAATATTTTCAAGTACTCTACTGCGGACAATTCTAGTACGATTTTAGGAGCCTTAAACCTACTTTTATTTATAGATATAAATATTGCTATTTTATTATTACATATTATTTCTACACATATATAATTGCTTTACGTATTATATTATCTACTATTATATAATACTAGCGAGGGTGGGGAGGAGTTTTGCCCGGTCGTAAAATACGCTTAAATATGATATTTCAATTTGTCCAGATTTCGTATATATTACTATAGAGTTGTGACTTCAAAAGTAAAAAAAGTATTTGGGTGCCATCAGCTAGAATTGAAACCGAAAGCAAAACTGTAACATTCAAAGCTGGTGACGTTACCACTGTTCTAACGAGACACGCATATGAAATGATTAAAAATAAAATAAGATGAATGTATAAAATGTATGACGATTTTTTTCAGTTTTTACCCTTTTTTGACCCCTTAAAAATATTTTAACGGCTTAAGACCCATAAAAGAACGGCCCTTAAAAAATGCAATCATTTGAGGCCAACTGACACGCATATAAACTTGTTAAAAATAAAAATACAAAATAAACCAATAAGAATGTTCAAAATGTACGACGATTTTTTCAAGTGTGACTCCATTTTTGACCCCTTTAAAACTATTTTAATCGGCTTAAGACCCATTATATAACGGTCCACATAAAATCCAATCATTTGAGGCCCCTAGCGCCGCTCTGCGACTGTTTTGTTTCGGAAAAGATAGAGTTTGAAAATATGAAGACAGACAGACAGCCTTTTATATATTAGACTAGCAGGTGGGGAGGGGCGGTGTTGCCCGGTCGTAAAATACACTTAAATATTATATTTTAATTTGTCCAGATTTCGCATATATTATTATGGAGTCGCGATTTTAAAAGTAAAAAATAAAAAAAAAATAATTGGGTACCATCAGCGAGAATCGAAACCGAAAGCAAAACTGTAACATTCAAATCTAGCTACCTTATCACTATATCAACGTGACAGGCCTATGAACCGTTTAAAAATTAAAAATAAACTAAGATGAATGTACAAAATGTATAAAGATATTTTTTTCAATTTTGACCCCATTTTTGACCCCTTAAAAACTCGGCTAGACCCGTAAAAGAACGGCCCGTAAAAAATCCAATCAGTTGAGACCCCTAGCACCGCTCTGCTACTTTTAGCTTCGGAAGAGATAGAGTTTTAAAATATGGAGACAGACAGACATATAGCCATATATATATATATATATATATATATATATATATATATATATATATATATATATATATATATATATTATATTTCGTGTACAGAAAGTTGTTAGTTGAGACAGATCATTGGTACTGTCGGTTTCAAGCCCGATAATAAGGCCCGTTTAAGGTATCCTTATCAAGCTCTCTTCAGCCAATATTCGTCTATTTTACAACCGGAAGTATGAAGTATATATACCTCGCGAGTTCACGTTTAAATCTCGTTTTGTTACATCCCCTGCCTTTTTTATTTATTTATCGGATGATGTAATACCTACTTTAAACTTTGAATTATTTAAATTTAAGATCTAATTTCGAAAAAAAATTTAATTTGAATCCAAATTAATTTAAAAATCTCTTTTCTTATGTATAAAAAAAAACTTAAAATATATATTGGTATCGGTTAAAAACTTAAAAATTCGTTATATTATATCGAATTACGTTTAAAAATTTCTAAAAATACGTTTAAAGTTTAAAAAAATATTTTTAATTATATTGAATCACGTTTAAAAATTTCGAAATACGTTTAAAAAATATAGTTTTAAAAAACCAAATCTTTCAAGGTTTGGGGAAGTGAGTATTTATCTATCCTAGTATATTAACATTATTATATTTTTTCTATAGTTTAAAATTCGAAATAGATTGTAAATTACATTTATAAAGTATAATTTAAATTTATTTTTATAAAATACATTAATTTAAAATCTATAATATAATTACAAGTTTACAGACTAATCATTTTTGTATTTACAATTCTTTTTTTTTCCTATTACACACACACACACACACACACACACACACACACACACACACACACACACACACACACACATATATAGTGTTGTTCTTTTATTTGATCCAATTTATTAGGAGCACCTTCCTTCTGTGTATGCAATTTTTCAAAGCTTCACTCCTCACATTTAAACATTTCATTTTTGGGTCATATATATATATATATATATATATATATATATATATATATATATATATATATATATATATATATATATATATAATTACTTTATTTATTGCTGTATATATTATCTATTATTTATAGTTACCGTATCCCATATTTTGTGGAATTTTATAATCGGTCTACTTAGTAATTGATCGTCACTCATTATGTGTATTGCTTCTTTGAACCGTCTTACTCTCCACCGTTCTTCTCTGTTTATAGTTCTTACTTCGTCACATAAAGGTAGATGTTTTGCCTTTTCCCTCCATGTATGATCAGTTTCAATCTCTCCACGTATTACGGCTTTTCGATGTTCTACTTTACGTTTAGTAGACGACATGTCTCACCTTTGTATAGTTTTCAACATTTACATGGGATACACAGTTCTTTGTTATAATTTTTCTGTAGGGGGCTTGACTCGCACAAGATTTTTCGGGAGAGTTGAATCGCTCTCGAATACTGTCCTGATGTCATATGGATTACATATTCATGTCTGGTATACAAACTGCCCATCTCGTCTTGATATGCATTGATGTTACAACATATTGCCTTTGCTTAGTGTTATAGGCAATGGACGATTCCTTTCTTTACAATATATGAGTGGTTGAAATTCAAGTTTAGGCACTGTTTAGTGAACGTTAGCTTTCGATATACAGGTGATATAAGCCCCTGACAAGTGTAGGTTATGAACAGAATTGTAGTCCGAAGAATCCAAATAATACGAATAACCATTTCTCATCTCCAAAACTCAGAAATGTAATTCTTATACTGTCTAATTTTCATCTATTATTGCTTAACAATATTTATTGGAATAAAAAAAACCTATCTTGCTTTGGTTTATGTTCAAAATACTTATTCCGACTCCGAAGTTTCCTTTAATAAATATGCTTTTAATTACGACATCAAAGAAGAAAATCAACTTCATTAATATAATAATTAGTGATGGGACGATTCTAATATTTTTTCCGATTCCGATGTAATTACCGATTCTGTACTAAATTCCCGATTCCGATTCCGTTCCAATTCTGTATAAATCTCTAATTATTTAACTATAAAATTGCTATTTCCCCCGATTTTCGTAAAAAAAAAAAAACATGTTAAATATGCAGCTATTTTACTAAACGTCAAAATACACTTGTGGAGAATGATTTATCGATTTAAGCTTTGGTTGGTTGTTTTTGTTTTACGGCATATCAACCCTTTTCAGGTTATTTAATGCCGAATCCAAAGATTTTGAAGAAAATTTTTTTAATAGAATATATTTGTTGTTTTCAACTCGGTTTCTATTCAACCCATACTTGGAACCCCAACAAGTACTACCACTCTGGGTCAGTGTGGATCTGGGAGCAATGGTAATTAAAGGGTGGTTCCACACTCCCCAAAGCCCGTAAGCTGGAGCCTCACCACTGGATATAGTTTGAGGTCATATCCAGGATCGATTTAAGCTTTACTGGTCATTTAAAATCAATAAATATTATTTTATCATTATTACCAGCAATGGAATATTTTACTTTAAACAAAATCAAATAAAAAAAAGACAATTAAAAGAATCGTTTTTGCATCGGAAAATAGACATCAATTTTTCGATTCCGATACCGATACCCTCAAAATTTCCGATTTTTTCGATTCTCGATTCCGATTCCGATTAATCGTCCCAACACTAATAATAATCCATTATGGCTCTATACATTTTAGCTATTTGATAAATAGTAATGTATTTTTCATTAAATAATAGTCTATTTCTTACAATTTTGGGGCAACCTAATAGTTATTAAAACTTTAATCAGAAAACAATTTGAATAATTCATTTACTATGATAATGTAAGAAACAGAAGTGCCTTCGTTTCAAAGTGTAGCTCAAATAATGCAAAGAAGATAACTAAAGTTATCATCCTAACATTCGCATTGTTTTTTCCACCTTTTTCCATATCAATAACACCCTACGTGACTTACAGAGTTTTCATTAAATAATAGCGTACTAATTTCTTACAATTTTTAACTAAACCTTTTCTTTACAAAACTATTTAAAATGAATTCACCCTTCATAAATGGTGAATTCATTTTCAAGTATAAATCAAATAAGAGAGGTAATAAAGCGTACTCCCCGCACATGTGGAATTTTTGCTTGTGAGCTATCAAGAAACCCTAATCAATTAATAAAAGTTCTTTTTACATACGTGCGCGGTCTTCAGTCTTATTATCGTCAGTCTCCATGTGTGTGGTCGATGATTCCCAATTGTTGTGATCGGTTAACTCAGGACGGATAGAACTTATGCATGAAACAATCGAGACCTTTTGTAGCTTCAAAGATTTTATTGAGGAGAGAGGTTCCTTCACGAGGGAAGAGTAAAAAAAAAAACAAAACAAAACAAAACAAAAAAAACAAACAATAAAAACTAAAACAAAAAAAGCAAAAACAAAAAACAAAACAAAACAAAAAAAAAACAATAAAAACACAAGCAAAAACGTCTAAAATGAATTCCTTCTTAATTTTCTTTCTTAACCCAAACATTCGTTACAATCGAACAGCTTTCGACGAAATATTCTCTTAGATTTCTACCCTGTTGGCCACGTCTCGTTTGGCCGCTTTCTCGCCTCAAAAACTGGCCCCTACAAGCATCATTACCCGACACTTATACTAGTTAACATACCCGAAATTCATACTAGTTAACATAATCTCTACTTACTGGAGTAGGGTCCCACTTTATAACACGGTTAGTTAATTAATAAAATATTTTATGAACTTTTGTATGTGAAAGCTAGCAGTCTGAACGCATGAAAATGCATGCACGTTCAAGTGAAACAAGTAATGGCTGTCGACTCTTGATCAATTGACTGCTTGACCGCTACTGACATTATCAGCCAATTACGCAGCCATTGACTGAAACGCAATTTCACACAAGATGGCGTCCACGAACAAGAGAGCGTTTGATAAGTCTTGTAAAGTGAAAATGGCCGCTCACTTGTACATATTATTGCATCGCCGTGCAAGACATATGCCACGGTTATGGTAATGAGCCTATCCACTAATCGACGGATCAACACCTTTTGGGAGAATAAGAAGAATAAGATGAGTGCCTCTCGTTCGCAACGTTGATTAATGAACATTTGTAATGAACATTTGTAATGAACATTTGTAATGAACATTTGTAATGAACATTTGTATGCAGGGCAGCAAAATATTTTGTATTTCGTGGAGTTTCTTTTTATTTACGTTTCTGAATTTTTAGATAAGTTTTGATTATTCATATTATTTAGATTCTTTGAACTACTGTTCTCATCTTGAGTGTCATTTTCACGCTATGTGACCTTTGATCTTCAGGTGTATCTTATTAAATCTGGGAATCTTTTTGTCGAACTACAGGGGTAGCATGCTATCGTTCCGTCGGCCATGACTGGATAGAAGTCCTAAGTAATTCGCAACTATATTTTGAGTGTCATCCTAACTGGAATTCAACCTCCAGACGTGTAACTTTTACAACTCAATTTTTCCAAGTACTATATCCACTACGGACAATTCTATTATGATTTTCTGTTTTTTTTTCTATGCATTTATGGTTGGAATAGTGGAACTATATTTACCTGTATGCCTAAATTGTCTAGTTAGTTTTAAAAATAGATTATATAATAATTTAACGTTTAGTGTCATTTATTTGTAATTTTATTGTTTTTTTTTTAAATATATATATGCATAATATTAACAGGAATTTATTAAAGGGATTTAATTAAAATGATACATTACGCAAAAACTTTAATTTAGAAGAGATTTAACACACCTTAGCTAGCTAGAAAAAAAGATATACAGACAGTGCATAAGAGTTGTAAGCAAATACCTTCTTAATCTGAGTTTAGTTAGGGTTAACGATAATGAATAAACGTATAAACGCTATTTTAAAATTTGTAATCAAAACGAATTCAATCAATAAAACAGTATGGTTTTAAAAATAGTATATATATATATATATATATATATATATATATATATATATATATATATATATACTATTTTTATAGTCGACGTATATATACAGGGTGGCACCCCCAAAACGGTCCCCAACTCTAATTAGGTCCCATTTCTTAGTGTTTTGTCCGAATTAAATGAAATTTTGGTCATAACTAGTTTATTATTTTCAAAACATCATATCAAATCACAAGTGTTCTTTTCTTCGTTCTACAGAATATGTTCTAGATGGCCTCCATTTAGCTTTTTTTTTTTTGAGTCACCCTGTTTACACTAGTATATACACTTGTGCCCGATATTATTCATACCCCCCTTGAAAATTGAGTTTATTAGGTGTAACTTTTGTAAGAATTTATTGTTTACGTCCATATTGATACATATTCTTAATAAACCTCTTCTGATCATTTTCGTCATTTTAAAATCTCGGGATACTTGTAATAAAAGAAATATACAGCTATTTATAAAATCTGCAATGTTCAAAAATAATCATACCCCCTTATTTTTTCAGTATTAATCGAGTTTCTGACTGTTTGTTTTCTGTTTGATTCTTATTTTGAATGCTTTTATAAAACCTTTGATTAATTTCATTTCGTTTTTTGCATTTTTCAGAAATTAAAATGATATCAACTGAAAACCAATAAAAGAATAAAAATTATTAGAATGGGGAAGAAAAAAGAGCTTAGTAATGATCTTAGGACTAAAATTGTGAATTCACATAAGGATGGTTTAGGTTACAAGTCAATTTCCAAGAAATTTGAGGTCCCTACAGCAACAGTACAGAGCATCATCAAAAAATTCCAGAGCCACCACACAACAAACAACTTGATTGGTAGAGGAAGGAAAAGGAAACTGTCTGCTAGAGCCACCAGGAATATTGTAAGAAGTGTTAATTCAAATCCAACCACCACTAATAAGGACATTTTAGAAAATCTGGAGTCTTCTGGCATAAAAATATCAAGGCAAACATTGCAAAGGACTCTGCATGAAAATGGTCTGAAAAGAAAGAAGACCAAGAAGGACTCCATTGCACACCGGAAAACACCTTGCAGCACGTCTAAAGTTTGCTAGGACCCATGTGAATTCTCCAGAGTCCGTTTTCTCAAGTATTTTGTGGACTGACGAAACAAAAATTGAATTGTTTGGCCATATGGATGCTTCTTACGTTTGAAGGAAGAAAGGAGAAGCTTAAAACCCAAAGAACACCATACCCACGGTGAAACATGGTGGTGGTAGCCTAATGTTTTGGGGCTCCTTTTCGGCTAGTGGTCCAGGTAGTTTGGTCAAGATAGATGGAACCATGAAGAAGGAGCAATATTTGGAGATACTCCAGAAAAACATTAGACAGGATGCGGAGAAGCTCCATTTAGGATCAAACTGGGTCCTTCAACAGGATAATGATCCAAAACATACTGCCAAAATAATCAAGAAATGGTTTGAGGATAATCAAATTAATGTTTTGGAATGGCCTAGCCAGAGTCCCGACCTGAACCCTATCGAAAACCTCTGGCACATATTGAAAACTGAGGTTAAAAAGCGGAAACCTAGAAATTTGAGGGATTTGGAGAACTACTGCATTGAAGAATGGTCAAAAATCAGTGTTGATGCTTGTAAAAACCTTGTTGATAAATATCCCAAACGGTTACAGGCAGTTATTAAGAATAAATGGCATGCTATTGACTATTAGTAAGAGAGGTATGAATAATTTTGAACTAGTGCCATTATTGTTTTTCTTTGTATAATGTTTCAAACTTGCATAATTTATTTATTTGTTGAGTTTAAATTAAATGCTTATGCTTGATTTATTGTTTGAAACCCCTTTAATATTGTCTACCTTCTTGTTTGAGCAATATTCTTATAGAACTCTCAAAGATCCGAGGGGTATGAATAATATCGGGCACAAGTGTATATATATATATATATATATATATATATATATATAAATAATCTCACCCGCTACTTAATTGGCTGAAAATGCGAAGCTCGTTGTTTGTTTGTTTACGAACAGGCGATTTGAGCACTATAAAAGTGGCGGCGGGTGTCTATTTAAATAGACATTCCGACGAGTTATTTACGGGCGTCAATTCCATGGTCGACTGTCAACACGACGGTTCTAGGTTCAATCCTTGGCTTGGGAGAGATGCTAGTCTAGCGGCACTGATGAGTTGTGATACAACGAAACAGGACTCCGCTCGGCGTAGTCCGGTCATAAAATACACTGAAATATATTTTAATTCATGCAGATTTCCTATTTATTATTATATAGTCAATTTTTATCGATTATTATATTGTACCCAATAGATAGTAACCATTTCAAAAGTAAATAAAATATTAGTTGGCTGCCATCAGCTAGACTCAGAATCAAAACGCAACGTTTTCCAGCGTCGACCGTGAGAGTATGACCTAAATTGATACATATATAAAAGCAACAAAAAAAAAATGGTGATTTGACCTTAGCCTGGCGTAAGTCGACTATCCGCATTTCTTTCTGTTCATGCGCTAATTAACAGATATAAGTTAGACAACATTTTTTGTTGCTTTTGTATGCATATCGATTAAAGTCATACTCTAACGGATAAGTTTTGTCGAGTTTAGGAGTAATTAAACTGATTTAATAATTGTTATTAAAAAAAGGGTAAATTATCAAAATGTTATTTTAAATATTAGAAATTTAAATAAATAACAATGTGTCAATCGCTTTATTGCAGATTAGTAAAATATCAATATTTCCCTAAATATACGTCACAAAAAAATGAAAATTGTACCATCAAAGGGTTGTTTTAAGCTTTGTGATTTCCCAAAATTTTATTCAAATTCATGACATATTCACGAAGTTATAGCAATTTTATTTATTATCAAAGAAATTTTACCGTTTATCGCTTTATTGCAGATCTCTTACAATGCCAAAAAATCAGGCGAATAAAGGTTATCGAAAAACAAAGGATAATTGCTGGACTCACAGAAGGATTGTTCATCAAATTTAGCCCTGGAGCTTGAATGGGACTCAAAACTTTGGCTGCACTCTTGAACAATCCGAACACCAAATCCAGAAAAATAAGGGCATCAGGAGAAACTCGGAGCTCCAACTTCCCACGTAGACGCTCACTACCATGTCTCCTTCTCCAACATTAGGGGTCTACGTTCTAACATTCCAGAGGTTGAAACCGTGACCGTCGTCATAGATGGCCTGTCAGCTGAAAAATTACGTCATCGCCATAGGTCCTAGCAAGCAAGATAAGTGGAACACAGACTGTCGATAATGAACAGACATTTTTTTACGGAAAGCGTTAGAAAACTTCAAAATTGGATTAAAAAAGATAAGCATGATACTTACTACTGAAACTCATCCAATATTAATAATAAAATATAAATAATAAAAATGAATTGAAAGGGAGAAAAGTTGTTAAAAAGTTAAAAAGAAAAGGAATACGATTGATTTGTATGAAACTGAAGTTTATTCAATAGAAATAAATAAAAATGAACAATAAATATTTTTAAAATAAAAAACAATATTTTAAAAATCAAAACAGAAAACAAACGATAAATTATTTTAACTGAAATACGAAAATAAATTAGTTTAACTGAAAAACGAATAATTAATTATTTTAACTGAAAAACGAGCAATAAATTAGTTTAACTGAAAAACGAACAATAAATTAGTTTAACTTAATAAAGAACAATAAATTAGTTTAACTGAAAAACGAACAATAAATTAGTTTAACTGAATAACAAACAATAAATTAGTTTAAGTGAATAAAGAACAATAAATTAGTTTAACTGAAAAACGAACGATAAATTAGTTTAACTGAAAAACGAACAGTAAATTAGTTTAACTGAAAACGAACAATAAATTAGTTTAACTGAAAAACGAACAATAAATTAGTTTAACTGAAAAACGAATAATAAATTAGTTTAACTGAAAAACGAACAACAAATTAGTTTAACTAAAAAACGAACAATAAATTAGTTTAACTGAAAAACGAATAATAAATTAGTTTAACTGAAAAACGAACAACAAATTAGTTTAACTAAAAAACGAACAATAAATTAGTTTAACTTAATAACGAACAATAAATTAGTTTAACTGAATAACGAATAATAAATTAGTTTAACTGAATAACGAACAGTAAATTAATTAAACTGAAAAACGAACAATAAATTAGTTTAACTGAAAAACGAACAGTAAATTAGTTTAACTGAATAAAGAACAATAAATTAGTTTAACTGAAAAACGAACAATAAATTAGTTTAACTGAATAAAGAACAATAAATTAGTTTAAAGGAATAAAGAACAATAAATTAGTTTAACTGAATAAAGAATAATAAATTAGTTTAACTGAATAACGAACAGTAAATTAGTTTAACTGAAAACGAACAATAAATTAGTTTAACTGAAAAACGAACAGTAAATTAGTTTAACTGAATAACGAACAGTAAATTAGTTTAACTGAAAAACAAACAATAAATTAGTTTAACTGAATAACGAACAATAAATTAGTTTAACTGAATAACGAATAATAAATTAGTTTAACTGAATAACGAACAGTAAATTAGTTTAACTGAAAACGAACAATAAATTAGTTTAACTGAAAAACGAACAATAAATTAGTTTAACTGAATAAAGAACAATAAATTAGTTTAAGGGAATAAAGAACAATAAATTAGTTTAACTGAATAAAGAACAATAAATTAGTTTAACTGAATAACGAATAATAAATTAGTTTAACTGAATAAAGAACAATAAATTAGTTTAACTGAATAACGAACAATAAATTAGTTTAACTGAATAACGAACAATAAATTAGTTTAAGGGAATAAAGAACAATAAATTAGTTTAACTGAATAAAGAATAATAAATTAGTTTAACTGAATAAAGAAAAATAAATTAGTTTAACTGAATAACGAACAATAAATTAGTCAACTGAATAAAGAACAATAAATTAGTTTAACTGAAAAACGAACAATAAATTAGTTTAACTGAATAAAGAACAATAAATTAGTTTAACTGAATAAAGAACAATAAATTAGTTTAACTGAAAAACGAACAATAAATTAGTTTAACTGAATAACGAACAATAAATTAGTTTTACTGAATAACGAACAATAAATTAGTTTAACTGAATAACAAACAATAAGTTAAAATTAAATTCAAACAAATCTTAGTATAAAGAAAGTTACTAAGGCAGAAATATTTCAAGCATTGAATATTAAAACTTTACAAAAATCTGTTGTAGAATTTAATTAAAAGTTTGAATTTTTCTTTTTCTGATATTTCTTTTTTACTAATATTGTCATTCTCTTTGCGACAAAAAATGTTTATAAGGGAATTCGATGAACTGCACATCATCATTTTTTCAATTTGTTGAATAGTGTGATCCTCATCACAAGAGTCAACATGAAATAATCGATTTTGATCAGCCAAAATATTTAAAGTTATGTACATGGCTAATTTTCTCTGATGAATCGAATGTGAAAAAGAATCGCATTTTGTAAGTTTGTTTATAACTATATAATTATATAAGACAAAATTATTAGTTATATCATTTGGGTATAGCAGAGAACCTCTGTTAATATCCTGAAAGTAGCTGTTTAATTCAGCTATTTCTTCAACAGCTCTCTCCCGGATATTAAATTTTTGCAGCTATTGCATTTTAGTTTTTTTGAAAACTGCATGACAACAATAACCTGCTAAGTATAATATAACAGGAAGCATTCCATGCATTGATTAACATCATCTTCTGTTACATCTGTTAAATTTATAAGCATGTAACTCTTGCTCCCTTATCATTTCATCTCAGTGAGTTTTTGTAAAATTTTTTAATTCAATAGTTTGATTATTAATTGGTAAGCTCAATTTTAAAACTGACAGCATTCTGAGTTTTTTTTCACAATCATACACCTGACGTATCGATATATTATACTGATCTCCACTAAGTTGCCGATACTGGCCAAACCTTGCCTCAAGGTTATCTGTCTGAAACTTTCCTGGTAATATATACACCATGTTCTGTACATTTATACAATATTTAGTCAATTCTAAAATTGCGTAAGTAGTATGGTATAAAGCAGTATATGTTTCCTGTGTTAACTTAACAGTTCTTCCAGGAATGCTATTCCAAGTTTCTAACCAGTCACAGAACACATTTAGGAAACTATAATTATCACTATTTAATGTAAGTGGATTAGCATATTTATTACGAAGTCGACAACCTTTATATGGTGTTTTCACATTCAGTATTGTCCACCAAATATAAAATATTTGAATGTATTCTGCGATTTCTGCATAATTTGGCAAGCATTCCTATTTTCCTAAGGTTAGCAAACCCTGAATAGTATATTCGTTGAAAATTTGCAAAACCAAATTAACATTTTGCCTTTCAAAAGTAGTCGGAGAAAGAGCTTTTGAAGTCAACTTATAGCAATATTTCACAAGTGATTGAGATTCTAGGGCATAAAGTTTATGTAAACTAGAAAATGGAGCACTTTGGATGTTATTTAATTCATGATTTCTATTATAGCAAAACTTTGGGAACATCATGCATTTACGTTCATCTTTTTGGCCAAACCAATTGTTTCTAATGCATTTTAATATATGCACTGAGTCGAATAAGAAGAAAAGAGGGCTAGACGTTCTAACTGGATGGGGATATACAATTGAAAGCTTTGATGGGCTACAAAAGAAAGACATAGCATTTTTATTTATTGTATTATTATCTGTTATAACAGATAATACCTTAAACCCTATATCTTTTAAGCCAATTATTACACGTTTATTCTGTCAAATAAGTTCTCAGCTAGAAGACATTTAGTTGGCATAACATGCACAACATCCTTATATTGTGAGAATACACTGCTAAGCATAAAAGCAAATGCACTTGTGGCAGGTTCATTGCTGTTGTTAGCTAAGCCAACAATATTACCATCTTTATAATACAAGATAAGGTTTGAGATGTATTTCATCAACAAGTAAAGATACTGTGATGTCATTCTGCATTAGTAACTTAAGCTTACTTTTAATATACATGAGAAAATTGTTATCATGTTGTTCAATGACAGGATTCATAGAAGTTGATAAGGTTAATCTTCGAATGGTTGAATAGCATGGTAAAATTACATTTTTAGTGTCTCTTAACAGTCTGTACCCTCTAGGGGAGCAGTTATATAATAAGGAAGAAAATACCATCATTTCACTCGAATAATTAACCTTATTCATTGTCATTATGTTAATTTTTTCATATATGAACTTAATGGCATTAAAATATTTAAATGATTCATCTTGCACTAATAGCAAAAATGATAAGATTAATTTTGATAAAGAACTTATATTAGAAGTTTTCATTTCCTGTTCTTCGATGTCCATTTTTTTCATGTTTTCCATCAAAATCTGCAGAGTATTTTCCCCAGTTATGTTTAGGAATTCTATACTCCCCTATAGCACTCATTTCCACATCACTACAGAGTACTCTAACGGCCAAGTCCGGTTCAATCACCATAGAAATTTTTATTTTTGGGCATGGGCATCTATATACAGTGATGATCATATTTATTGGCACGGTAAAATAAAAGTTAAATTTTGTCTAATAAATTCTAAAAAAGGGATTAAATTAAAGAAAATAACAAAGTATATTATGTATTTTTAACTGGCCTTTCCGATGCAGCAATCGGATTTTAGAAAAAATAAATAACAAAGGAACAACAAACATAATTGCAAAAAACCCTTGTTCAAAATTATTGGCACGGCTTTGTTTTTCTTTTAGTATCAGTATAATATCAATCAATTTCCGGTTTACGTGCTTTCTGAACTTTTTTATAGCCATATTATGCTTGTTTAACGCTAATTCAGTGAATAATTTTTTTCAGATAATTTTTAGATAGCGATTAATTTAAACTATTATAAGTGACTAAATTATAATTTTCAATCGCTATGGTTAAAACTAAGGAACACAGCGAAGACGTCAGGAAGCTTGTTGTAGCATGCCATACCAATGGGGAGGGCTATGATAAGATTTCAAAGAAGCTAAACCTTTCCAAATCCACTGTTAGAGCCATAATAAACAAGTTCAAATCGCAAGGCCACGTTATGAGTTTAGAGGGTAGAGGGAGAAAAAGGATTCTTTCCCCAAGAGATGAACGGAAAATTGTTCGACAAGTAAAACAAAACCCAAGGATCTCTGTTGGGGAGATTGTTGATGAACAGAGCACCTCTGGAGTGAATGTATCTCGACATACAGTTGGTAGAGTTTTGAAGAGAGCTGGTTTAAAAGCATGTCGTCCGAGAAAGACTCCCTTATTGAAGCCTATGCACCTGAAAGCAAGGCTAGCCTTTGCAAAACGTCATATTGATAAAGATGTTGCATTCTGGAAACGTGTTCTATGGACTGACGAAACGAAAATAGAGTTATTTGGCCATAATAAAGTGTCTTATATTTACAGAAAATCTGGCGAAGCTTTCCTGCCTAAGAACACCATACCCACAGTGAAGCACGGTGGAGGCAGTTTGATGTTTTGGGGATCCTTTGCTGCCTCTGGACCAGGGCGACTTGTTAAGGTCACAGGTAGCATAAAAAAGGAAGATTATGTTAAAATATTGGATGAAAACCTGAAAGACTCTGCTAAAGAGCTCTCACTTGGTCGTCGTTGGTGGTTCATGCAAGATAATGACCCAAAGCATTCGGCTAAACTGACTAAGAAATGGCTTGAGGACAATCATATTAATGTTTTGGAGTGGCCATCACAAAGCCCAGACCTTAATCCAATTGAAAATTTATGGAGAACATTAAAATTGAGGGTAATGCAAAGGAAGCCTAAGAATCTTATTCAATTGGAGGATTATTGTCAGGAAGAGTGGGCTAAAATTACTACTGAAGAGTGCAACAACTTGGTTGTAAACTATGAAAAGCGACTAAGGAAGGTAATAAAGGCCAAAGGCTATACAATTGATTATTAAATAAATCGTGCCAATAATTTTGAACAAGGGTTTTTTGCAATTATGTTTGTTGTTCCTTTGTTATTTATTTTTTCTAAAATCCGATTGCTGCATCGGAAAGGCCAGTTAAAAATACATAATATACTTTGTTATTTTCTTTAATTTAATCCCTTTTTTAGAATTTATTAGACAAAATTTAACTTTTATTTTACCGTGCCAATAAATATGATCATCACTGTATATGGCATATAATGATGATATTGTCTTGCCTAATAGAAGTCCAATAATTTTTATCTATAAACGTAATTTTTTTTTTCTAAATCATCAATATTATGGAAAGTTTTACGTTTCCGTAACTCTAACTCGTCAGCAACACTTTCACATAATGCACGCTTAAGAGCTGGATTTTCTAAACGCATTTTCTTTGCGTTAAGAGACTCTCTAAAAGTGGTTGATGACGATAAATAGTAGAGACAGTTTGGTAATATTCGAGGAATAGCACCATCCTTAAGATAGGAATTTTTTAATTTAACACTAATTGTCTTTCCAATCCTTTCATCAAATGCTGATGCCTCCCGTTGTATGTCTTCAGGTCGAAAATGAAGTACACATACCTTAAGAAATAATTTAAAAGAAAATCGTACCATGTTTGACTTAATACAAAAAGAAAAAAAAAGAAAATTACACGACAAAAAACGCTAAAATAAAAAAATAAGGTAAATGTGCAGAATTAGTCCACCCTCGAAAAATCCTTTTAAATTACCACTTTTAGAGGTTTTCGGGGCTGCTGAAAATGAAAATAACGCTTAAAATTACGGCAAACTAGTAGTTTCCAAGATATAAAGAGATGTTAGTTAAAAAAAGGGGGAGGGGAAGATAATTTAACCTAAAACGACCACCCACTTTATGGCCATTTTTTTACATGGGCAACGAGCATTTTTTTTTAAAATTACATTTTCGCCTCAAACAAGGTGAAGTGCCTCTTTGATGTAGGAATGAACACAACTAAACGTAAAATGAGCACCTACAGTTGACCCTCTCTCCCCGACAAAAATTCTGTTTACACTTTTTGAAAGGGGGTGCTCATTTTACGTTAAACTGTGTTCATTGTACGTTGACTCTCAACCCCCAACATAAAGGTGGCCATACTCATTTTTCTTCGCTTTTATTTGTTAAAAAGAAAGCGTTCTAAAAAAAAAAAAACGATGGCCATAAAGAAAAGTGATCCCCCGTTTTTTAAAACTAACATTTCTTCATATATTGGAAACTACTCATTTACCGTAATTTTAAACGTTATTTTCGTTTACAGCGCTACTAGCAGTATAAGAATTTTGGGGGAATTTTTGACAACCCTAACACAAAACTGCGGATAACATATACAAAACTCGTAATTTCTCCGTTAAAAGTGGGTTGTTTTTCTTTATGGAATATACTTCCAAAATAAACTATTAACATTGTTTAAAAAATAATAGAAATATTATTTTGTTATAGCCAGCATTTTGTAAAGACTTTTTTTAAAAAAAAAAAATAATATTTCTATTATTTTTTTTTAACAATTTTAATAGTCAATTTTGGAAGTATATTCTCCAAAATTCTGACACCTACAGGGCCACGATATTTACCATAAATAATTATTAATAAGCTTTCAGGATAACAAAACGGTCATAAACTTAAAAAAAGTTTAATCTATTTCACGCTGATATAAATATTGCACAGTAAAATAGTTGAACTAAAAAGATAAATGATTTTTCTTATTTATAATTATTTAAACAAGGAATTCCGTTTTTACGATATCGCTTTTATTAAATTGTTAGGTGAAAGTACATAACATTTTCACCATACTCCCCATTTTAAATAAGTTTCTAAATAATAATTTATTATTTTAGCACATAACTTAAATTACATGTAAAATTCATTTTTTATATACATACTTTCATTTTTATTTTAAAATACGTTCTAAAAATAAATAAATAAAAATATAAAAAAGGCGCGTTTTTTATTTTTATTATCTCAAACATTTTAACACTTACTCTGCTATATTTAGATGGAGTAAAATCCTTTCTTTTTATTGCTTTAATCCACTGGTAAATTATTTCCTTTTTGGGGGGTGGGAAATGAAAACACGGTAACTTTTGGTCCATTTTCGTAGTTACCTCGGCATTTTGGAACTATGCATCTCAACGGCATGTTTAAATTTATTTAACCCTCCAAAACTTTAAAGCAACTTCCGGTTTAGTCATGAGACACGTGATCAAATTTCAACAGACCGATGTTCATGACGTCACCAGACTAAATTATAGTCGTCGCTAGGCCATCATATTACGGTAGCCACGTTGAAACCCAGTTATATGAAACTAAACCAGACCTTTTATTTCTAAGCGAAAAATAACATTGGACAGACTATTTCCCTAGATGAGTTCGTAATTAAACGATACTCTAACTTAACTTCTAAATCTTACCCCTAAGATCGCCATGGGCGTGGAATATGTGCCTATTTTTAAGATAGCTTTCCATGTGGTAGGGACATCTCCAGAGAAGATCCTAAATTACCCTATATGTGCTTTCGGGTTGCACTTGCTCACAGTACTGCATTTATATTTACTCTCTATCGCCCCCACAACAGCGGAGTTACTATCTTTAGAAGCATATCTGAGAAAATCGACCAAGTCCTATCTGCTTCAGCTAACATTCACGTATGTGCAGATTCAATGTTCACAATGTGGAATGGTTGACCCACTCAAACAAGACCGATGATGAGGGGAGGTACTGTCATGATTTCTCCATTGCTTATGACCTCACTCAGATTGTTCACGAACCCACCCGTGTGCCCGACACTGGCGGCCAGTATGCGAGTCTCCTAGACCTTTTTTTTTACAATTTGCCCTGAACTATGTTCAGTTTCCATTCTGTCTCCTCTTGAATCTTCCGACCACTCTGTTGTATCAATTAAGATAAAAATGAAATGTAATAAGTCCTCAGACGTACCTCTCCATCGTACAGTATATCGATACACTATGGCTGACTGAGATAGCTTCCGTACATTAATATCAGAGCTAACTCTGCGTTCCATGTTTAAAAAGGATGTGCCCTGACGGAATGGTTAATTGTAGGTATAGACCATTTCATGCTCTCGAAAAAGTTCCAGCAAAAACCTAACAGCCAACAATAGTTCTCTCCAGAATGTGCTGCTGCCATTGCGCACAGAAATCACTTTTTCCATTGCTTCCAACGTAATAGATGTATTGAGACTAAAGCCACTTTCAGGACTGCCAGCAACCATTGTAAGAAAGTAATAAAGAACGCAAGAGAGTTGTATGCTCAATCCACCAGGTTCAAAGTAGCTGAGCAGCGGCTTGGTTCCCACCAGTTTTGGCAAATAGCAAACAGAATCCTGAACAAAAGTGTATGCTCTATCTCAACTATCATCAATGGACCTGAGGTAATCTCGTCAGCATCAGACAAAGCCAAACTCTTTACTAAGAACTTTGCAGCTAATTCTACCCTTTGCGACCAAGGCCGCCAACCCCCAATATTTCCTCCTGTATCAGAAAACACGCTATGTGATATACAAATATCTGTACGTGATGTTGCCAAGCTAATCAAAAACCTTGATTCCAGTAAAGCAATCGGCCCTGACGGTATTCCAATTATAGTACTCAAAAAACTTCAACCAGAACTAGCGCCCATACTTACAAAACTGTTTAAACGTTGTCTTAAGGAGAATTGCTTCCCATCACCCTGGAAAATCTCATCAGTATGCCCTGTATTTAAGAATTCAGGTGATCGCTCATCTCCCTCTCAGTACAGGCCAATAAGTCTCTTGTGCGTCATGAGTAAGTTGCTGGAATCTGTTTTAAATAGAGAAGTAATCAACCATTTCAGCAAAAATAACCTTCTTAATGACACACAATATGGTTTCCATTCTGCTAGATCTACAGCAGATGTTCTGACAGTTATATCTCATAGGATTAGCGAATCTCTCGACGGAGGCAACCTTTCTAGGGCAATTGCTCTTGACATACCAAAGACCTTAGATAGGGTATGACATAAAGGTTTATTTCACAAGATTTCCAGCTATGGTATAGCTGGAAATGTCTTCTCAACTATTAAATCATTTCTCTCTGATAGGTTCATAAAAGTAGTAGTTGATGGGCAAAAATCAAAAGCTCACAGTATTAATGCTGGAGTCCATCAGGGGTCCATCCTTGGTCCAACTCTCTTCCTGATGTACATTAACGATCTTCTATATCACATTCTTACATCATTCGTAGACATTTAAGCTGATGATACTACCATCTAAGACAGTAAACGACCAAGTTCTCACCGATTGTCTCCTCTGATCTTAAGCACGTGGTACAATGGGGAAAGGAGTGGCTTGTTACTTTTAATGCATCTAAAACCAAGCTTCTCTCTTTACATCATCAACGTTCTGATCCCCATCTAGCATCAACTGAAATGAATGGCTCTCGTCTTGGGGATGCCTCATGTTTTGACAAGATTCTGGGATTGACCTTTACTCCTGATCTGAAATGGAACACGTACATCAAATCTGTTGCCAAGGTCGCTGGAAAAATGGTTGAATCTGTCTATCGATCCATTAGATATCTTATTGCTGATGCAATTCTCTATCTATATAAGAGCCAAGTACGTCTGCTAGAAAGAACCTATCCTGCATTGATAGAGTTCAAAATAGATTTCGCAACCTCTATCTCACAGAAGACATGTTGTGAGTTTGTCTCTGCTTTATCGTTATTTTCATAGCAAGTGCTCGACTGAGCTTCAATCTATGCCCCCCCTCGCCGAACTTTTACAAGAAACACTCGTCTAGTTGAAAATACTATCAATAATTTCCCCCACTCTTTATCTGTGCCTAAATCTAAACGCAGATTCCATGAACAAAGCTTCTTTCTTAGAAGTGAACGCCTGTGGAACTGTCTTCCGTTTTCTTGCTTTCAAGCTGACTACAATCTGATTGTCTTCAAGCCCAACGTAAACAAGTTCTTGATGAGTCGTTCCACTTAAGTTAACAAATTTACCGAATTTCCATTACTAACGATTACTATATTGTCCAATTGACTACTGTACACTCTTTAACCCTTATCCTCGAGTGGTCTCTGGCCCTTGATAAGTGGTGATGCCTATGTAAAAAAAATTAATAAGAATGGCTTGTCCTAATATGAGCCATAATATATTTTTAGCTCATTTAATTCTCAAAAATCAAGAAACCCCTTTCCTTCTATATGAAATACATAAACGCCCGAGTGTTTATTTGAGGATCTACCATTCCACTCTTATTATGAAGTTATTATTCCCCTCTTGGTTTAGCAACTTATGAAAAAGGAGTCTTCGGTCGCACTCAACTATAATCGGTCACTTAGACATTTTCTAGAATCAGAATTATGTAATGGATTTTGATGTAAATTGGAATAAGGATGCTAAACATATGATTTAGTATTATTATATCTTGAGTTAATCCGTGTAAGGATACATAAAAGTGTGGCAAAACTGTTATTTATTTTTTAATTTTTTATTACATTTTCATCCCAAACAAGGCATATTGCCACTTTGATGTAGGGGGCTACTATCAGCGACATAAGCTACAGGGGTACTATGTGGGGAGTTGGGCAGCAAGATGTCGGTTCACGTTACACTTGAACTTCTGCATGTCAGTACAGTTGGGGAAGCAGGAACCCGGAAGGGAATTCCAAAGTCCAGCGGTTCTGAGGAAGAAACTACTGGAGTAGAAGGCTCTCTTACATCTAGGGATCTCAACTGTGAAGGGATGGGATTTTGCTGCTTGTCGGGTTTGTCGGGGGTATTTACATTGAGGGGGTACAAATGCTTGCAGTTCGTCGGAGCATTCACTGTTAAAGTACTTGTAGAACAGGCAAAGGGATGCTACATTACGTCGATGGAACAGAGCTGAAGCTTAGATGACAGTTCAGGACCTATCAGGTCTTTTGAACCTTGTCTAGGAGTGAGAGACTAGTAGCAGATGCACCAGCCCAAATATGGCAACAATACTCCATACATGGGCGAATGGTGTCCTTATATAGGTTCAGGATACTTTCGGGCGTTAGTAGCTTTCTAGCACGGTAGACAGAACCTCTCTTTTTCGTAGCGGTCCTGGCAATGCTCTCAATGTTTCCTGTGAACGTTAGGCGGAGAAGTTTAAAAGATGTATTTTCAGATAAAGAGTATTTGGCCATTGCTATTGGTGGTAGATAAGGTTTCTTGTAGTTATTGAAGGAAACAAGTTTAGTCTTGGCAGCATTGAATGTGACCATCCATTTTTGTCCCCATTCCACTACAGATTGGCTGTATTCACGGAATTAATTTTACCCGTCCTGGGACGGGTAGACTACTAGGTACTTATATTAAAAAGCGAATTTGTTTGTTGATGATGAATATAAATATGCCAGAATTTGCAATATTGCGTTACATGAAATAAGACAGGCGAGATTAGTTTTTAGCTTGTATTACCTTCGCTGCAAATCACCGAGATTATTCTATGTGTATGCGTATATATACACATGCGTAATAGTACATAAATGAAAGCCAAATCGATTAGAGAGGCTTCGAACGATGCGATTGGAGAGCGTCGACCAAGGAAGACAAATCGGATTATGACTGATGAACTAATCCGTTCTCGAAAAAGATCGAATTTGTTATCTAACGAAGCCTGCCCATCAGAAACGCCGAACTTTGGCGTATTTTCCCAGTTGGGAAAATGTGATGCACGTCTTTGTTGAAAACTTTGAGGGTCTCTTGGAAATTGTCAGTCCGATAAGGATTGGAAGTTGTTGCAAAACATATATATATATATATATATATATATATATATATATATATATATATATATATATATATATAGATAGATAGATAGATAGAGTGCAAAATTTTGTTGAAAATTCAAAGACTCACGTTTTCTTTTTTTACCCTTCGTTTATTTCCTGGATTTTTCCATTACAGCTGTTTCGTTAGTGGGAAGGAAATTTTACGATTTATGTGTCCATAAAAATATCCTGTCCCCACCAACTTCTTCAGATGTTTTTCCATTAGATTTTTACAACAAAAGGTCTATTTTAACATGCTGAACATCGTATTCGGGTAAAAAAAACTTCCAAAGCCATGTTTCTTCACTTCCGCCATCTTTTTTGTATATATATATATATATATATATATATATATATATATATATATATATATATATATATATATATATATATACACTCAAATTCTGTTTGATAAGAACTGGCTTCTGTGCATATAGGTTTGTCCTTTGGATGCTTGATTTATCAATAATTAATGTTAAGCCATGTGCGCCTCTGGCAACCGCTGACTCCAACGCTGTTTGCCGTGGTTTTCTATCAATCTTTATTTATGTGTTCTGGATGTGCCGTTGTCTCTCATATTGTCGATTGCCGAAGGCGCGAACACTGGTTTACAAATTTAAAAAATAAACACGCAAACTCACAAACAACAAAATTCTGATGCATCAGTTATGCTTTATGTGTGTATCATAAAGGACCCCCAAGCCTTTCGAGCAAGGCTACCGCTCCAGCAACTTTACCGATCATTGATGATACACCATCACGTATAGACACTTAAAAGTTTACTTAGATCTAATCGCTGATTTTATAGACATGACTTTACTTTTTCAAATATGTCTGGTGCTTTTGTTTTTCCATGAAGCGACTCAAAGCCAATAAGTTTTTCAAAGACATTGACATTATTATTAGTTCCTCGCAGAAAAAGTCTGTTATATGTCAGTAGATTCGTCTAAGGCTAAAAAAGGACTTGCATGTTTTTCACTTACAAAAAAGCTCATCGATGCATCTTGGAATCGTCTGCTTTGACTTTTGTTTTTATACTTTTATCACCAACACATTTTGCAAATTGTTGGAGACAAAGCTTAACAATTTCTTCATTGTCAAAGAAGGGGGTATGCTTTTTAGCCAAACATCGCTAAATCAACACAGCTTTTTCTTACAAACAAATTTGGCCTCTGGTTTTTCCTTTATCGCATATTATTTCCATAACTCAAAGCTAGAGACTAAATTCTGTTTTTATTTCAATTTTATTTTTCTTATGGTGTTTGCTGAAATCTTCTATTATCTGAGAGAGTTCTTTCACATATTGGTTTTCTTGAAGAACTCGCAACGAATAAGAATTTACTCTCCCATAGTTGATTAAATTGACACTTACTATCATTTCCTGTTTTTCTTTTGCTCGTGTTTGGATTGAGGTCCTAATTAATTCGCAAATGTATTTTTTCGGTCGCCCACACCGAGGATTGAACCTTCAACCTTCAGGAGAGTATCACTTTTACAGTTGATTTTTTCAAGTACTCTAAAAACTGCTTGTAAAAATCAGTTGTAAAAGTGATAGTCTCCTAAGGGTTGAAGATTCAGTCCTCAGTGTGGCGACCGAAAAGTACAATTGCGAATTACTTAGGACCTCTATCCAGTAATGGCTGAGAGAACAAGAGCACATTACCCCCGTGAAGTAAATAAAGGGTTCCGCTCGAAATTCCTTCCAAATTCCTGAGTTCGACAGAAACATTCCCGAGTTCGACAAGATACACCTGAAGAAGGTCGGAGGTTACATCGACCGAAACATTATGAAAACCACACTCAAGATGAGAACAGTAGTTCGATGAATCTAAATAATACGAAAAAAAAAATCGTTAAATTAAAAAAAATGACCAAATATAATAAATAAAGTATCTGTTTCATAGTAAGCAACGTGCAAATTAGTAAACTTTATTACTGAGGAAACAAATCTGTATAAGAATTATATAAAGCATATAGAGTGCTTGCTCTTGTGAAAACTTGAATTAAATCGAAATAACTCTTAGATAAAAGATAGGATTTCCGATTTTAAATTGTAGTTGCATTGGAATAAATACACCGAGGACATTTCCAAGACTGCTGCAAAGAAGGTCGGCTCCCTTTACTGTGCTAGAAAATTACTCATATCAGAGAGTAGCCTATATGTCCATATAGTTACAATTCGCACATGCATGGAGTATTGTTGTCACATCTGGGCTGATGCATCTATCACTAGTCTCTCACTCTTTGACCGTGTTTAAAAAGAGTTCCAAATCAAATAGGTCACGCACTATCGGCCAAGCTCCAACTTTTGTTCCAATGTTGAACCTCTGTACCAGTTACAAAAATAATAGAATGTGTTCTGTTCACTTGTGATCTCTTGACCTAACTCCACAAGCAGGAAAATCCTATTTTTTCACTGTTGAGGCGCCTAGATGCCAGAAGCCTTCTATTCTAATGACTTTTATCCTCGGACTGCTAGACTTCGGAATTTCTGTCTCGTTTTCTGCTTCCCTGACTGTACTAACCTGCAGAAATTTAAATGCAATGGGAGCAAATATCCGGATGCTCAACTCCCCACAATCACCTTTTATACGTGATCCCAAATAGTATCACCTTACACCCGTTGGCAATATACCATGTTTATATTAAAAAAATGTTATTGTAACGTTTTCAATAAAAAAATAGAAGTCTTTATACATACGTGCGGGGTGTTTCTATGTGCTCGTATTTTACGCGCTTTTCGCTTCTCTTCATCGTTTCCGTTTCGTCTAGTGGTTGCTATAGAAGTAAGTTTTTTATAAAGAACGGGAGGCATTCTGTTTGAGTTTTCTACAAACTTTCATTTGGAGAGAATTGACTTGGGAGGGAGGGAATGAAAGAGAAAGAGAGAGAGAGAGAGGGAGAGAGGAGGAGGATAGAGACTCATGGTTATTTATATAATTATTTACTTTTTAATTTACCCTTCTAACTTACTGAAATAAGTGATACACACAGATAAAGATATCGAAGTAACATTCGCCATTGATTACAGAGTTTTCTACATTATTGCTGCTGTCTCATTCGCTCGACTTCCACAGTGAGACTGATCTGAAAAACTTTTGTTTCTCTCAGCTCGAAAACGTGACGTCATTCGACATCGTTCGGCTTTGTTTTGTCTACGGCATTTAACCTGCTGCTTACTGCCTCAGATTTACGTCATCTGTCTTTGCGAACGATTATATTTTGTAGATTAAGGTTTTAATATCAATTAAAGGTAACCCTTGTCACAATTCACACTAACTAACTTAATCGCCATTGACTTACATGTAACATGATGCTCATTCATCAACACACACCTCTACTGATGAGAAGATCACACAAGATGCCCTCACAGGCTATTTCAACAAGTTGTCATAACTTGATACACCCCCCCCAAAAAAAAACAAAAAACAAACACCCATCACCCATATTTATATGAAAATAGAATGGAAAAACTATTACACACAGAAAGAAAGGAATTCAAACGAAAGATTTCAAATGTTCACCTGAAGACATTCATTGATCAGAATGAAACCGGTCAAATCGTTTGATCTTTGTTTCTTCCATTACTTCCTTGTTTTTACATTTTGTATTTCATACATTCTATTTCTTGGCATTTCATTGCAAGTTAATATAACATTCTTACATTCTTGTGTCAATAATAATGTGTGTCCTTCGTTTATTTTATTTAAAATAAAGCGAATTTGCAACCTGGACACAAAATCGAGAATGAGCTTATCAATAATTTTTTGAATAAACTAGCATTAAATTTAGAGAAATATAAGAGTGAAAAATATGGAGGGAAGTAGTGAACATTCTTTCGTGCTTTGATAAAGTTTGCTTTGCACGATATGTTGCAATTTTACAAGAACGAGATATTAAAAAATTAGTTCTTAAATCAAAAAACAAATTGCAACACTTAATATATAAAAAGATTTGGGTGTACTACCAACCCAAATTTATGAAGTAACGTTCTTGATTTATCTTCCCATGACTTGTCACCTTCAGAATTAATGGTACTTGATCATGGTTTAGATTTTTATATTCATTTGCCCGGTGTTAAACGGGAAGAGGTATTTTCTGAATTTGAAACCCTGAATGTCACAGCGGAGAGACTTGCACCAGTCTTTGAAACCAAAACTAGGGATCTCAAGGCAAAATTGAATGGCCTTGCTCACAGTTACGCCAGTACACCAGTGTCGCATTCTGAGTTTAAATGCCGCAAAGAGCATTTTTCAGTTATTAAAACTCTGCGACAAGACCCATCATTAGTTATTACTAGACCAGATAAAGGGTCAGGGGTAGTTTTACTAAATCATCATGAGTACGTTGACAAAATGTCGATAATACTAGATGACAAAGACAAATTTGAAAAATTGAGTCCCGTCGCAACTCATGATTCAACCGCCTCGTTGGAAACCAAATTTAAAAAAGAAACTGGTCATGTGGGTCAAAAATGGTGTACTTCCGACGAACGTAGCTAGTTAGATAAAACCCTCTGGATCTATCCGCCCAAGGTTATATGGTCTCCCTAAAACCCATAAAGCGGATATTCCATTAAGGCCCATTCTCTCCATGGTAGGGTCATCGCAACACACTCAAAATGGATCTTTGACATTTTACAACCTGTTTTACAACATTATAGTAAATATTGTCTTAAAGATTCATTTTATTTTGCTGATTTTATTAAAAAGTCTAAGATTTTTAATAGATTTATGTGCTCTTATGACATTAGCAATCTTTTTACTTGTGTCTCTGTTTTGGAAACTATAGATATCTGTGCAGATTTTTTATATCGGGGCCGGATATCACCTCCTCCTATTCCCGAAAACATCTTTATTGAACTTATGAAATTTGCCACGACATCTGTGGAATTTAGTTTACAACAATATTATGTATCGGCAAAAAGATGGTGTGGCCATGGGCTCAGTACTTGAACCGACGAACATTTTTGTGGCGTTCTATGAAGAGCGCTTACTATCTGGACCTATAAAACCATTAGTGTACTTCCGATATGTTGACGACACATTCTGTTTATTTAATAACCAAACGGAAGCAAACACCTTTTTCTCCTTACTCAATGGAATGCATTCCGCGTTAAAGTACACCTATGAGGGAGAGTGCAATTCATCCATAGCTTTCCTTGATGTATTGGTAACAAAAACACCATCTAGTTACCATACATCTATATACCGTAAGCCAACATTTACAGGATTATACACTCGTTGGGATTCATTTTGTCCTAAAAAACGCAAGATAAATCTAATTTGGCCCTAACATATCGTGCCCTTATGATTTGTTCTAAGTTAAAATTAGATGAGGAATTTGAAACAATTACGGATACTTTATCAAAAAACGGGTACCCACTAGATGTGATTAGGTCAGTTAATTGAAAGGAAATTTGCTGAATTCTCTCGAATTAAAGATAATATAGTGGCCAAATGTTCAATTTATCTTCATTTGCCTTGGTTGGGTACAGTAAGTGAGAAATTTGCCAAACAAATAAGTTCAGCAGTTCATGGATGTTATTTTGCTGCTAATGTGCGTGTTGTTTTCTCTACGAGAACTTTATTACCATCTTCTCGAAAAGATGTTCTACCCCCCCACCATAATAGTAACCTTATTTACAATTTTGAATATGATTGCGGTACCAACTACTTGGGTCGAACGGCATTAAGATTAGATGGAAGAATCCAACAACATGTACCCAGTAAAATTAGGAATGGAACCTACCGGGAAACGGAAGTTGTTACTAACACATACGGGTCTTCAATTACTGATCATTTACTTAAAACCCGTCGTGTGCAGCGAACTTTAGCACGGACTCTTTTTCTATTCTGAGTCGTGCTCATTCACTATATCACCTTAAGATCTTGGAGACTATTCACGTTCGACTTAGAAAACCTTCCCTTTGTAAGCAAAAGGAATGCCTCCTGGGTTTGAACATGATTAATCTCTAGGGTATTCGACCATAACACTGTTTTATTTTAATCGTTTCCCACTTTTTTTTCTCCCCGTAAATTGAATAAAACGCAATTTTAATCGCTTTTTCATTCTTTGTTTTAAAAATTCCCTCGTACAGCTTTGAGAAACGAGGGTCGAAACCGGTCAGCTGGCTCCCCATTTCTCTTTCTTTCCTCTGCTGTTCCCCTCTTTTCCCCTTTTTGGAGAGAATATTAAAGGAATATATATATATATATATATATATATATATATATATATATATATATATACACACACAAATTACTTTTAATCATGAATCATAAAAGTCTCTTCCCTTCCTAATTGCAATATATATATATATATATATATATATATATATATATATATATATATATATATATAATTTATCTTTACATGTGGCACAGGGACAATTTTGGGATTGAGGTGGGATGGGAGTAGGTCGGCTATTGTCCGCTTGGTCTATTGGTTTCTTAACTAGCTTCAGTCACCAAAATATCAAATTAAGTCTATGAACAACCATACTCATCCTCGATTGATATGACGTTTCTCATTTACAAAATGGTAGATATACGAATGATTCATCGGTTAAGAGTAGAATGTACTCAAAAATGATGCAAGATGAGATGTAAGCAAATCAAATGATAAGTCTGTTAGTATAACCTTTCCAAACCATAAACTGCTCATTGGTTTATGGTTGTTTCAAGAGCCAAAAACTATTACGCCAGTTTCTAGGTCGGGAAAGTAAGATATTGTGGGGTAAAAGAGAGAGAAATAGAGAGAGAAATAGAGAGAGAGAGAGAGAGAGAGAGAGAGAGAGAGAGAGAGAGAGAGAGAGAGAGTCCATATAGTCTAACAGGTCTACTTCCCGACAAGTTGTTATTGTGAGCAAAATAACAGCATAAGATCTTCATACATGAAGGCAAAAGTTTCGGCGTAGTTTTAAACCGGGCAACAACGGATATGTAAGCAAGCTTAGTATAAAAGAAGTTTTGATAAGAAAAAAAAATGACTTATGAACGGCAAAAGATCGATCGATGTAGAATAACATGATGTTTTACATACATTCACATACGTACACACACATATATACACATATATATAAGATCTCTCTCTCTCTCTCTCTTTATATATATATATATATATATATATATATATATATATATATATAAATATATATACATACATACATGTATGTATGTATGTATGTATGTATGTATGCATGCATGTGTGTGCGTAAGATGAAAAAATTAGCGATTTTTTCTAGGTCTTTTAAGAATGCCACTCAGGTAATAACTGGTAACCAATGCCACGTGACCCCCAACAAATCAATAATTGCAAAAAATTCCATAAAAATGAGAAAATATCCTGAAGTGGCCGCCATCTTAGAAATATTGAAGTCAATCATGCAGTCAATCGGCACCGAACAGCCATCTCCCAGCGGAAATGTTTTCATGTAGGTAAACTTATTTCGTTTTTCAAATTGCACTTAATTCCAAATGCAGAATCCGAGTCAAATCGGATATGACACAAGATGGATCCCACACTTTATGAATTTTACTTTTTGCCTGCATGGAATATATAGCTGGTCGGACGTATTCTTAGAAAAAATATTGCGTTAATGTCTGAGAAAAACTTCGCAGAATCAAATTTCCATTGCAAAAGATGATCAACGGTTGGAAGAATTTTGTCTAGTTATAACCCGACAAGACCTCTGTAAGGAAAATAATTATTTATTTATTTTTTCGATAAGAGCACGTTTTCACACAACGACGTGAGATACTCAGCCGTTAAACGATATTTGTGCGTGGAAGAGAAACTAATCTTGTCCAATTTTTCTCACGTAATAATTTTTGGACTAGAGCATAATAAAGCGCAAGTGATTTCTTCGGCTTTTATGTTTTTAATTTTTTATACTTTATCTTTTTAGCTTTTCTAGGGTTTAATGGTTTTTCAGATTTTTATTTAAAAAGTTAAGGCTTTGCTCGTAGAGGCTATACACGTTAGGTGGGGACGTTAATGGGCTGCGCTTGTTCGCAAATTCCTGTTGGATGGGAAAAACTTTTGACGGTGCTCGGAAGAGGGGAGAAAGGCATGACTAGAGCGTATACATTCAGAGGACGAATGTTTCGCAATCACAAGGAAAACACGCGGTACAAAAAAATATTTTAATATTTCTTTAAGGAAATTATTGAGCTCAAAACAAAACCTAATTTTATAACTTGCGCGCTGTTCTACACACGCCACGTGTAATTGTAAAATTAAAAATAAAAAAAACAAGACGAAAAAGTGAAAAATAATTGGTCAATAAAAAACGATCGCCTCCTTCCATTCAACATTTTACCGTTGTTAAAGCACAAATAAAAATTGTTTACGCTTTTTTTTAACATTAACTTTTTAGAAATTGGTGATAACCAAATATAGATGACCCATATAATGTTCAATTTATATAGGAAAGTGATTCCCACTCTAAAATATTGGGTGAAAAATAAAAAATACACGGACTTCTCTCACAATATGAGAGGTAAATGATTGGTAAATAATTGGTAAATGATTTATAAATTATAGATAAATGATAGGTAAATGATTGGTAAATGATAGATAAATGATAGGTAAATGATTGGTAAATGATAGGTAAATGATTGGTAAATGATTGGTAAATGATAGGTAAATGATTGGCAAATGATTGGTAAATGATTGGTAAATGATAGGTAAATGATTGGTAAATGATAGGTAAATGATTGGTAAATGATTGGTAAATGATAGGTAAATGATTGGTAAATGATAGATAAATGATTGGTAAATGATTGGTAAATGATTGGTAAATGATAAGTAAATTTTAGGTAAATGATAGATAAATGATTCGTAAATGATTGGTAAATGCTAGGTAAATTGGTAATGATAGATAAATAATTGGTAAATGATTGGTAAATGATTGGTAAATGATAGATAAATAATTGGTAAATGATTGGTAAATGATTGGTAAATGATAGGTAAATGATAGGTAAATGATAGATAAATGATTGGTAAATTATAGGTAAATGATTGGTAAATGATAGGTAAATTGGTAATGATAGATAAATAATTGGTAAATGATTGGTAAATGATTGGTAAATGATAGATAAATAATTGGTAAATGATTGGTAAGTGCTAGGTAAATGATAGATAAATAATTGGTAAATGATTGGTAAATGATTGGTAAATGATAGGTAAATGATAGGTAAATGATAGATAAATGATTGGTAAATTATAGGTAAATGATTGGTAAATGATAGGTAAATGATAGGTAAATGGGTGGTAAATGATTGGTAAATGATTGGTAAATGATTGGTAAATGATAGATAAATGATTGGTAAATGATAGGTAAATGATTGGTAAATGATTGGTAAATGATTGGTAAATGATAGATAAATGATTGGTAAATGATAGGTAAATGATTGGTAAATGATTGGTAAATGATAGGTAAATGGGTGGTAAATGATTGGTAAATGATTGGTAAATGATAGGTAAATGGGTGGTAAATGATTGGTAAATGATTGGTAAATGATAGGTAAATGATTGGTAAATGATTGGTAAATGATTGGTAAATGATTGGTAAATGATAGGTAAATGGGTGGTAAATGATAGATAAATGATTGGTAAATGATAGGTAAATGATTGGTAAATGATTGGTAAATGATTGGTAAATGATAGGTAAATGATTGGTAAATGATTGGTAAATGATAGGTAAATGATAGGTAAATGATAGGTAAATGATTGGTAAATGATAGGTAAATGGTTGGTAAATGATTGGTAAATGATAGGTAAATGGTTGGTAAATGATTGGTAAGTGCTAGGTAAATGATAGATAAATGATTGGTAAATGATTGGTAAATGATAGGTAAATGATTGGTAAATGATAGGTAAATGGTTGGTAACTTATTGGTAAATGATAGGTAAATGATTGGTAAATGATAGGTAAATGGTTGGTAAATGATTGGTAAATGATAGGTAAATGGTTGGTAAATGATTGGTAAGTGCTTGGTAAATGATAGGTAAATGATTGGTAAATGATTGGTAAATGATAGGTAAATGGGTGGTAAATGATTGGTAAATGATTGGTAAATGATAGGTAAATGGGTGGTAAATGATAGATAAATGATTGGTAAATGATAGGTAAATGATTGGTAAATGATTGGTAAATGATAGGTAAATGATTGGTAAATGGTTGGTAAATGATAGGTAAATGATTGGTAAATGATAGGTAAATGATAGGTAAATGATTGGTAAATGATAGGTAAATGGTTGGTAAATGATTGGTAAATGATAGGTAAATGGTTGGTAAATGATTGGTAAGTGCTAGGTAAATGATAGATAAATGATTGGTAAATGATTAGTAAATGATAGGTAAATGATTGGTAAATGATAGGTAAATGGTTGGTAACTTATTGGTAAATGATAAGTAAATGATTGGTAATGGCTCACCTTCTTGTAGTGATGCTACCTCAAATAGCAACATTACGCTAGACACTCCACCAGACCAGATGAATTCTTGGCCTGGAAGCCGGCAAGATTAAGCAAACTGTCTTCGAAATTTAGTGGGCAAGGAATTTTTCGGCGCCTTATTTGAATCTTTCTCACAGAAGAGACAATGCGAGCCTGTCCCTGGTCTATTTTTACTGATATGGCAGGTGTTCGACTGAGCTCCAATCCGTCCCTGTAAAGCGATCACAACAAACTCTCGTCTAGCTACAGCAACTGTCAACAATTTCTCTTTCTCTCTATCTGTACCTAAAACTAAACGAAAATTCCACAAGTAGCGTTTCTTCTTTCTAGAACTGTCTGTTTGTGGAACACAATGCCACCTGGCTGCTTCTCAGCTAACTATAGCATGATTATCTTCAAGTTTAACCTGAATAAGTTCTTATTAAGTCGTCGTCTTAAATAATCTAGCCCTACTCAGGTCCCACCATTACTGATCATGCTGCCCTATTTCTTTCTCAGCTTCGTTGGAATTCGCTTTCGTCGTCACTTGCAAATGAGAGTAGGTTTTCACAGGAATGTGTGGACTCCAAAATTTTAAAGCAACGAAGATCATACTCTCAAAGTAACAAAGACAAAGTCGACGAGAACTTAAAAACTTCTACAAGACCTTGTCAATAAAATCAGCCGCACTTACGAAAGATCTCAATAACGTATGCTCAACAACTCACCCCCTTCATGCCTTTAGCTAGGGAGGCAGAAGCCAAGTAGCAAAGAAATTTTCACTAATTCACATACAAACTTCCTTTATATCGTGCACATATTCTTACACACTAGAGTTTGACAAACTGAGACGAATTGCTACCAACTAACACGCAGAAACACAAGGCAAACGAACACGCATACACACTTCCACGCTGCCAAATACTCACATAAATATATTATTTTCGTATATTCACACAATGAACATATTAGCATACATATTTCTAAGCATTGTAACAAACTTAACATTCGGTAACTCACATACTAATTTGCACAAATGAATTTTTTTTAGATTTAAAATAGATTTCATATTTTGATCTCTTGTAATAAACGCTTTATTATAATGTTTCGTTTTCCCCCAATTTTTCATTTGAAACACTCTGCTTATGGTTTTAGTTAACTTCTGCTAACTGCTTCTTCTAATCTTTTAGTATTTCATACATTTCCTTTTGGTATATGTATATATATATATATATATATATATATATATATATATATATATATATAGGTATGTATATATATATCATTGATATATATATATATATCAATGATATATATATATCAACAATATATATATACATGAATGATATATATATATATATATATATACATATCAATGATATATATCAATGATATATATATATATATATATCAATGATATATATATATATCAATGATATATATATATATGAATGATATATATATATATACAGTGATGATCATATTTATTGGCACGGTAAAATAAAAGTTAAATTTTGTCTAATAAATTCTAAAAAAGGGATTAAATTAAAGAAAATAACAAAGTATATTATGTATTTTTAACTGGCCTTTCCGATGCAGCAATCGGATTTTAGAAAAAAATAAATAACAAAGGAACAACAAACATAATTGCAAAAAACCCTTGTTCAAAATTATTGGCACGGCTTTGTTTTTCTTTTAGTATCAGTATAATATCAATCAATTTCCGGTTTACGTGCTTTCTGAACTTTTTTATAGCCATATTATGCTTGTTTAACGCTAATTCAGTGAATAATTTTTTTCAGATAATTTTTAGATAGCGATTTATTTAAACTATTATAAGTGACTAAATTATAATTTTTAATCGCCATGGTTAAAACTAAGGAACACAGCGAAGACGTCAGGAAGCTTGTTGTAGCATGCCATAGCGATGGGGAGGGCTATGATAAGATCTCAAAGAAGCTAAACCTTCCCAAATCCACAGTTAGAGCCATAATAAACAAGTTCAAATCGCAAGGCCACGTTATGAGTTTAGAGGGTAGAGGGAGAAAAAGGATTCTTTCCCCAAGAGATGAACAGAAAATTGTTCGACAAGTAAAACGAAACCCAAGGATCTCTGTTGGGGAGATTGTTGATGAACAGAGCACCTCTGGAGTGAATGTATCTCGACATACAGTTGGTAGAGTTTTGAAGAGAGCTGGTTTAAAAGCATGTCGTCCGAGAAAGACTCCCTTATTGAAGCCTATGCACCTGAAAGCAAGGCTAGCCTTTGCAAAACGTCATATTGATAAAGATGTTGCATTCTGGAAACGTGTTCTATGGACTGACGAAACGAAAATAGAGTTATTTGGCCATAATAAAGTGTCTTATATTTACAGAAAATCTGGCGAAGCTTTCCTGCCTAAGAACACCATACCCACAGTGAAGCACGGTGGAGGCAGTT
This sequence comes from Euprymna scolopes, assembly GCF_053919585.1. Lineage (NCBI taxonomy): Eukaryota > Metazoa > Mollusca > Cephalopoda > Sepiida > Sepiolidae > Euprymna > Euprymna scolopes. The sequence continues at coordinate 26,550,146 of NC_136520.1, forward strand.
TGATGTTTTGGGGATCCTTTGCTGCCTCTGGACCAGGGCGACTTGTTAAGGTCACAGGTAGCATGAAAAAGGAAGATTATGTTAAAATATTGGATGAAAACCTGAAAGACTCTGCTAAAGAGCTCTCACTTGGTCGTCGTTGGTGGTTCATGCAAGATAATGACCCAAAGCATTCGGCTAAACTGACTAAGAAATGGCTTGAGGACAATCATATTAATGTTTTGGAGTGGCCATCACAAAGCCCAGACCTTAATCCAATTGAAAATTTATGGAGAACATTAAAATTGAGGGTAATGCAAAGGAAGCCTAAGAATCTTATTCAATTGGAGGATTATTGTCAGGAAGAGTGGGCTAAAATTACTACTGAAGAGTGCAACAACTTGGTTGTAAACTATGAAAAGCGACTGAGGAAGGTAATCAAGGCCAAAGGCTATACAATTGATTATTAAATAAATCGTGCCAATAATTTTGAACAAGGGTTTTTTGCAATTATGTTTGTTGTTCCTTTGTTATTTATTTTTTCTAAAATCCGATTGCTGCATCGGAAAGGCCAGTTAAAAATACATAATATACTTTGTTATTTTCTTTAATTTAATCCCTTTTTTAGAATTTATTAGACAAAATTTAACTTTTATTTTACCGTGCCAATAAATATGATCATCACTGTATATCAATGATATATATATATATCATTGATATATATATATATCAATGATATATGTCAATGATATATATATATATATATATGATGAAAATGATGGAAATAGTATTCCGACAAAATAGAGAAAATAAAAAGGAACAAACCGTATTATGTGTTCATCAACGTTTCGTCTTTATTTCGAGACTTCCTCTGGATGAATGAGATTAAGATATATATTAAGATGGTATATTTTTTTAGTATCTTAATCTCATTCATCCAGAGGAAGTCTCGAAATAAAGACGAAACGTTGATGAACACATAATACGGTTTGTTCCTTTTTATTTTCCATATATATATATATATATATATATATATATATATATATATATATATATATATATATATATGCACCCTGAATTTTCTTTCTTCGTTTAACCATAATATTTATACTCAATTTAAATTAAATGTTGGTGTGGTTCCTGGCACACTCAAATATTCTATCGTCGTCTAAATCAGCCTTTACCAAGACTAATGGCAACGCCACAGCGGCTTGTTAATTTTTGAGAACTAAATGAGCTAAAAAAGTAGTTAGATTTATTGGGCCCTTCTTAAGACTAGGTATTCTTATTGAATTAAATATGGCTATAAACTCCTTTAGTTCTTTTTCCCGATGTGGAATTTCCACGTCTCACTTTTGTCCGGTAAAGCTCGTTGTTATTCTCCGCATGCAAATTCGCCATTAATAGTGGAAGTTTGGCCAAAAAAACCGGTGAACATCTATATTTCATGACATATGCAGCGACCTTTTCTTTCTTTCGTTCTCGTAATCATTTCATTATTAATTAATTATTACTTTATGTCTAACCAATTGAGACGGGCGACAAAAGAAACACGGTTATTGATTAGACAAAAGAAACACGGTTATTGATTGGACAAAAGAAACACGTTTATTGATTGGACAAAAGAAACACGGTGATTGATTGGACTAGGAGGCGCATTCTTATAAAGTGAATGTGTGAGAAAAAAATAGAAATTAATGGCGAATGAAAATTTACGATAACGACACTGTTGTAACTGACGATAAGTCGCTCTTTGTAATTATGTTGTAACTTTCTATAAACATCACAAAACGCGTAAGTCAAAAAATATATTAATATATAAATCACACACACACACACACACATATATATATATATATATATATATATATATATATATATATATATATATATAAATCAAAATGTCACATTAATAATAAAAGAATCCAAATCGTTTCTTTCTTTCTTGACGACGCAAATAAATCATCTTCAGTTTTCATCTAAATTACTGTTTTAGTTTTGATGTTATCTTTTTGATTTTGCATCGTAACATATTTAATATAAATATTTTATTATTCTAAATACCTAATCCGCTTCGATAACATTTTTTCTCTTATTTAAATATTCCTTTTTGTAATCGAAATATTTCTACTAACAAAAATCTGAAAATCGTCCACAGCCGGCATTTTCCAGGAACCAACAATATAACAGTAACAATACCGCCGAGAAATCATTTATCAATCCAAATTTATTTTATTTTATTAACACAAAAATAACGGATGAATTTGCGTACATTTAGGTGTCCATCCCTTTTTAACCCTAACAAGTATGTACATAACGTTTTTGTGCCATTTCAATATTTTGAATACTGTGGTAAAACTGGATAAGCACCTAAAAAAATCACAAACGACGAAAAAGTCACAGAAACTCGCAACGATAAATATTCAAAATAACATAAAATTAAAAAATCGAAAACATTTTAACGCCACAACTACGTCAAAACATCACCGTAATAATAAAAGAATGAAAAACTATTTAAAATATCGCAAAAATGAAAATGTCACAGAATAGTCGCAGAAAAAATATGTAACTAAAAATTTAAATTAACTTGTCTGCGAGGTGATTTTATTAAATTCACACTTAAAAAGGACGTAAAAAAACTAGCCTAAGGGAAGTACTCTGATAGGAGCAAAAATAGCCAAGAAGCACCTGTTCAAATTACACAGAAGCGTTCAATTGAAAATCGATGACGTCATTACAGTACAAGATTACCTTCGCTTCTACTTTAATGAATAACATTACAAAACGATGACGTTATCCATGAAGTCGTATATTCTAAAATTCTATAATCGTTAGTTACAATAGATGGAAAAATCTTATTGAGTAAATACAGTTACACAGTATGCAAATGTGTCCCGTCTGTGGAACACATTACTGCGGGACTGCTTACTTTCAGATTACAACATAGTCGTCTTCAAATCCCAAGTCTACTAATACTTATCATAAACCTATGTTTCTTTATTATATTTCCAGCTACGGAATAGTTGGAAATATACTTTTAACCATAAAACTCCTTTTCTCTGATAAGTTTATTAAAGTAATCCTTGATGGGCATAAATCTTGGGTCCAAATGTCTTTCCTGATCTGCATCAACGATCCCTCCAATCATATTTTACGATCGTTTGTCAACATCTATGCAGACGATACTACCATCTATGGCAACATTTTAAAGGCTGACAATTTCTGATTCTGTCGACCTGAAGCGTGTGGTAAAAACTTTTTTTTTATTTTTTCATTTTATTTACCAAACTCATATGTCAGTTTTTGGTATGCAGACATAAAACTTAATATATAGGGTATTTGAACCTATGCGAAACTTTATATTTGGGTATTAGCCGGGGAAAATCGGTGCAAAAGTGTGAAAATTAAACAAATGAAATTTGCCAAGTGAAGACCGAGCGACGGCATTACCAATATGCATGCGTAACGTAATAGCTATTGGTTCATGTTGCAATTTTTAGCCTTGCTACAAACATGCCTTCAGAGCTCAAGCATTAACGTCAAAAGAAAAAGTAAATTGCAAACTAAACATTTTGGTTTCGATTCTCGGTGGTGGTGCACCAGTCATTTTTTTTTTTACTTTTTAAATAATTACTACATATTAGGCCAATATAATCTCTACAATTATATAAATGCAACTTTGTCTGTGTGTGAGTTTGTGGAACAGATTTTCGTTAAAATTTACAGAACATTAGTGTATAAGTCTCACAGTGATCTTAGTTAAGTTTTGTTACCCCCCCCATAATACCCGATAATCGATAATCAAAACCGTTATTTTAATTTATCTATCATCGGTAAAGCCATTTTTTCCATGTCGTTGCTTAGCAACACTGATAGAACAATAGTCCGTAAGAATTCAACTTGGCCTCGGGACAAGATCAAAGTGTAGTATCTGTTCTTCAGATGCTGCACTTCTATTTCTTGTTCTCTTTCGGTGGAGGAGAAATCCTTCACGACTGAGACAATTTTTATTTTTGTACCTTTTCTCCACGTTAAAAAACGACCCTGGTGTCTAACTCTGTCCCGTGAGGAGGCATAGTAAATAGGTACTGTTGTCAGCGTGCTCTTTTTTTTTGCATGACGTGTCAAGAGAATTTTATAAGACTTGAAAAGTTACGTGTTTTTCTTTCTTTTTTTTTTTGAATGACGTGGTCTGTAGCTTCAAACCCCGCACGTAAATTTCTTAATGTCTTTTTTTTCGTTAACTGGAAAGTTTATCTTTATCTCTTCTCTACCTATATATAAAGGCAGTTTATTTCTGTGTGTATGAGTTCGTTTCCTATAGACTCCAAAACGACTGGGCCGATTTAAAAAAAATTCACATACATGTACCTTATGTGCCTTGAAGTGTTTTTAGATACATTTTGTATCGGAATGCCTCTGATAAGTATAAAAAATTGATAATCGAATAAATCTGATGAAAGAAGAAACAACCCAATTTTGGTCAAAGTTAACACTTTTATGCAGCCTACCAACATAATTGCATTCAAGAAGTTTTATCACTACACAAGCAGAATGGCTCCGCCTATAAAATCAACAGTAGGTTCTTTGATAAGACAGCAGTGCGTTCAAAATAAACAGAGTATAATTGGACCATTGTACTTGGCTTTTGCATTTAAACTTAATTCAAGTCATTATATACAAAATTATAAATAATTTCATAAAATCAACAATAGGTTCACTACAGTACAATGTAGACTACAATATATTGTGGACTAAACCACTATGGAGAGGCATGTGAAGCTTCCTCCCAATGCACAGCGGTGAGTTCCTGTCTAGAGCAGGCAATCAATTGATTTGATTGAGGAATGAGCGATTTCACCGATTTAAATGATAATAAAAGTATTAGACGTGTGGAACATTTGTTAATCCTCTTTAAATCCCGAGCAACGTCGCGTTACCCTACTAATATAATAATAAATACGAAGTTTGCATTAATCAAACTATCATATTTAAGCATATTTTGCAATTGAGCAATGCCGAGCGGCCTGCTAGTATATATATATATATATATATATATATATATATATATATATATATATATAGAGAGAGAGAGAGAGAGAGAGAGAGAGAGTTAGAATTTGTAGATGAAAATTTGTTCTTCAGAATAGATGTGAAAAAGAAAAGAGAAAGTAGAAAACATGAACACATCTCCCCAAGATACGTCCATTCAATTTACATGTGACAGACCAACGAAAATGAATTTCAAGCTTAAGCATGACCGACGAACCGACAGACACTGATCATTCAGCAATAAAGATGCTATTTCACACAAGAGTGTGGCCAACTGACGGACAAAGCTCCTCTTAGATAAGAGAAGATGCATCCAGAAAACGACATTTTTTTTCCGGGGAAAAATGTCGGATAAGACTAAATGCATATCATGGAATCAGAACTACGGGAAATTGGAGATTATCAAAGAAACCTCGAATGAAATTGAAATGATTTATTTGGAAATTTTGGAATTAAAGCGTCCTGTTTTGGAAATTATATATTTTTTCTTTTTTAGTTTTTGTTTTTTGTTTTTTGTTTTGCATACGAATATGACTTTCATTACATTTTGTTGCTGCTTTTCGACTTGAATAAACGCACTTCGATATTTGCTTAGTTTTCTGTCTAATTAGAAATCGTGAATAGCTGCGTATACTTAATATATGTACGCATACATACGTGAATATTCTCTCACACACACACACACACACACACACACACACACACACACACACACACACACACACACACACACATATATATATATCTTACAAGGTAGTCGCCACTTATTAAGGTCCGGAAGCCACTCGAGGATAAGGGTTATTGCGTGTACAGTACGTTAATATTGAAGATTTGGCAAAGTGTCTTACTTAAGGGGGCGATTCCTCGGGAATTTTTTTATGTTGGACTTAAAGCCATCCAGGTTGTAGTCAGGTGGGAAACAGGCAAACGGAACAGAGTTCCACAGGCGTGCACTTCTAAGAAAGAAGCTTTGTTCATGGAATCTACGTTTTGGTTTTGACACAGATAAAGAGTGGGGAAAATTATTGACAGTGGTTTCAGCTAAACGGGTGTTTATCGTAAAAGATTGGCGACGGGGCAGAGATGGTGCTCAGACGAGCACCTGCCATGGAAATAACGATAAAACAAAGACAGGCTAGCAACGTCTCTCCTGTGGGAGAAAGGTTGCAGGGAAAAGAAAAAGGACATCCCCCACTGAGCCACAAAGCCTATTTTGTACTCTGTCAAGACAGTATAGGCTGTTTTTAGCAGCTTCTGTCCAGATGTTGGAGCAGTACTCCATCCTTGGACGTACTTGGATTTTTTTATAGATAAAGAATTGCATCAGCAGTGAGATATTTTCTGGAGCGGTAGAAGGATCCTGCCGTTTTTCCAGCGATCTTGGCAACTGACTTGATGTACGTGTTTCATTTCAGGTCAGGAGTAAAGGTCAAGCCCAGAAGCTTATCAAAACATGGAGCTTCCCTAAGACGAGAGCTACCCATTTCAATTGATGCCAGATGGGGATCAGAGCGTTGATGATGTAAAGATAGAAGTTTGGTTTTAAATGCATAAAAAGTAATCAGCCACTTCTTTCTCCACTGTACCACACGCTCGAGATCAGAGGAGAGAGAATCAGAGAGAACTTTGTCATTCACAACCTTTGCTGTTTTGCCATAGATGGTCGTGTCATCAACCATGTCAACGAATGATTTAAGTATATGTTTTGGGAGATCATTGATGTAGATCAGGAAGAGAGTTGGGCCCAGGATGGACCCACGAGGGACTCCAGCATTAATACTGAAGACGAGATGTGAAGAGATTCACTAATCCTATGAGATATAACCGTTAGCACATCTGCTGTAGATCTGGCAGAGCCGAAACCATATTGCATGTCACTAAGAAGGTTATTTCTGCTGAGGTGGTTGACTCTATTTAATATGGATTCCAGCAACTTACTCATGACACACATGAGACTTATTGATCTGTACTGAGAGGGAGACGACTTATCACATGAATTCTTAAATACAGGGCATACTGCTGAGGTTTTCCAGGGTGTTGGGAAGCAACGCGTAAACAGTTTTGTAAGTATGGGGCCAAGTTCTGGTTGAAGCTTTTTCAGCACTATAATTGGAATGCCGTCAGAGCCAATTGCTTTATATATTATATAAAAGGAACTTTATGTGTGTGCGTGAACGTGAGTTCGTTCCCTATGAATTCCAAAACCGCTGGGTCGATTTTTATGAAATTTCATACGAGGATGGTTTATGTGCTCGGCAGTGTTCTTATATAACCTTTTTTTAATCGGAATGTCTTCAATAAGTATCGACAATCGATAATCAAAATAATTCGATCAAATAATGAACAGGCGATTTTCACCAGAGTTAACACCTTACACAGCCTAACATCACAAATGCATTTCAGAAGTTTCATTACTACACAAGCCGAAAGGCCAGACATATAAAATCAACAATAGATTCTTTGATATGACAGAGATGCGTTAAAAATGAATGTTTCTGTTTAGAGCACAATTGAAGCATGATACTTTGATTGAAAATTGAGCGATTGTACCGATTTCGATGACAATAAAAATATGGGAATATGAAACCTTCGTTGATCATCATTCAATACTGGGCAACATCGGGTCACCCTGCTAGTATTATCTAAGAGAAACCTTGTATGTGTGTGTGTATGTTCGTTCCAATGTGTATGTTCGTTCCAATGGACCCTTTCGCTCTTCTCTTTTCTTCTCTCTCTCTCTCTCTCTCTCTCTCTCTCTCTCTCTCTCTATATATATATATATATATATATATATATATATATATATATATATATTCTGTAGGAAAATGGACTCTGATTTATGAAAGTATGATAGGTTATGAAAAGGAAGGGTTGTAAAGAGATAGCTTCGAATTTGGGGGTATCAAAACCAAAGCAAAATATGATGAAAATAAAAATAAAATAGATAAACCCCATAATTTATTATACCATACCTGTTCACACTGAAACACTTATCACAATATTCTGTGAATCTATATTAAAAAAACCTTGTTAAACTTTGTGACATATTTCCATTCTATGGAGGTTAGGTGCGAACGAACATCACATAATTTTATCATACCATATTTTTTCAAACTGAAACATAATTATCAAAGTATACATACGCAGATAGATATGAAAAGTCTTTATTAAAGTTTGTGCCTATTTCCATTCTATGGTGGCCAGGCGCGAACACAGACCCCACAATTTTATTATACCATCCCTATTTAAGTTAAAACATACTTATCAAAGTATTATTATGTACATCTATATCAAAAACGGTTGTAAACGTTTTTTTTTAAATTTTTAATTTTTTTTTATTTCCATACTTTGTGGACCAGGCGCGAACGCAGACCCCGCATATTCTATCATTATATGTAATCAGTTTTTTTTTTAAATAGTCAACCATATAGGAACCTATTCATGACCACACACACACACACATTCAGCTTTATATTATAGATTGTAAATATAGGAGCTAGTTCTGGTTGAATCTTTATAAGCACTATAATTGGAATTCCGCCAGGGCCAGTTGCTTTACAGAAATTCAGGTTTCTGATTAGCTTGACAACATCACACACAGATATTTGTATGTCGCATAACATGTTTTTAGATACTGAAGGAAATACGGGGGGTTGGCGACCTTGATCGCATAGGGTGGAATTAGCTGCAAATTTCTTGGTAAAGAGTTTTACATTGTCTGATGTTGACGAGATTATCTTATGTTCATTGATGATGGTTTGGATAGAACACACACTGCTGTTCAAGACCCTGTTTGTTATTTGCCCAAACTGGTGGGAACCAAGCGACTACTTCGGACTGAGCATACACCTCTCTTACGTTATTTATTACTCTTTTACAGTGGTTGCTGGCAGGCCTGAAAGCAGCTTTTGTCTCAGTGCATCTATTACGTTGGAAGCAATGGAAAAAATGATTTCTGTGCACAATGGCAGTCGCACATTCTGGAGAAAACCACAGTTGGCTGTTAGGCTTTTGCTGGAATTTTTTGAAGGGTATGAAGCGGTCTATGCCTACAATTAAACATTTATTCAGTAAGTACAACAAAAGATAGTTTATAAAAACAAAAGACAACAAAAACATTTAAACTAGTTTTTCAAAGAAACAAGTTCTGTATTTATGTATTATTTAGTAGACAAAAACAATTATTTAACAAGCATTGATTTACATTATCAATTTGAAAAGAAAGTTTGAAAAGGATTATCATTCAAATACTACTGTGTTTGAATATATTGTTAAGTGGCAGTTTTAGTCATTTAGAACTGCTTTAAAGCTTCACCGCTCACTCATTTTTCGATCAAATTTCAAACAATTATTACAGTTTATAGATCACCTTCTCACCTATATTGTGAATTCTTTTCTATTTTCATCCAGTAAACAAAAGTTATGATGAATTTACTGGTGTTCAAAATCGTAAAAATATGTAAGGAGGTGAGTAACGTCTTTTGTGACTGGTTTCCATAGCAACCACGTCGCTTCAGCGACTACAGTTGCTACTAATTCACTGCTGTCGCGAAAAGAGGAGAAACAAGTGAAACAGAGAGAATGAAAGCATAAAAGGGAGATAACTGGAGGATTCTATTGAAAGCAGACGAGTGTCGTACATTGTTATTACATATGTGTCTATGGCGGCAAAAAATAAGGCTGAAATTAAATAAAGAACAAGTTAATTCATTAGAATCCTGGAAAAATCATGGATTACAACAATAGAAAAATGCGAGCATGAAAAGTAATATGTTCAGGCTTAAAAATGAAAAAGTAAAAGGACTAGTTGTAAAAGCTGGAAACGAAAAGGACAAGATGTTCTAGTAAAAAATATAATAAATTTATAACTTAAAATATTGCAGCATTAAGAATTGATTATATAATGAATTTTTATCCTTATTTTCTCCAGTTTTAACAACTATTCCGTTTACTTTTCCATGTTTAAGCTTAACCATATTACTTTTCATGCTTGCATTTTTCTGCTGTAATCATAATATATATATATATATATATATTCATTATTAAAATATTTTTTACCCTTCCCGTATTTCCTTTTTTCCAGAAATCTGTCATTTTGAGCTACATATATAGTGACTGGGCATAATAAATTGTAATTCATGTAAAGGGAGATTTGGTTGTTTCGGTGTTTCGCTAACGGCATATCAACCCTTTTCCTTCGAATCTGTTTTTTTTTGAAAAAGTTTTTATGCCTCAAGTTCTGTACATCTTTAAATATATATTTATAGTATTTGGTGTGGTTATTTTGTAGAGACAAAAATGTTGTTTTTGTATTTTGGCTTTGCCGAACATGATTAAGGGGGGAGGCAACAACAACAAAAACACATTATCAATATTTGGTTCATTTTAGATCAAGAAGACGGTACATTCGGACAGCATCATCTAGTAGGACCGGGTATATAAAGGCGGGAGACATACGGATGTACACACACACACACACACACACACACATGTACATAATATAGTTTATACATATTTCTTTTTGGTAAAAGATGTTTTTCAATTATATTTTATTCTTTGTGTATACCAATCCTTTTTGTTTAAAAGCTCAATACACCAACAAAGCATATAGAAAAAATACAATATAGCTACATCGAAGATCCAAGATCCAAATATTTATTTTTCATGCAAAACAGTTCATGGCGTGTTAAAATTTCGATATTTTTTGCAGATCCGTTTCGTTATGCTGAAACAATCGTTTATTATGATGTTAACAACGACTTTTTTCGTATATATACTTCCCAGAAAAATAGAAATTCCTCGCTTAGAAGGAAAAATATATGGCAATATAGTGTCGAAAAAAGAAATAAGATTTATGGAACACACACACGCACACACACAATATATATATATATATATATATATATATATATATATATATATATATATATATAACTACTTAATTTACTCACATAAAATTAATATACGAAAGTATAGATTTATGAGTAAACTTTAAGTATTTACTTCAAAAGTGCTCAATACGTAGGTAGAGCTAGTTAGTAATTTATAAAATATATATGGCGATTAAGCTACACTGAATATTCCACGTTTCATCCACTCTAGGATTCCTCAGGCTTATGCGCATAAGCCTGAGGAGTCCTAGAGTGGATGAAACGCGGACTATTCAGTGTAGCTTAATCGCCATATATATTTTATAAATTACTATATATATATATATATATATATATATATATATATATATATATATATATATATATATATATATACATACCTGTGTGTGTTTGTGTGTTTTCACATATCTTATCCTGTTATATTAATTATTTGCTTGACTCCAATCTCAACCTTTGCGCCTTGTACCATATCTATTGGCAGTGAGAGGTAGGTAGATACATGTTACACTTTTGATTTCAAATATAATTTTTGTCATTAACCGCGTAGATTGAGCGGAGGTATCTTAAGAAATGAACTGTTCTTGTGTTTGTATCTTTTGATGGAGCCGGCCGAAGAGAAAGCGTCGTCTCTAGTGTTAGATAATTCTGTTTTCTTTGTAATGACTGCACAGAACATGGGATTATCTCTGAGGAATAACGAAGAAGATTAGCGAGACAAGGATTATCTCCTCCATCCTTGCCATTTATTGCTACAGAGAAACGATCAAAACCATAAACAAGCAGCATAAGTCAAAGGTCATACGAAAACAAAGGTTTCTATTTGAATGTATAAAACGATTGCATACTTCTATTATGTTTTAATGTGGGAAATTTATTTATTTATTAGTCGTCGCGCGAAAGAGCAGGACACAAAATGTTTTATATAATAATAATAATAATAATAATAATAATAATAATAATAATAGAATAACAATAACAAAACTTTCGCTGGTGGGGACTACTATTGACCGTAACCAGTTATACAGTCCTTTTGAAATTTTCATCTCTACTTTTCTCGTTATGTACTGAATATTTGTTAATGAAACCTATATGAAATATGTTCCTTATTAAATTTTAAAGAGTTTCTATACTGAAAAAAGTTTTTAAAAATTTGATCTAAAAAAGTTATTTTAAAGTTTTTGTTATAAAAAAATTCAGATTTTTTCATTATTCAGACCTGTATTACAAAGAGGGAGTTGCAAAAAATGAGTTGTGGTGTGAGGAGAAATACAAACTGAAACAGAGAGAATATTCAGACTTGTAATAATACAAAGAGAAGGTTGCAAAAATGAGTTGTGGTGTGAGGAGAAATACAAACTGAAATAGAGAGACGGAGAGTTTTAAAATATAATCTTAAAAAGATAAGATACAAGTTAGAAAAGCATTTCATCCAAGGCATGAAAATTGTTAAACAAAATGTTTTTACTATAGGCTTTAAAAATAAAGGTACACGATTCAATTTGAATTTTTTTTATATTCAAAGTGCACTTTTATAAATTTTACAAAGTAAAGTATAAAAATTTAATTTAAATTGAATCAACAAATTATCTTGGATTTATTTTATGTAATGTACATTTTGTTGCAATTTAAAAACATTATCTTTCATCTAGCAATTAATGATATAGATATAAAATTTTCAATGATTTTTTTTAAAAAGTGCAACAGAATGTACATAACATAAAATAAATCCAAGGTAATTTTTTGATTCAATTTAAATTAAATTTTTATACCTTACTTTGTGAAATTTATAAAAGTACACTTTGAAGATAAATAAATTTCAAATTGAATCTCGTACCTTTATTTTTAAAGCCTATAGTAAAAACATTTTGTTTAACAGTTTTCATGCCTTGGATGAAATGCTTTTCTAACTTGTATTACGTATTAAGCGACATTATCAGGTGGAAACACTGGTTTCAATTATAACAATGAAGTAAAGCGACATTGAGCATGCTTAATACTAAATGGGTAACCATTTGGAAATACCAGGTGCAGCATGGGCTTTCCGCTTATCTCGGCATTGTTTCCAGTCGTTCTGGTCTTTTCCTTGTCACTGAAATCAAACAGATGCAGAAATGGCTTAGAAATAATAATTCTAACTAATCGACAGGTGGTCGAGATTTGAACCTCACTTTAAAGTGCTTCCTATGCCTATCCACACTAGAATCGTTATACGTCACAACACATGCATGTGAATGACTATATGTATTTGCTCCCCATAGCTCTCTAATGGGAGGAATATCGGTTTCCATCTAGCGTAAAGAATTACGTTGTAATTGGAATAGAGTTCTCCCGACCCAGAAATGTAAAAACATAATTTGCCTACTTTATTAAGTTGAGTATACACTTTTTTTTTTTTTTTTTTTTTTTTTTTATACTGGCGGTTGGGTTTCGAATTTCTTTTGGAAGACCTTAGCTTACTAATTACACTTAGAATTCGTATGCAGATAAATATATCTGCGTGTACATCTAAATTAATAAATACGGAGTTTTTTTTTCAACCTGTCCTTACTATATCAACATACAGATACCTTACTTTTATTTAATTTTATGACAGCATAACATTTTCAAATATTGTATATATAGTAATCTGCAAACGCCCACAAACAACTATTATTTCATTCTTAATCTGCGTATTTATTTTATAAACAAGGATGGAATACTGTTGCCATATCTGGGCAGGAGCTGCTAAAAACAGCCTATCCTGCCTTGACAGGGTACAAAATAGACTTCGTGGCTTAGTGGGGGGTGCCCTTTTCTCTATCCTGCAACCTCTCTCCCACAGAAGAGACGTTGCGAGCCTATCCTTGTTTTATCGTTATTTCCATGGCAGGAGCTCGTCTAAACTCCAATCTCTGGTCCTCCCTTGCCAATCTTTCACGGAAAACACCCGTCTAGCTGAATCCACTGTGAAAAATTTCCCCCACTTTTTATCTGTGCCTAAATCAAAACGTGGATTCCATGAACAAAGCTTCTTTTTTAGAACTGCACGCCTGTGGAACTCTGATCCGTCTGCCTGCTTCCCACCTGACTACAACTTGGATGTCTTCAAGTCCAACGTTAACAAATTCCTAATGAACTGCCCTCTTAAGTAAACCCTTCATTAAATCTCCACACTAACCTACTGTACTTGCAATAACCCTTATCCCTGAGTGGCTTCCGGGCCTTGATAAGTGGTGACCACCGTGTAAAAAAACAGATTAGAATAAAATAATGTGTATCATTGGAATTATTTGGACTACTGTTCTCATCGTCATCTCACAACGTTTTGGCCGATGTAACCTCCGAACTTTTGTAGATGTATTTTGTTGAAATTGGCAATTTGCACGAAATTTCGATCGGATCCCTTTTATTCACAAAGGTTAATATGTTCTTGATCCGCCAGCTATAATCGGGTAGATGTCTTAAGTAATTCGCAATCGTCTTCTTAGTATCGTCACTGAAGATTGAACCTTCCATCCCCAAAAGAATGTCACGTAGAACTAAATTTTTGTGGATTAAATTAAGGGTTCGTTCGATATTCCGCGCAGATTCTGGAGTTCGACAGAAAGATGCCAAATTCAGAAGGAGGATATTAATAATTTCTCGAATTCATTATTCTTGAATAATACATTTTTGAAAAGATCGTACATACCCTTCAGAACGTGCCAACGAAAACATATAAAACCCAAATGAAAGAAGCATTAAGATTTAAATTATATAAATATCTATATTTTTTTCGGTATTGATATTCATATTAAAAACTATTTTTTCTATTTATTTAAAAAAATAACACAACTTCGTTATGTATGTATCATGGAATTGCATTAATCTGCAAAAGATCTTGCTAATTCGCATATTTTTTAAAACATTCATTTTAATTATCCCTATTAGTTTTTTCAGTTTTCTAATGGGATGATCATCTTTAGTAAACTATGACGTGTAATTATATTCATGCAGATATTCTACATGATTTATACTTGCGTAATGTATATATATATATATATATATATATATATATATATATATATATACATACACACACATATATATATATATATATATATATTTATGTATGCGTATATATATGTGTTTAAAATAGAAAAAAATTAGAAGGAAGATATTGATAATTTCTCGAATTTAAATCCTGAGCTATCTTAAATAATATATTTTTGAAAAGATCGTCATCGTAATATACTCTAATTTGTAATAAAGTCATGTTAATGACATTAATATTCTGTAATTAACATGTAAATCTTTTACCATGCATTGATTTTCGTCGACAGTTTGATGTCGATGATAGGATGAGAATACATAGGAGGTGCCTTCAATAAGTTTCCAGACTTTTTCGTATAAGCATTTTTATTGATAGTGCACACATGTAACTCTTGTCTCCTTCGAAGTGATCTCCTCCGGCTGGAATGCATTTGTTGTACCATTCCAAAAACTTCTGGAAGGCCCCTTGTGTGAGCATGTCAATGACCTTCGTCACAGCCTTGTGTGAGCATGTCAATGACCTTCGTCACAGCATTGTGTGAGCATGTCAATGAGCTTCGTCACAGCTTTGTGTGAGCATCTCAGTGACCTTCGTCACAGCCTTAAGTGAGCATGTCAATGACCTTCGTCACAGCTTTGTGTGAGCATCTCAGTGACCTTCGTCACAGCCTTGTGTGAGCATGTCAATGACCTTCGTCACAACCTTGTATGAGCATGTCAATGACCTTCATCACAGCCTTGTGTGAGCATGTCAATGAGCTTCGTCACAGCCTTGTGTGAGCATGTCAATGACCTTCGTCACAGCCTTGTGTGAGCATCTCAGTGACCTTCGTCACAGCCTTGTGTGAGCATGTCAATGACCTTCGTCACAGCCTTGTGTGAGCATGTCAATCAGCTTCGTTACAGCTTTGTGTGAGCATCTCAATGACCTTCGTCACAGCCTTGTGTGAGCATGTCAATGACCTTCATCACAGCCTTGTGTGAGCATGTCAATGAGCTTCATCACAGCCTTGTGTGAGCATCTCAGTGACCTTCGTCACAGCCTTGTGTGAGCATGTCAATGACCTTCGTCACAGCCTTGTGTGAGCATGTCAATCAGCTTCGTCACAGCCTTGTGTGAGCATGTCAATGACCTTCGTCACAGCCTTGTGTGAGCATGTCAATGACCTTCATCACAGCCTTGTGTGAGCATGTCAATGACCTTCGTCACAGCCTTGTGTGAGCATGTCAATGACCTTCATCACAGCCTTGTGTGAGCATGTCAATGAGCTTCGTCACAGCCTTGTGTGAGCATGTCAATGACCTTCGTCACAGCCTTGTGTGAGCATCTCAGTGACCTTCGTCACAGCCTTGTGTGAGCATGTCAATGACCTTCGTCACAGCCTTGTGTGAGCATGTCAATCAGCTTCGTTACAGCTTTGTGTGAGCATCTCAATGACCTTCGTCACAGCCTTGTGTGAGCATGTCAATGACCTTCATCACAGCCTTGTGTGAGCATGTCAATGAGCTTCATCACAGCCTTGTGTGAGCATCTCAGTGACCTTCGTCACAGCCTTGTGTGAGCATGTCAATGACCTTCGTCACAGCCTTGTGTGAGCATGTCAATCAGCTTCGTCACAGCCTTGTGTGAGCATGTCAATGACCTTCGTCACAGCCTTGTGTGAGCATGTCAATGACCTTCGTCACAGCCTTGTGTGAGCATCTCAGTGACCTTCGTCACAGCCTTGTGTGAGCATGTCAATGATCTTCGTCACAGCCTTTGTGAGCATGTCAATGACCTTCGTCACAACCTTGTGTGAGCATGTCAATGACCTTCGTCACAACCTTGTGTGAGCATGTCAATGACCTTCGTCACAACCTTGTGTGAGCATGTCAGTGACCTTCATCACAGCCTTGTGTGAGCATGTCAATGACCTTCGTCACAGCCTTGTGTGAGCATGTCAATCAGCTTCATCACAGCCTTGTGTGAGCATGTCAATGACCTTCGTCACAACCTTGTGTGAGCATCTCAATGACCTTCGTCACAACCTTGTGTGAGCATGTCAATCAGCTTCATCACAGCCTTGTGTGAGCATGTCAATGACCTTCATCACAGCCTTGTGTGAGCATCTCAATGACCTTCGTCACAGCATTGTGTGAGCATCTCAGTGACCTTCGTCACAGCCTTGTGTGAGCATGTCAATGACCTTCGTCACAACCTTGTGTGAGCATGTCAATGACCTTCATCACAGCCTTGTAAGAGCATGTCAATGATCTTCATCACAGCCTTGTGTGAGCTTGTCAATGAGCTTCGTCACAGCCTTGTGTGAGCATGTCAATGACCTTCATCACAGCCTTGTGTGAGCATGTCAATGACCTTCGTCACAGCCTTGTGTGAGCATGTCAATCAGCTTCGTCACAGCCTTATGTGAGCATGTCAGTGATCTTCGTCACAGCCTTGTGTGAGAATGTCAATGACCTTTATCACAACCTTGTGTGAGCATGTCAATGATCTTCGTCACAGCCTTGTGTGAGCATCTCAATGACCTTCGTCACAACCTTGTGTGAGCATCTCAATGACCTTCATCACAGCCTTGTGTGAGCATCTCAGTGACCTTCGTCACAGCCTTGTGTGAGCATGTCAATGACCTTCGTCACAACCTTGTGTGAGCATGTCAATGACCTTCATCACAGCCTTGTAAGAGCATGTCAATGATCTTCATCACAGCCTTGTGTGAGCTTGTCAATGAGCTTCGTCACAGCCTTGTGTGAGCATGTCAATGACCTTCATCACAGCCTTGTGTGAGCATGTCAATGACCTTCGTCACAGCCTTGTGTGAGCATGTCAATCAGCTTCGTCACAGCCTTATGTGAGCATGTCAGTGACCTTCGTCACAGCCTTGTGTGAGAATGTCAATGACCTTTATCACAACCTTGTGTGAGCATGTCAATGATCTTCGTCACAGCCTTGTGTGAGCATCTCAATGACCTTCGTCACAACCTTGTGTGAGCATCTCAATGACCTTCATCACAGCCTTGTGTGAGCATGTCAATGAGCTTCGTCACAGCCTTGTGTGAGCATGTCAATGAGCTTCGTCACAGCCTTGTGTGAGCATGTCAATGACCTTCGTCACAGTCTTGTGTGAGCATGTCAATCACCTTCACTACAGCCTTGTATGAGCATGTCAATGACCTTCGTCACAGCCTTGTGTGAGCATCTCAATGACCTTCGTCACAGCCTTTTTCATTGCTTCAATTTTCTCATAATGACAGCCTCTAACGTTTTCTTGAGCTTTAGGAATAACCAAAAGTGATCGGGTGCAAAACTATATTGAGAGTGAGGAACTGTCTTGATGCCGATCCTGATCAAATAGTCTGTGACAAGGATGGCGTTGTGAACTGGTGCATTGTCCTGGTGGAAATGACACCGACCCTATTTGAAGAGTGCTGGCCTCTTCCGACGAAATCTCTTCCTGTACTCCCTTAAAACCGCAACATAAAATTTCTTGTAGAATATTTGTCCAATGGGAACACAGTGCATGTAGATCATGCCCGTGCTGTTAAAAAAAAGGGATCATTATAAGTTTCTGCGTCGATTTGCTCTGTCTGGCCTACTTGGGTCTCGGAGAACCAGCATGCTTCCATCTGGAACTCTCTTGATCTCTGGGTCATAGCAATAAATAAAGTTTTCATCGTCACCAGAGCATCAAGTGCAGCGGGATCTGTATTGATCAGCTCGACCATCTCCCTGTTGTCATGACAACGTCTTTCTTTCCGATCGTCTCTGAGCACCCTTGGGACAAACTCCGCGCAAATCTTCAGCATTTTCAGTTCCTCACGAATAATTGTGACAGTTCCCATACTGACCTCAAACAGTGCCCTTAATGTCTCTATAGACACGCGACGGTCCTTATCCATGAAATTCTTTATTTGGCCAATCAACTCTGGTGTTCTGACTTTCTTACTCCTCCCACACATCTCACCATCTCTGATACTGATTCATGGAAGATGGTCGAAAAATATTCCAAAGCATTCCATACCTTTCTCTGGCATTTTTTTCAAGTTTAAAACATAATTTTATTGCATATCGTTCTTCAAAAGTACCGTCACATCAATATTGCATTTTTGAAATTTATCAATTGTGACACTAAGGCCTTAGTAGGATATATTCCAATTCCTGCTGTAGCTGATCATTTGAACTTGAAATCATAGAAATTAATCATAACATGTATAGCAATAGTGGATGTTCAAAATTCTACGACAATCTTAAATGTCTGTACAAAAAAGTCCGGAAACTTATTAAAGGCATTTCGTAGATCACTTTGGTCTTAACTTTCCAATGAACCGTTCAAATTATGTTTCTACGACTAGGCATTTTTAAATGAGCAGAAAAAATCCTTGATTTCATTTATCATTATATTATCCTTTAATAGAAGTAGATTGTGTAGTCTTGCTTCTATTGTCATAAGATCATCTTCCCAGTAATTACTTCCTCCGTTTTAAAGGGGTTGGGATTATTCGGGAGTGGGTAATGATGTGTTGTCATAAGACCAACTTTCCAAGCAATGTAACATAGCGCGGAAGGCTATATGCAAATATCGAATCTGGAGCAAAATGGCGTCTCGGTAAGGAATGACATCTCCGCAAGGAAAAAAGAAGACAATAAAAAGGTGAGAGCACGTTCGAAAATACGATCACGTTAGAGACGTGGATGACGTTCGCGAGTATGTTCGAGAAAACGATCACGTAAGAGACGTCACAGCCGTAACGAGAAGTCACACGTGGCGGGAGAATGAGAAAATAAATGTCGTTGTTACAAAACAAGGAGTTCGAGTTATTCTTTGTCTTGGTCTCCTTCGCGGCTGAGTTTGGACTACCTTCTCTTTTTTTTATTTGAGTGAGAGAGTAATGATTTATTTTGTTGTAATGATACCATATTCCTAGGTATTACTTTCCCATTTATAGGGGAAATCCTCCCCTATATTACTTTCTCTAATTTTTTGTTGTGGTGGGGAAATCCGTTGGAAAGATAGTGTAGTATATTTTCATTGGTCAAGATACATTACTACCAGGCATTATCTCCTCTTTGGAGGGAGTATAATATATGCTCGTCCATCATTATATTATTCTCCCTGAATTATCTTCTCTTTTTTTGGTGGGGATGCACTATCTATTCTGCTGTCATTACACCATCCTCTCAGTCATTAACTCCTCCTTTAGAAGGGGTTAATGTAGTATATGTAAGTTGACGTAATGTTATATAGAGCACTGCCAGGGGATGTCAAGTAACTAAAACATAATTACTATTATGATCGTTGTTAGTGTTAGAAAAATAGAATGTTTTGAAAATATGCATTGAGGCAAAATGTATTTTATAAAGTACTAGTCTGGGTCCTCAGCGTTGCCTGGGTATTTGGAGGGGTGTGTTGAGCAATAAAAAAAAATATAAAAAAGTGGTAGTAGGCAGGCAGGTTCGAACCCGTACCGCGAATGGGGAAAAGAACGTGAAAAAAACAAACCAACAACAACAAAAAAACTTGACGTGTTTCGCTAAACGTGAAGTGACGAATGTTTAAATTAAGACTAGTCAATCAAAATGAGGGGTTGATTTTCGAAAATATCGACAAAAAAAAAAAAAGAAAAAAAAGCAACCCTTCTTTGTAGAAACGTGTCCAGTTGAGGGTGGAGGAATTAATGTCTTTAGTCAATTTTTCGATATTTGTCGTTTGAAGGTTGAGCTTCAAAACGATACTGATCTCGTGAAAATCCGTCGCCTCTGTCGAAAGTCTGAGGCATACATACATACATTTTAAGCAGACAGGTGAGATTTATATTATAGATTATAAATATTTATATAAAATATTAATGTTAGAAATATGTATCGGGAATGTTAACAGGAATGTTAAAACAAACAAGAATGTTAGAACATAAACAATGGAGATGATTTACTGATGACATCATGTGATCTTAATGTCACGTGTACTGATGACGTAATGGGATAGTTATAAGAGACACGGACAGTTTTAGTTTAGAGTTTGGAGTCAGACTGGAAAAAACCGAACAAGTTAACACGATAGATATCGTTTCTGCGTTTTGGAAGCTGAGAGAAACGCGACTTTAGTATGATGTAGAAAATTACGTCTTACAGCTCCGATGGGAAATAACGAGCTGTGAATAAAGTTATATAAAAATACAACTTCGATTTGGTGTTTTCTTCCAGAGAAACCTTCAATTATAAACCAACCGAGAGGAAGGAAGTATGTGTCTAGCGTATGTTAGGCACTGCCACTTAGTAAATGAACGGTCTTTATATGTATGGTCATTCTCCCGCATCCGGCCACTTAATGAAAAAGCACGTTACATTAATATAAACTGAATTATATACCCACTATACCCACTAGAAGATAACAAACATCTAAAAATATCTATGCATATACATTATACACTCGTTGTATCGACAGCTATATAAGAGTAATATGACTTATGGAAAGAAACATTTACGTAAATGCCAAGAATTCAACATCAACAATCAATCTGCGTACGATCGTTTCGGAGACGACACAATTTTTCTTTTGAAATTATCTTCATCAGCACAGATATTAGACACCAAAAAGAAAATTTATACAGATGATCGAGATTAAATATACTTTATTTATGTATAATATTATATAACATATATATAATATAACATATATATTATATAACATATATATTTTATAACATAATATTATATAACATACATATTATATAACATATATATTATATGAGATATATTATATAACATATATATTATATATAGTTTAGCATAAATACATGTTTACCCTTACATATTAAGGTAAGCTGGCTATTTATCTACCAAAGTTGTTCTCCGTCTGGTTCCAGTCTTCTATTATACACACACACACACACACACACACACACACATGTAATGTTGTGACCCTTTGGGTTGTGATCATTGCGTAGTATCTGTGTTAACTGTGGCAAGCAGGGCCAGGGGTCAAAACATTGTTATTATTATTATTATTATTATTAGTATTATTATTATTATTATTATTATTAATTGATTCCAGCGATGGCGGGTTGCTGGATCAATTATTATGATTAGAAAAATAAGCAATTAAATTGGGAAAAATGACTGACATATAATATAATAATATCGCAAAAGGAATGGGAAAATAGAAAATAGATGCAAACATGATTTTTGAGTTGCATAAACTAGTAACTAGATTGGAGTTACATCAGCTGTTGGTCTGAGACACGTAATGCGACACGTGATAAAATGTAAATTTGGAGGGATTCTGGACGGTCGTTAGCTGGACATCAGAGCGAGCGGATGACTCAACAGGGGAGTTGGTCTCCATGACGCAGGAAGCGGCGTCATATCAAACAGCCAAGATGTAAAAACGTGTAATCTCTGAAGATGCCGACCGGATCCTGAAAATAAATGTTCGTAAATAATTCAGGTGTGTGTTGTGTTATTTACACCTGTTAAAAAAGAACTGTTGTCTACAACTGTTTCGATACGTCCACGTCAATCGTTTCCTGTTAGAACTGTTGAATAAATGTTAAAATATACACACTAGACGATTAACTAAATGATACGACGTATATACATACATGCATTTACACGTACAGAAAAAGATAAACCCCACTATTCAACACATACGTCGTTATGGAACATATTCATACACACAAGGCAACACACACACAAACATATATATATATATATATATATATACATATATATAGTCATTCACATACAGCACTGTTACACCGTATCACAGCTCATCAGTGTGGCTAGATAACCAACTATCTCAATACAGGTTTGAAACTTGACCGTCTAGACGACAGTCGGTGTTCCTAACCGTTACGCTATTCGGCTGCTACTATGACAGGCATCTGAATTAACAATGTCCAAACATCGTCCAAACGCCGAAGCTCAATTTGTTTACACAAAGAGCATCGATTAATACGTAAATGGCAGTTTATTTATCACTTCCCAATATGCTCAACCCAAGATAGGAAGCATTATATATATATATATATATATATATATATATATATATATGTACATATATATATGTGTGTGTGTGTGTGTGTGTGTGTGTGTGTGTATGTGTGTGTGTGTGTGTCATTGGTCCAAGATTAAAAGCAGGGGCCGTGGATTTAGTTGAGTCAGGACTATTAACACACACACACACACACACATACACACACACATCGATGTGTTGTGTGAATTTAGTCAGCATTTCTTTCATTTAAACAAAATTATTTAAGATAACGGAGAGCTTCTATTTAATTATGCTTTTTTGTTATTTGGATTTTTCATATTTTTTATGTGAAAATCAAAAAAAGTATACGTATGTTTCACGCACATCACAAGTATCTTCAGGTGAGAGTTAAATAGTGTGCTGTATTTATTTGCTTCCCCACTGAGCAAATTAGGCACAAGTCCGTTTTTTAATGTGGAGAGAGAGGGGGGAGGGAAGGGGACCAGCTCCCGAGAGGTGGGAAATGGGAGCTGGATAGTGATTTGCACACTGGTATGTAGGGTTGCCCCTACATGGACCAGAAGATTGTCGTAAGGGCAAATGTGTTTGATTGCAGCATCTGCCGGAAAAGATATTACACTTTGATCCTGGCCAAAAGGCCACAAAGGTGCTTCCCCGAGAGTGGGGGCGTGTTGAAGAGTAAGATGGTGCTGAGAAAAACTGACGCGGGCAGGCCGGAATGGTCGGTAATTATAGGCGGCTGGTGTAAGTAATTAGTATATATATATATATATATATATATATATATATATATATATATATATATATATATATGTATATATATATTCTCTCCTTCTCTCTCTCTCTCTCTCTCTCTCTCTCTCTCTCTCTCTATATATATATATATATATATATATATATAAACGATTTCAATGACTTACAAGCATTATTACAATGATCCAAACATAATTCTCAATGAAAAACCAAGACACGGAATAATAAAATAATGTTAAAAAATACACATTGTTGGTGACTAATCCCTTATTTAAATATATATATATATATGTATATATATATATATATATATATATATATATATATATATATATATATATATCATCTCTCGGTCTACCTGTTTATATATATATATATATATATATATATATCGAATGAACTAAGAAATATTGAAAACAAAATTTCTTGTAAATTGTTTCCTAGATGGAAAAAATACAAGAAAACTATAACAATAATAAAAATTAAAAAAAAAAACCGCGAAAAGATTAAAAGAAACGAAGCAATATGTAAACCAGCGCCGCTACGTTCAGGAAATGACACTATACAACAATCAAGGGGAGACAACCTTCGGGATAAAGAATCAAGAGACAGAACCTGGCATGAGTTGAAATGGAAAAGAAATCGTCACTTGGAACACGAAGAGAGATTACAATGGCCCGATCGCTAAATGGCTACATGTACCGGAAGTTGTCTCGTCATTAACTTCCCGTACACAGTACTGGTTCGATAGATATAAGTACCGTGTCACAGCACAGTTAATTGTTCTGTCTGCGAAGCTGCAGGCAAAACGAAAAGCGGAGAGCGAACTGTCTGCGAAAACGGTACGAAAATGTTAGTTGTGTTTGCATTGTCAACAGACTCGGTTACTTTGGAAGACAATCGCTTTGGAGCTCTAGCAATACTTTTATCGAGATCAATTATGAAACGAAAAGAAATCAATCACGTACATATTTAAGTACTTGCTTTTTTAGATGGTTAATTTATGAGAATTTTGATCTTTCGAAACTAGGACAATTTTGTTTCGATTAATTTGGGTTTTTGTATTGTCTATTATGAAGTCGGTGCAAAAGATTTTGCCGCCTTGTAGATGTGTCATTTTAAACTATTTTATGCATAGAATTATTACTTAAACATATCGCCATGATTAATTTATAACTTTTTCTTTCAAATTGATCGTTCATATATTTCTGCAATATCCTCACCCATGTTGAACAGAAAATCTTTCTTTAGTCAACAGAAAGGAATCGATCTTCCATCTTGTTAATAGTCCATCTCGTACAGCACTCCTGAACAAAGATCGCATAGGAGAACTTGGGCCGAAATCTTGCCCGATTTTGTATATTCTCCCGGCCTTGCTTCATTTATTGCAAAACTATTTCGATGACCTTAGGTTAACATCATGAGAAGAGATTTCATATCAAAATCTAAAGAATTTTACAAGCTCATTAACAGATCGAATCAATTTATAGAGCAATAAAGATGGTGAAAAACACAATTTTTCAATTTTAAGATGAAATTTTAAATCGGAAAAAATTTTTGCACTGACCTGATACTACGATGTTATCTTATTTTGTTTTTTCTTTAAAAATAACACCAATATTTTTTGTACGTTTGTAGATTAACACCTTCCGCCAAATCAATCCTCCCAATGAGGCGATTATTGTATATATCACTTATCAAATTTTAGAGTGGGGTATCAGTTTCGTTTATAAATTAAGCGTAAATGATCCTCCATTTTCGGATCATCCGACCATTGTATGGCAGTTAACAAAAACTTTTACCACTAACCCTAAGTCCAAGCTGTTAGGGTATATGTTCTTATCTCTATGATTTAGCCGGCCCAGAAAGAGTTACTATTGGATACAAAATGAAGGTGAGACAATGCAAAACGGAGATTTTTGTTACTATTATTCTACCTAAGCACAATATATTGCTGCTAACGCGTAAGGTGCTACTGTGAAAGGAATCAAATTTATAGAGGACAACCTAGATGGGGAATTGAGCGGCAATATATGTTTCTTCATGTTACGTTTAAATTTCTGCGTGTTGATACGGTCAGAAAAACGGGGTTACGGAGAGTATTGCAAAGACTAGCGGCCCGAGGAAAGAAGCTATCAGCGTAGAAAATCTCCCCGTTTACAGTGAAGGGATATAATTTTGCTGCTTGTCGTGTAAATCGGGGATATTTACGTTGGGAGAATACAAAGGTATTAAGTTCACCGGAACACATTCTGTAGGAGCACCTGTACAACAAGCACAGAGATTCACAATTACCGTGATGCAAAAGGGGACTAAAGTTATTTATATCCTTCCCACGGCAGAATAACGTGACACAAGGGTCGGAAAGTTGGATTTGAAAAGCCAACACTCTAGAGAAAGAGCATTATAACCTGCAAAAAATGTATCCGCAGCCCCATCGACATTCTCTGGTAGGTGTACCTCAGGCAAAAGTTGCCTGGACAACTTCGTCGGCATTTTGCGGTAGGGGTGTTTCATGCGATTAGCAATAAACTAACCCCTTCTCAAAGGTAGAAAACAAAGCATGGGAGCGTGGATCTTCAAGTACCTTACAGGACCAGTGACATACCGCAGTCAACAGAGAAGAGGCCATTTTAACAACGATCTAATTTCTGTTGGCTTTGGTGCCGAAGGAATAAACCCTGGCTAATGCTGTGAACTGAAGCTAAGGTTAGAAACTCATTTAAACTTTACACAGTCCAAGAGGGAGAGGCTAATTGCTGGTGAACCATACCAGGTACACCAATAGTAGTTCACACACGGGTGGATAGTGGATTTATAGAGATTCTAGCAGGGAAACCTGAAATTGCCCGGGACTGAATGATGATCAACGAATATTTGTCACTCCCATATTTTATTGTCCACCTAAATCGGTGAAATCTCCCATTTTCAATTACATCAGTTGATTGCCTGCTCTAGTTAGGAACCCATCGCGGTGCACCCGTAAGAAGCTTCACATGCCTCACTGCAGTGACTTAGTCCATAATACATTTTAGTCTACATTGCACTGTAGAGAAACTACTGCTGATTTTATAAAAATCATTTTGACTGCTTGAATTAAAGTTTAAAATGCAAAAGCCAAGTATTAATCTTCAACGGTGCTCTAAAAAGAAACATTCATTTCGAACGCACCCCTGTCATATCAAAGAACCTACTGTTAATTTTATATATCGGGCCTTTCGGCGTGTATGGTAATAAAACTTCTCAAAAGCACATGTGATGTTAGGCTGTGTAAGGTGTCAACTTTGGTCAAATCGCCTGTTGATTATCAATTACTTATATTCCGATACAAAACCTGTTTACGAACACTGCCAGGCAAATAAAGTACTTTCGTGTGAAATTTAATAAAAGTCGACCCATCCGTTTTCGAGTCTATAGGGAACGAGCTCACACACAGACAATGTTCCTTTTATATAATAGTAGAGATAAGATACTGACACAGATAATTTTTTTAGTCTGGTAGAGGGAGCCTACTTTCTTTTCAGTAGACTTGTAACATCTATGTATTTATTTCAACACATGTTTGAACGTTAGACTCCTAGTAATGATACTGTCGGCCAATGACAATCGGTGATTGGAATGATTTCTTGTAGTTGTTTATGGAGACGAGCTTTGTTTTGGTTGTATTAAATATGATCATCCACACACAGTATTCCACTGGAGGTCGTTCTCTTATGATTTTGCTATTTGCTTGCATGCGAATTCCATAAACGAACCGAAATCGAACCAGTTAAGAAAGTTTAATATTTAATGCACTATGATGAAAAGTCTCATTCTAACATTTAAGAGAATTTGATTGAATCATCTTCGTTAACGTTAAAAGAGAAACAGAAAAGAGAAGAGTATTAGTAATGGAATAAGATCATAAGGACAATAAAAAAAGATAGAAATTCCACGTGGTGTTAAATAAATGTTCAGTTATTAGGGAATAGAAAAGTATTCAATTTTAATAAAAGGATAAGTATCCTGTTTATAAGAAAAGTGAAATATAAAGTGTTGCGTTATGAAGAATGCGCACGGTACATCACTGTTGAAATCAGGGCCACATAGATGTGTGTGTGTGCATGTGTGCGTGTGTGTTCGTGTGTGTGTGTGTTCGTGTGTATGTGTGTTCGTGTGTGTGATTGTGTGCGTGTGTGCGTGTGCATGTGTGCTTGTGTGTTCGTGTGTGCGCATGTGTGCGTGTGTGCGTGTGTGTTCGTGTGTGCATGTGTGCGTGTGTGTTCGTGTGTGTGCATGTGTGCGTGTGTGTGCATGTGTGCATGTGTGCGTGTGTGTTCGTGTGTGTGCATGTGTGCGTGTGTGTTCGTGTGTGTGCATGTGTGCGTGTGTGGTCGTGTGTGTGCATGTGTTCGTGTGTGTTCGTGTGTGTGCATGTGTTCGTGTGTGTTCGTGTGTGTGTATGTGTGCATGTGTGCGTGTGTGTTCGTGTGTGTGAATGTGTGCGTGTGTGGTCGTGTGTGTGAATGTGTGCGTGTGTGTGTGTGTGTGTGTGTGCGCATAGTAAGTCACCAGTTCTCGTCAGATCACCGAAGTTTAGCAACGTTGAACCTGGCTAGTACCAGATGGGTGACCATTTGGGAATTCTAGGCGCTGTTTGTGGTCTCCGCTTATCTCTGTATTGTTTCCAGTCGTCCGGAACCTCCACTCGCCACTGGTATTTAACAACTCCGACTCAGGAGAGGTGTGGTTTGAGATTGCGCAACTCTTCCCACAAAAATTCCTCGCGTACGCACCCTTACAGTGAGTATCCATAGTCTGTTAAGACTGAAGGAAGTTACAAGCTCACGTGTGTGCGGCTATGTAGCCATGTTGAGTCCATGGCGTAACATTGAATCTATATTTAGTCTAGGGGGCAAATAGCAACCCTTCACGTGGTGCCCTCTGTTAATCCTTCGGGAGAACCAATTGCTACATTACGCAACATCTCTGCATATCTCCGGTGGCGGTAAAAGGATAGACCCTCGGCCCCGGAAACAACATGTCGGCCAAATTCAAGATTATCAGCTTCAATGCTGAAGGTATGTCCCTACCCAAATCTGACATTTTATCTAACCTGAAAGCAGATGTCCTCTGCATCCAGGAGACCCATAAATTGGACAACCCACCAAAAATACCTGGAATGCACCTCGCTATCTCTCATCAAAGTGTTGTGCACGGGAGTGCTGTTTATATTCGTGACAAATCAATACTCAAAGGATGTACTGACTTTACCTCAAGGGGTATCGAAATTTTGCAGGTGAAAACAATTCACATAACCATCACCTCCGTCTATAAGCCACCACCTGTACCATTCAGTTGGCGTGACAACACCCAAATTGACAATAATGCTAATATCATAATTGGCGACTTCAACAGCCACAACATGATGTGGGGCTATGTTAAGAACAACCAGGACGGAGATTTTGTTGAAGAATGGGCCCTACACCAAAACCTTGCCATTCTCAATAGGCCTAAGGATAAACCATCCTTCTTAAGCGCTCGATGGCGAAAAGGCTATAACCCCGACCTCGCATTTTCATCAGCAAGGCATCAACACAACTTCAGCAAGTCCACTGGCCAACCGATCCCAAAATCTCAACACCGACCCATCATTGTTGAGATGCAACCAGTAGTTGGACCTGTGCCTACTAAACCTATGGCCAGATTCAACTATCGCAGGGCTAACTGGGAGGGTTTCACGGACAACTTAGAGTATACAATTAATGATGTACCTCCCGTAGCATCAGGATATGAAGCCTTCCAAGCTCTTGTGTGGCACATTGCCAAGAAGAACATTCCAAGCGGCTGTAGGAAGGAATACATAACTGGCTTGGATGAGACAAGTAAGACCATCTATGAAAATTATGTACAAGCATATAACAGAGACTCATTCGAAGAACTTACCACTGAGCTGGGCAACAAACTGTTGGCCTCTCTATCTGCAGCCCGTAAGGAGCGATGGATGGAGACCGTTGCAGATCTGGACATGACCCACAATAGCAAAAATGCATGGAAAACAATAAAGAAGCTAAACAACGACAAAAACCCCCGGACACTACAGGAACAACAGTCTCACCAAACCAAGTTGCTTACCAACTACTTATAAATGGGAAACCACTGCACAGAGAACGAGGTTACGTTAAACAGATGAAAGAGAAGATGGGCGAAGTCCACAAAGAGTCTGATGACATGTTCCCCCCATTTACTGAGGAGGAATTGAAGACTGGAATTAAACATCTCAAGTCTAGAAAGGCATCAGGACTCGATGGTATCTCAACAGAGATGATCCAGAATTTTGTGCCAAGATCTCGTGAATGGATCCTATCACTGTTCAACTCCTGTGCTGCTGGATACAACATTCCCAAGATCTGGCGACGGGCAAAAGTTATAGCTCTTCTTAAACCAGGGAAAGATCCCCAACTACCATCTAGCTATCGCCCTATATCCTTGTTGTGTGTGCTGTACAAGTTGTATGAACGCCTCATTTAGGCCAGGATATCAACAATAGTTGAAGACCAGCTTACGGACGACCAGTCTGGGTTCAGGGAGGGGCGTTCATGTGTTGGTCAGGTTCTGAACTTGACTCAGTACATAGAGGATGGGTATGAAAGAAAAAAAAATCACAGGGGCTGTATTTATCGACCTCACGGCAGCCTATGACACCATCAACCACCGAGCACTTCTGCTGAAAGTTGGCCAGACCTTGAAGAACAAAAAAAAATGGTTTCCATTATAGAATCTTCTCCGGAATCGAAGATTCTTTGTCGAAATGGATGGTAGGCAGAGTCGGTGGAGGTCACAGAAGAATGGTCTGCCTCAGGGTTCTGTCTTGGCGCCGACTTTGTTTAAAATCTATACAAATGACCTACCAGAATTTACAGACATCCGTAGATTCATCTATGCGGATGACACGTGTCTTGCAACACAAGACAAGAGCTTTGAAGCAATTGAGAAAAGAATCTCCAGTGCCTTAAAAACCCTAGCCTCCTACTATAAGAAATGGTTCCTCAATCCCAACCCTGGGAAAACAAAAGTTTGTAGTTTCCACCTTAACAACCACATAGCCAACAGGAAGATGAAGATCCAATGGGAAGGTAAGGAGCTAGTAAATGAACCATATCCAGTCTACCTTGGCATCACACTGGACCGAACTCTCTCCTTCAAGGCACACATAGACAAGCTCCGAAAGAAGATCGCGCCTCGAATTAACTTAGTCAACATACTGGCTAACTCGAGTTGGGGAGCAGACCCACACACGCCAAGGACAACATCATTAGCCCTATGTTACTCCACGGCTGAATATGGCGCTGCAGTATGGTCTCGCTCAGCCCATCTCACCGCGTTGACGCAGATCTTCACAAAGCTTGCCGGATCATAACCGGAAACTTAAAAAGCACACTCTATCAGCCCTATACCGATTAAGTGGCATACCACCACCTAAAGTCTGCCGGGATATAATTGCGAGAGTTGAGCGTACTAAACAACTCGAAGACCCCAGACACCCTCTCTATGGCTACTCGGAGGTGGCTAGGCGACTTGTGTCCCGGCGAAGCTTTGCCACAGTGGAGGAACTACCGGACACTCCTACATCCTCTTACCGGCTGCAGATGTGGAGAGAGGTAGACCCTCAGTCTACAAATATAGCACTGCCAGAGCCCAGTGAAACCTTACCACCTGACACACACCTGTCCCGTTCGGAGTGGGTCACTCTGAATAGGGCAAGGGCAAAAGTTGCAAAAACTGGCGACAACCTCCTCATTTGGGGTTACTCTACAACTGCTGAATGCCCCTGTGGTGCCCAAGTTCAGACCATCGAGCACATTTTGACATCTTGCCCACTGTGGCCCAACTGCACGGACGAAGACCTCAGTGTTGGCAATGAAACCGCATACCGCTGGTTGAAGAGATGGAGCAACAAGATATGATGATGATTGATTCTATGATGCTTTTTGTCGTACCCAAGGGCCAGACGGCCCGGGAGTTTTGGTTGCATCCGAAGAGGGGTTGGAAAAAGTGCCATGAGAAGGGTTGGCTCGCTTTGATATCCTGTCCGGAAACAAGTAGTAGGCCGTATGTTAAATCGTTTTATCAACTTCTATCACGTTCTCGGTTCGACTGAGAGATGCCATCTAATTGGTCAAGTTAAATACTTACAACAATCAGCGTCCATCTTAGAAACCAACCACAGATTCCAAACCGTAAACCGCTTGGTTTTGCTACCACTGCTATCTTGGTCGTCTGTAATCGCTACATGTCGTTGTCGATTTACAACCTATTCAACTAACGACAACGAACTTTACGACCATATCGAAGTTTCCACTGAACGCTGAATAAATGAATGTTTGTAATGTTTTTTTTTCTTCTTCTTCTTCTTCTTCTTCTTCTTCTTCTTCTTCCTCCATCTTTCTCTATCCCTTTCTATCTCACTTTTTTCTCTTTTAATAAACGTGCTCATGTCAGCATTTTATTTTGCCGATATTTTTGTTCTAGATGCCTCCGTGAAATTCGATCCCGTTACCTGAGGAAGCAAAGTCTAAAAGTAAGTTCAATTTTTAGAATCCAAACCAAAATCAATCCACTTGTTTTTTAAATTTTTATTTTATCAAACTTGGTCAAGGTAACTCTCTTCTTGAAACTGCATGTACCGCATAAATCGATATCTATTTAGCTGTGTTTTCGTCTACCGAGCAGGCGTGTTTGTGTCATGGCTGAGTAACAACTCAAGCAATGTACTTGAGTAAAGTCACATGTTTGGAGAAAATTGTGCGCTGTCACACACGAAGTGAGAAAGTTGCTGTTGTTACAAATCATCAAACTCCACAAATTGTTTTTCTACCTTAATCGCTGCATATATATATGGTATGCGCCCCCTTGTGCCATCTTTTCTGACCGTAGGGGGCGCTACCCACAAATAAGCAATACAAAAAATCCTAGCTCCATGAGTATTATACACTACTTCCGGTTTTAATCAGACGCCATTTTGTAAATATCTCAATTATTACAGCATATTTAAACATTTCTGACATGTTTTATTTTTCAGATTGCATGCACAGTACTGAATAGATTTTTTAAGTCAAAGCAAAACTATTGAAGACAAAAAAGATTTAATCGCTTTATTCTTCGTTTCAAAATTACTGTCTGATGGTGTGTGTGTGTGTGTAAGAAAGATACCTATATTTTGAAATCATTTTATCAAATAAAATTAGCGCATCTTTAAAATCACGTGTTCGTACTTCTGGTGCTAGCAAGGAACTGCTGACTTTTCTCACTCACTCTCTCCCTAGGCCATGTGACGTCCTGTCCGTTTTTATCAGTTTCCATAACTGAATAACTACTAACCTCGAGTTCAGCAAGTTGATTCCAATTGAAGTTTCATTTCCTGTTATTTTCTTACTAACCGCCTGAGACAATAATATGTTACTTTTCCAATATTTAATAGCTCTATGTGTTTAGTTAGTATGTAACTATTCTTGTGTATGTCTCTTCATCAGATTTTAGGTCTTACAATACAGCATATTTTATTTAGCCTGATTTTCATATTCAGATCCAAAATGGCAATCATTAATCGTATATCGATGATTGATTCGGATTAGCCTATTTTGTCATTCAACTATGTTACTAGCACCAATATATTTTATTTCGTCTCAATTTTCTCTATAGTTATAATGACTCCAAAAACATTTAATCAAGGTAATCATGCTGGAAGCTATTTTCCTTGACTTCTGAAAAGATTTTTATAAGTAAATAATAATTTTTAACAGTAAAAAGAAAATTTCACATTATTTTAACATTATCATAAGCGTATTATCCTCATATATAATAAAATGACTGCAACACTCCCCTTCCCAAACACGCGCGCCACGCAAAATTACAACATGCCCGTATTAGTTGCCTATCATTTCTCCATCCATTCGCGTAAATATCTTCTTATTTTAATCGATGTAGTAAATTTCTACTTTATTTTCATCCACATTAAAGTAACGTTTAAAGGTAGTCGCCGAATTTTCCCTCACTAATAAATTACTCCCCATCCCGACCTATCGTACACCGAGGGAAAAACTTCACAGTAAACGATGACCGCTCTAATTTCCTTCGAACCTAATATATCCTTATACTTTCGACACATTTAATCATACACGGAAACAATGACCAGCCTCTTGCTCTCCCAGCAATCTGATTGGTCAACTTTATGCATTCCGTCATTCCAGCACGTCGATTCTGTTGTAACAACGAACAGTGTTATACAAGTTGCGTTTACTTCCAATATGGCGCCACAAACCCGAAAGACTACTCTTGCATACCCATAGCAACACGTAATTTTAACTCGTGTCCCCGGTCATTCTCACCCGAAAAAAATCAGTAAAAAATCTCTCAAACAGTATACTCTTTCAATCAAAGAACAAGACTACACATTTTCGCACGCTTACTGCTGCCACTACAACGACTAAGCACCTTTGAATTTCGTCACTTAACACAGATGACATCCGGTGCCAACATAGGATTTACTTACATTTTTCTTTTTTATCGTTTGTTACTGTGCTTTTTTATGTCTACTTTGTTTTGGGATAGGCACAACAAGTACTTCCTACTCTGATACTACAGTGCATCTTGTCTGTCTTCGGTCAATGAAGGAGACGTCCTTCCATACTGAAGCACTTTTTCTGTTCATGCATTAAAATCCTACCATGTGTCTAACTATGACCTCGTGAGGAGGCCAATTGATAGGAATACTACATAAACGTATAACTAATAGAAAACTCCTCGGCCTAACGTTCACAGGAAACATGAGTTGGTACAATTACATTGAGAGCATTGCCAAGACCGCTGAGAAGAAGGTAGGCTCTCTCCACCGTGCTAGAAAGCTACTAACGCCCGAAAGTATCCTGTACCCATATAAGGCCACCATTCGTCCATGTATTGAGTATTGTTGTCATATTTGGGCTGGTGCATCTGCTACTAGTCTTAGACAAGGTTCAAAAGAGAGTCACCAACCTGATAGGTCCTGAACTGTCATCTAAGCTTCAGACTCTGTCCCATCGACGAAATGTTGCATCCTCTACCTGTTCTACAAGTATTTTAATGGTGAATGCTCCGACGAATTGCAAGCACTTGTACCCCCTCGACGTAAGTACCCTCGACAAACCCGACAAGCAGCTAAATCTCACCCTTACACACTAAAAATCCCTAGGTGTAGGAGAGCTTTCTACTGCAGTAGTTTCTTCACCAGAACTGCTAGGCTTTGGAATTCCCTTCCGGGTTCCTGCTTTCCCAACTGTACTGACACGCAGAAGTTCAAGTGTAACGTGAACAGACATCTTGCTGCCCAACACCCTACATAGTACCCCTGTTGCTTATGTCTCTGATAGTAGCCTCCTACATCAAAGTGGCAATATACTTTGTTTGGGGCGAAAATGTAATTACAAAAAAAAAAGCGGGGTTTTCCTTTAAAAACTGCCTAAAAACACATGATTCAGTTCAAATGTTAAAACGCTAAATCAACATTTTGTTATTGTTTTTATATAAAATTTTTTTAAATTATTTTTTGGGTGATGGGGGTGGGGTGTCCGTTTATTTTTGTAACTTTTGTTTAAAGAACATTAATTTGTACATTTTCTTGAAACAAAACATTTCTGTACTTTCACCTAACTATTACGGGTTTCATAAAAACCAATCATTTTTTCTAATAAAAAAAAAACTTCCATTTACAATAGACACAAAAATGTTTACTGCCAATTTTCTTTAAATATAAGAAAATGTTACTTACCTTCAATGGCCTCTGGTTTGGGGAGACAGATGCAAAGCGTTTTTTTTTATCAATGGTAATCACGTGATTTTGGATCATAAATAAAAATGGCTTATTTTTCACAAGCTTGTAGACCCCCTTTCTCTTTACATTTGGTTCCTACCGTCACGGTAGTTATTATTTTCTAACAATTTTATTTGTAGCAATGACTAACAGTTACGGGACTTCAAGGACTAACATTTTGGTCGCGACAAACGGCAATCTGTTTCAAGAGATATCCAAATAAAGAACGTAAGACGATTTCTCATCATGTCAGTTGTCATTGATGTGTCTAGATAATTCCTTGAATTTAGATTAAATCCTTTGATTGTCCTTTTTGTAGCGCCCTAGCAAAGATCCGCTACAAAATTAAGAAAAACAAATTATACATTTCTCGAAAATATACTGTACCTGCCCCTAAAAATTTGGAATACATAAAAAAATAGGTGTTAATGTTACCGCGCTATTTTAAAAATAGTATTTTAAAATTATATTCAAGTTTTACGATATTTTATTAAATTGTTACGTGAAAGTACAGTACGTTATTATTTCAGTACAGTAACATAAGTGCATGAGTACCAAAAAATTCAACTTGTATTAAAAAAAAACACGACTTTTGTTTATTAAAAAATTGGGTATTTTTTTACGACAGTACCTACCGTACTATAAACACCTTCAACATTCACATGTTAAAAATGACTTTCGGAATAAATACTCCAACCTCCCCATATAAGGAACGGCTTTCGAGGTTGGGGATGTTTATTCCGAAAGTGCTTCTTAATATGGGGAGGTTGGGGTGTTTAGACGACGCTGGGTACTGTCCTAAGAAAATACTTAATTTTTACCACAGTACGCAGTGTAGTATAACCCCCCCCAATCCTTATGTTAAGAACAGCTTTCAGAATAAACACCCCCAACATCCTCATGCTAAGAACGGCTTTCAGAATATACACCCTCAACCCCCCCCCGATGTTAATAACGGCTTTCGAGATTGGGGTCTTTATTCCGAAAGACCTTCTTAACTAGGAACCGCCAAAAATGGCCGAAAAATCAAGTTGTTGTTATTTTTTAAAACGAAATTACATTTATTAAAATCCATTATTTCTGAGTTACTTTTTTTTTTCCAGAAAGAAAAAACCCTGAATCATATAGAAAACAGAATAATGTAAAATTTTTTCTACTATTTTTAATTAAATTTTAAATGTTAAATTTTCCCCAAAAGTTAACAATCGACATTTTTTGTCTTGCACAAAAAACGTACATAAATATTTAAAAAAAGGTTTTTGAATTAATTAATTAATTTATTTGTTGTCTAACTAAGATTTAGGATGATTTTCTATGAGAATATGCAAAAATATTATAATATAAGTACCTGTATTTCAAATAGTTCCACTTATTCATATAGGCAACCAGTTACTTCGCGTCGATCTAGAGTCTAGATCGACAATGTTTACCTTTATATTTGATAAAAAGCAAACTATGGAAGACCAAACAGGCAAAAAAAAAACAAACTTATTTTTCAGTGACGAAAATTTCAATGTATTATTAACGCTGAGGCTGGCCAGTACCAGATGGGTGACCATTTGTATGAGTTTGGTTTTTAATGTGTATGTGTGTGGGGGCCAGGCTCCCCAAAATGGGGGGGGGGGCAATTTAAAGCAGAATAAAAAAAAATTATTTCAGCGCGTTTGGTTCACCATAGTCGAAAGGCGGCAAACGTTTTCAAACGGGATCGAAAAAATGATACTATTTTTAACACAAAGAGCACAATATTTATCGATTTTTTTTGTATCGATTCTTCAAAGCATGCCCTGTTTAATAATGGTCATACATTATTCGGCTCGCTAAAAAAAAAAATGTTAATTTATTTATCAAAAATTTTAAAATGGCTTTTTTCGTATAAATATTAAAAACATTTTTTTTTTTGTTTTGCTTAACTTAAATTAATTATTTTACTTAACATATTCACCGAATTTCACACTTCAAAACTCAAAAGCGGGATAATTAAACACAATCGAAGTTTTTATATTCAGACGTCAAAATAAGGTATGCAAACAATTCTTTTAAAATCTATAATTCTGTCCCTTACAACAACACAATATGTTGTGTTCAGTTTCAGATGATTATTTTAAGCATATTTGTACCCCCTCAAAACAAGGGGGGGGTTGTAAGCAAAATATATATATATAAATATCGTTTATGAAAAATAAGTACACTGTTATAACATTCATTCTTCTCTTAATAATCGTATTGATCGGATAATTATCTTATTTTTGGTAGATTTTTAAAAAGACGGCCCATCAAAAAGTACTTACCTGCCCCCCCCCCCAGTTTTGGCGGTGCCTATTCTTAACATGAGGAGGTGTTTATACTACATTGCGTTGGGGGTGTTTGTTTTACGCTGGGTACTGTCGTAAAAATATAAAAAAAAATGCAAAAATAAAAGTAATAAAGTTAATAAACAATAAAAACTGCAACCTTTCTTGAAATAAATATTCAGTAAGTTTACCGTAGATTTTTTGAATTTTTCATTTATTGTATTCATATTTTGTTTTTCGGTTTGTTTGTTTTGAAATTAGTCTGCGTCTATTACTTTGCTCGGCTTAATCTGGTATTGCCGGTCGAGAAAATCCTGAGGATCCGGGTCAAATTCTGCAAGAGTACCAAACTTTTCTTGTGACTAATATGAAACTAAAAATAGATTTTTGTTGTAATTACTTATTTTTATTACTTATTCCAATTACTTATATCCGTATGATTACAGCTGCTACGCTCGTGGAATAGAAACACGTGAGAAAAACAAAACAAAAAATAAAAACACGCTAAAACAAGCGAGACAAAAGTTTCATGAAACCACGTGTTAACACTGACACGCGACACGGTGAATAATAAATTTTAGTTCCAAATAAAAAGAAATACATGAAATATTTCAATAAACATAAGTAAATTTAAGTCGACAAGCGTAATTAAAAAAAAACGATTAAAATTTTATTTTATAGATTTGCATTTTAACAATAAAATATACATTGGTGGTACTGGTACAGCGACATTTGTTACCGTGTAATTTTATGTCTACTCTTTTTGGCTAAGAGAAAAATGCAGTTTCTTTTCTGATACTACACTGCATCTTTTGTGTACTAGGTCAATGGATGAGAAATCCTTCTAGAATGAGGCATTTTTTTTTGTTCATTTCCCAACAGAAAAAAATGGCCCCACGTCTATTTCATGTTTGATTTGATTTATTTTATTAAATAATACTATATATAATAATAGTATATATATAATAATAGTATATATATAATAAAAGTATATATAATAAAAGTATATATAATAAAAGTATATATAATAAAAGTATATATAATAAAAGTATATATAATAATAGTATATATATAATAAAAGTATATATAATAAAAGTATATATAATAAAAGTATATATAATAATAATAGTATATAAACAGATGTTATAATCCCATTCTTAACATGGGAGGGGCGCTGTTTTTTTTTACTTTAACCTAACAATTAAATAGAATTTGGTCGTACACGTGCATTTGTTACCATGCTAGAATTATATACTTCATTATTTAGAAACCTATTCTTAACATGGGGAGGAAAATTAAAAACAGAAAATATTTGAATAATTGCATGTTAACATCAGATTAATTACTTCAATGGCACAAAATCACTTAAAAACTGGTCAAGTTATGAATGCTTTCACGGATGCATGAAGTGCACATGGATTACTTGATGATGATGATGATGACCACTGGAAAGCATCATCTCGTAAATCAGCGCATAATTTGAGACATTTGTTTGCCATCATGTTGATTACATGTGCAGTGTCTTATCCAGCAGGACTTTGGCATGCACACAAAGAACCATTCAATGAAGAAGGAGAACTTGAATGCCTACTGGGGAGAACTTGAATGCCTACTAGACACTATCCTCGGGTGTCTAAGGTCTCTCTGTACAGGGGTTTGTCAGAACAATCTGGCATGAGGATACTTTTTCCATAGAAGTAAACCCTGACTAAATATTTAAAATCACATAGTATTCGCAGCCCAAATAAGATCTCCTCACTACAGCTACTCCACAGCTTTTTTGAGGAATGGTGCACCTTCTCCAAGTGATATTACCTCAAGTAATAGCACGAAGCTGGATACTCCACCAGACTAGATAAATTCTTGTCCTGGAATCCAGTAATACCAAGAGACCAAAATGAAAGATATACTACAACATATAAAAATGGTTAATTGGGGAGAGGAGAATTATGTTCTCAATTCTTTACTAACTCAGTGCTTGAGAGATAAAGAACTTAAATGGAACATTCGAATATCTATGTATCTCATATAGAGTTCAAGTGTTAGCCCCTGGTTGTGGGCCCCTTGATTTCTGAGAACTTCAACTGAAGTAAAATAAAACAAAAGTGAAGAACTTGAATGCCTACAAGACACTATCCTCGAATGTCGAAGATCTCTCTTTACAAGGGTTTGTCAGAACAACCTGGCATGAGGATATTTTTCTCTAAAATTAAACCCTGATTAAATATTCCAAATCATATTCAGTATTCGCAGTCCAAATAAGACCTTTATATGGCTAACCCACATTAGCTTTTACGAGGAATGGTGCACCTTCCCCAAGTAATATTACCTCAAGTAATGGATACGAAGCTGGATACTCCACCAGACTAGATAAATTCGTATCCAGGAATCCAGTAAGACCAAGAGACCAACATGAAAGATATACCACAATATATAAAAATGGTTAATTTGGGAGAGGAAAATTATCTTCTCAATTTCTTTACTAACTCAGTATTTAAGAGATAAAAACTTAAACGGAACATTCGAATATCTATGTGTCTCATATAGAGTTCAAGTGTTAGCCCCGAGTAGTCGACCCATTGATTTCTTAGAACTTCGACTGAAGTAAAATAAAACAAAAGACACACTGAAGATTTCCTACTTAGGGGACGCAATCAACATCCTGAGGTTGATATAACATTTTCAGAGAAAATCTTTAATACGGCTTTGCTTCATATTGTAGATATAGCTTATAAGATAAATGGTAAGACACTGACAGACTTGGGTCTTACCTTACCTGATCGATCTAATATTTAATATTCATTACTTCCTGGACGCGCGAAATTAGCTATCAACCGCATGTGCAAGCACCAATCATTTGTGATGGTATCGCACACTTAAATAGTGACCAAATTCATGTTGTTCGTAGTTGATAAGGTAAGAGATCAGCAGACTTATATTCCTTGATGCACCTGGAGGTACAGGAAAGACATTTGTTACTAAGCTGATTCTTGCAAAGGTTAGGTCAGAAGGAAAAATAGCTATGACTGTGGCGTCATTGCAGCCACTCTACTTCCTGGTGATAGAATAGCTTACTCAACATTTAAACTGGCATTATCATTAACAAAAAATTCTTATCCAATTTGCTAAATACAACGAAAATTGGATTCAGCTAAAGTTTTAGAAATTTGTGTCTTGATTGTATAGGATGAATGTACAATGGCACATAAAAAAGCATTTGAGGCTTTAGATAAAACATTGCGTGATCTAAAGAGACATGATGTTGTCATGGGTGGCATCACACTTTTGTTATCAGGTGACGACAAACACTTCCCATTGTTCCACATGGATGTCCTGCTGATGAGCTTAAGGCTAGCATTGTCATATTTGTGGAATTACACCAAGACGGTAATATTACCTACAAACATGCGTGTCCACCTTAATAGTGAACCAAAGGCTGGTGAGTCTAAAAATTGGTGATGGCAAGATTTCAGCAAGCAAATATGTTATTACTCCAGGTATTAAAATAATTGTTTCATCACTCACAGTAAAGTTTACCCAAATATAGATGAAAACTATGTGCACCCCCCCAGTGAGAAAACAATTCTAGCTCCGAAAAATGACACGGTACATGTCATCAATAAACAATTGCTTATTCAGATTCCAGGGGAGGAATAAACTTTTAGTTCTGTATATTCTATTCCCACATGCTGTACAGTACCCTACAGAATTTTTAAATTCATTAAAATTACTTGGGATGCCACAGCACAAATTAAAGCTTAAAGCTGAATGCCAAATTATGTTAATTCGGAATCTAGATGCTCCACGATTATGCAATGGAACCAAATTGTGTGTTAAACGCATGCAATCTCATGTGATAAAAGCTGTCATATTAACTAGTGTGGGTAAGGGCAAATTGACATTAATTCCCAGAATACTTATTATTCCATCAGATTGTAAAATTCAATTTAAAAGGATTCAGTTCCCAATTAAATTATGTTTTGTCATGAAAACAAACAAGTCCCAAGGAAATCCTTGCCCGTAGTCGGTCTCAACTAAGCTTCGCCTTGCTTCAGTTATTGGCAGTTTTATGTAGGATGTTCATGAGTAGGCTCCCTACAGCGTCTACATGTATTAGCACCAGAAGGCACAACATCAAATATTGTGTATCCAAGAGCTTTATACCAATAACAAAGTCAATGCTCCATTCCATGAACACAAACTTATGTCACTACATATTCAGATGCACTTCACATCCACTATTACAGATTACAAAAACTAATAATAATAGAATCTATAATTATCTAAACTATTCATTATTGATGATTGTATGCAGTTTAACATTTTAAACAAATTCTATTTTGGTGATCTAAACTTTTACTTATGTACATATTACATTTTTCTTTGCTTACAACAACCGCCACATTTATTTCAGGTGTTTCAGTACAAGATTTCCATCAATTACGAAAGTTATTTGCTCTGATTAATAAATAACTTAAGAAACCATTCATTTCATTTCACTTTCAATTATTACATAACATTTGTGTTACACATTTGTGTTACACATTTGTGTTACACATTTGTGTTACACATTTCTCTGTACAATTTTGTCATGCGTTTCCCCACTGTCTTTATTACACGCGAGTCACACATGATGATACACCAGATAATCACAGTTTAATTTGTTACCTTTTCGGAGGAGGGGTTCACTTACCTAATCTGTTCTAGTTTTGTGCCATATTAATAGCGGGCACTACTGGTACACAGATACTTTGCAATTCAAAAGGATTATTTAATATTTTCTGCAGTTGACATTTTTTCCTCGGGGAACGGATCCTGCTGGTTAAATTATATTTTTCACTTTTCTTCTTATAGCGTATAGTTTTATCTTGCCGGAGTTTCCGTCTGGCATTTCGATAAAGAGGAAAGTGTCCATAGTTATTCAACACTAGCAGGGCATTCGATGTTGCCCCGTCGTAAAATACGCTTAAATGAATATTTTCATTCAGGCAGATTTTGTAAATATTTTTCAATGGTTGAAAAATTAAAATGAAAAATAGGTTGAAAAATAAAAACAGTTTCAATGAAAAATTGGTCGAAAAATGAAAACAGCTTCAATGAAAAATATTATTTAATAATTATTGGACGGTTTTTACGAAAGTTTTAGAAAACTCAAATTCGAATAAAATTAAAAAAAACCATTCATTGTAATCACGTAGATCACGCAAATTTCATGAATAAATATTTATTTTTAAATAAAAAAGAACTGATACAACAAAAATTATTTTATATGATTTTTTCTTTTTATGTTCAAATCAAAATGAATATTTAGATTTTTTGTATGATAAACGAAATGTTTTCCTTTAGGACTTTTTGTATTAAGGTTAAGTCGCTTTGCGTTTCGACACCTAACAGCGTTTTCCGTAAACCGGAATCTGACAATAGCCGGCCCTTATACTGCAATAGTACCGATTATTTATCTGCTAAAAGATTGTTTATTGTTTCTGTC
This sequence comes from Euprymna scolopes, assembly GCF_053919585.1. NCBI lineage: Eukaryota > Metazoa > Mollusca > Cephalopoda > Sepiida > Sepiolidae > Euprymna > Euprymna scolopes. The sequence goes on from NC_136520.1 coordinate 26,593,432, forward strand.
AAAGAAAATTGGTTGAAAAAAAAACAAAAACAGTTTCAAAGAAAAAAAATGATTGAAAAATAAAAACAGATACAGGGCATGGCACGATGCCTTGCTCATAAAAATCAGCTCACTTATTAAAGCATACTTTAGACGAATACTTAACATAATTAAATCTTTCTTAAATAAGAGAAGAATCCAGGGTGTCCTCGACGATCGTACGTCAAAACAATATGATATAAATGTGGGTGTACCTCAGAGGTCGATCCTTGGACCTTTATTATTCTTGATATTCATAAATGACCTCTCTGATAAAATTGTCTGTTAGATGGGCATATTCGCTGATAACACCACGCTCTATAACAGGCACGAGGGGGAAACGAATGAACACATATTTAAGGCAATGGCAGAAACACTAGTGGAAGACCTCCAATCTGTAGTGGAATGGAGACAAAAATGGATGGTCACATTCAATAATGCCAAGCTTGTTCCCTTCAATAATCACAAGAAACCTTACTCAACCACCAATAGCTATGATTAATGATACATTATCTAAAAGAACTTCATTCAAACAAATACACCGAGTGCATTACCAAGGCTGCTGCGAGGAAGGTGGGCTCTCGCTATCATGCTAGAAAGTTAGTTACGCCTTTTCTGTACCTCTACAAGTTCACCATTCGTACATGTAGGGAGTATTGGTATCACATTTGGGCTGGTGCATCTACTACTGGTCTCTCACTCTTTGGCAGGGTTCAAAAGAGAGTCGCTAACCTAATAGGTCCCGAACTGTCCCATCGGCGAAACATTGCATCCCTCTGCCTGCTTTACAAGTGTTTTTAATGGTAGCTGCTCCAACGAACTACAAGCACTTCTAACCCCTCGACATAAATGACCCCAACAAACGCGACAAACAGCAAAGTCCCACCCCTACACAGTAGAGATCCACAGATGCCAGAAAACCTTCTACGTAATAGCTTCTTCCCCAGAGCTGCTAGATTCTTGAACTCCCTTACCTGTTCCTGCTTTCCCAACTGTACTGACATGCAGAAGTTCAAATGTAATGTAAACAGACAACATGCTGCTCAACTCCCAACATAGTATTCCTGTAATTTATGTGCCAGGTAGTAGCTACCTACATAAAAGTGTCACTGCTGCCTTGTTTCGGGTGAAAATTTAAAAATAAAAAAATTAAAATAGTATTTCGTTCATTTTTCTTTTTAAAATAATATAAACTTCAAATTATGTCTTGATAATTAACTCAAAAATAAAAGTGAAGATGTTTTCTTTATTGAAAAGAAAAAATCATAAATTGATTCCATGTTTGATGAAGACGTATATCTCGCAACTTATTATTGTGGAGGGTGACATTTGATAATCACAAGATTGATACCTCACCTAACCACCATTAAAATCATGTTCTTCAAAATAACCAAGTTTCAATGTAAGTTTTTATTTTTTGGTTTCTCTTTTGGCTTCATGATGCTTTTCAAGAAGGCATTTTTGAACTTCCGAAGAACTGCGTGTATAAAAGATCTATTCTCTCTCTCTCTCTCTATATATATATATATATATATATATATATATATATATACATATATACATATATATACATATATATACATATATATACATACATATGATGATGATTGCAACGTCTTGTCAGACGAGTGCCACTCTCTCAGACATTTAAAATCCATGAGCCCAAATGTCTGAGGGAGTATCTATACAAATATGATGTTACAGAGTCTTAGCTTTGTACGACAGCTAAGTCTCTCTCTCGGTTCAAAATATTGAGATCCAGCAACAAGCAAGAGCAAGATAGCCAGCAACAAATTAAACTGCAGACCAGCTTAATGCGGGTACTGGTCTCCCGCTTTATGGTTTTTTAAATCAGAGATTTGCTTATCCTAGAAAGGTTGCCTTCACCACGGCTTACGGGAGCCCTCTCCACCCCAATACACATATACACACACAAATATACACGGTGTGTATACATATATATATATATATATATACATATATGTGTATGTGTGTGTGTATACATATATATACATATATATACATATATGTATATACATAGATATACATATATATACATATATATACACATATATACACATATATATACATATATATACACACCTATATATATATACATATATATACCTATATATACATATATATACATATATATACACACACACACACATATATATATATATATATATATATATATATATATATATATATATATACAGAGTGACCAAAAAAAAAAAAAAGAAGCTAAATAGAGGCCATCTAGAACATATACTGTAGAACGGAGAAAAAAAAGGCCAAGTACCCTAGTGTTTTGATGTGATGTTTTGAATATAATAAACTAGTTATGACCAAAGTTTCATTTCATTCGGACAAAACACTAAGAAACGGGGCCTAATTAGAGTTGGGTCCGTTTTTTGGGTCACCTTGTATATATATCTCAGTTATCGTGTCTTATATACGAAACGGACCGTCAATACATCGAATCTGTTGTATTAAAAAATGAATAAAGACTTGCTTACTGGAACTTAGTTTAATAATAATAATAATAATAATAATAATAATAATAATAATAATAATAATAATTATATATATATATATATATATATATATATATATATATATATATATATATATATATATATACAGCAAGTGACTTTCCATAATTGGTCTATTGTGTTTTTTTTCATTCGCTATGTGAGCAGTTTTGTCTCTTTTTCATTTTAAACGAATTAAGATCGATTGTTCATCTATTGTTCGCAGTTCACACCGAAACTATTTTCATTTCACAGTTTCAATAAAAATCAAAATCGATACGTTCTTTTTTTTTCAATTAGAAATTCATGAAAATAGTTTTAGATTTTAGTTGCGCCTTTGTAACCCTATGTGGAGCTTCGTTGGTCGGCCATTTGATCGGTTTTTTGAAATAACATTTTCATCACAGGATTCTATGCACCCAACATATAATAATATTATTATAGTGATGCAATGTGGGATCATCTATAGGTTTGAAATAGTATTTTTGTCCGACTGCCATACTTTCATTTAAATATTTGAAACAACATTTTCGTTCGTCCTTTGCGTTTAAGTTTGCAATAGCATTTTTCATAATCTGTTACGCTACTTTAATTATTTTCGTTTGTCTGTCACATAGTTTGAAAAATCATTTTTATTTGTGGTGTAGAAAATTTATTTATTTAAAATAATTTAAAATCTTGGCCATGTGTTGTGTCCATGGCTCGTATAACTTATTTCTCTGGACGAACTTTAAAAGGCCTTTTTGTCAAATCTGTAAATGTTCATATTTTGTAAATCAACCAAGCAGAAAAAGATTAACAAAGAATTTTTGGATAACATTGAGTGGTGTAACCAGTTGGAGAAAGATCGTAGTTTTGGCATTATGATTCGCCCCTTATAACTTTTTACAATTCTTATGCGGAAGTGGATAGCTGCCCCACCAATTGCAAACTAGTAGTTATAAAATGTTGTGGCAAATAATGGAGAGATGACATTTTATTAAAAGTTAGGAAGAATGATGAGAGTATCAGTGACCAAATAGATGTTTGCAACTTGGCAACGCTATTTACTGCATTGATTGTTGATTTGATAGTTAATTGTGATTGTGGTTTGCTGTTTAGTGATGTGAAGAATGATCCGGTCGTTCTTATCTAGAATTTATGAGCGATGTGTTGAACTGGGAGTTACTATCAGGGTATTTTTAAAAGTGTTTGAAATCTACTACATTGCGTTTCTTTTAGTTTTGTGTGTTGTATATTCCTATTTACCTCCCCTACGAGAGCATGTAATGTAGTCTTAATATACCAACACACGTCAAGAGACAGTCGTAAAGAAACAAAGACAAGGAAAAAAATTTAACTCCTTCTTTTTTTCCAGTGAAGCAACAGACATTTATTTACAGTTACATTCCAGAATAACTCATTGTCTTTTGTTCAAAAGTCTTCCCGTACTCCAATGTGCTTAACAAGACTCTGCCGTGTCGACTACGTGGTACTCTGTTTAGGACATGTCTTTTCCTATCGTTCTTGGCCCACGTGTGTAACACGTTTATCTCTGTTCTCGACAACGTTTTTTTAAAAATCTTTTTCTTTCCTTCTTTTTCGTCGTGATATCACCTCACACACAGCTTGGTCAATTGCATACAATGCTACTGTAATACATGGGTCGACACTCTGTTACAGACAGAGTTTGACGCAAAGTTGGCTTTTAACGTGGGTAAGTCCAGGTTCATGACAAAGGGCATCCTGGATTGAAACAAACAAACAAAAAAATTGCCTCAGTCTAAGAGGAATTCTTCTTCACTAAACAAGTTCAGAAGTTTAATATCAGAACAGATACTACACTTTACTCTAAGCTAAAAGGCTAAAATCAACAAGTGTATAAGTTTACATTATTTACTTCACGGACCATTTACCGAAATATACTCTTGAAACTTATTTCACAGAGAGAACAATTTCAGAGTGAGTTTTTAATCTTGCACAGGAGATATTCACTAGGGAATATTAAATTATAATTTTGTTTTTATTTGCAGCCTGAAGCTAATAACCGGCATTCACTCCCATCTCAGTTTATTTATTAACTTTATTTACTAACCGTAAAATACGCACTGACAAGACTGAGTGTCCTATGATCTTGGACCAAGGTGTTTCCTTGATTTATGTTCGTCCGTTCACAAAAGTTGTCCGTCCATCTTTGTTTTTGTCTACATTTCGACCGACTCTATTTTAATAGCCTTCAACACATATTTTGCATAGCCAAACATTGGGATGATGACCGTAATATGACCAAACAATCTCGAGATTTTAATTTGATGACAGGAGATATTGATGGGATACAAGTTTCCAACTAGTGTGATATTGATGCGATCAGATTATGATCAGCAATGAAGCACATGATGTGGATTTGGAAAGTTTCTCTTTTCTGACACAGTTTTACAGTCGACGCATTGAACCCGTCCTATAAAAATATAGAAGGACATTATCCGTTATATTAGGGTGGAAAGAAAGTTTTTACGGAATTTTTAATTTTGATATCAAATGATGTATTTTCAAAAATTTTTGTTATAATATATTTACTTTACATATCATTTAAAAAGGCGTTTTCGCTCTATCTAATCGTTTAAATTACAATCGCTTAAAAACAATTATGTATTCTTTTCAGAAAGTTAAATACAAAATGGGAAAAAGAGCAAATTCGCGCAATTTTCTTATTTCAATTCAAGATAGGTCGAAAAGACGCTGAAACAACTCGCGATATTAACGAAGCGTTTGATCAAGTAATTACTACCGAACGCACAGCACAATGGTGGTTTAAGGAATTTCATGGCGGTGACGATAGTCTTGAAGATGATGAACGTAGTGGTCGGCCATCAGATGTTGACAACGATCAATTAATAGCTTTAATCTAAGCCAATCCACGCACAACTGTCCGAGAACTTGATTCTGAATTAGGCGTAACGAATACGACGATTTTCAACAACTTGAGAGAGGTTGGAAAGACAAAAAAACACTTGATAAATATGTACCATATGAATTGAACGACAACCAATTACTCAACAAAAATAAGCACAAAAAAAACAAACAAAAAACAAAAAAACCCCAAACCATGGTATCAACCATTACAGATTTTTTGAATGCAGGCGAAATCATCACGGCAGAAAAGTACTGTCAACAAATTCGTGAAACTTTGAAAACAAAACTCAGCATTAGTGGACAGAAAAAACAACACCCAGCATTAGTGGACAGAGAAAACAACACCCAGCATTAGTGGACAGAAAAAACAACACCCAGCATTAGTGGACAGAAAAAACAACACCCAGCATTAGTGGACAGAGAAAACAACACCCAGCATTAGTGGACAGAAAAAACAACACCCAGCATTAGTGGACAGAGAAAACAACACCCAGCATTAGTGGACAGAGAAAACAACACCCAGCATTAGTGGACAGAAAAAACAACACCCAGCATTAGTGGACAGAGAAAACAACACCCAGCATTAGTGGACAGAAAAAACAACACCCAGCATTAGTGGACAGAAAAAACAACACCCAGCATTAGTGGACAGAAAAAACAACACCCAGCATTAGTGGACAGAAAAAAAAAACAACACCCAGCATTAGTGGACAGAAAAAACAACAACAATTCTCCTCCATGACAATGCCCAACCGCACGTAGCTAAACTGATCTTGCAGAATTTGAACGAATTGGGCTACGAAACTCTGCTTCATCCGCTATACTCTCCGGACCTCACACTTACCGACTATCATTTTTCAAGCATCTCGATCACTTTCTGCATGAGAAATGCTTTAAAAACCTAAGCCATATCAAAAACGCCTTCAGCGACTTCATCGCCACCAGAACGCAAGTACATATGTTTGGCAAAAGTGTGTTGATTCTGATGGCCTTCACTCCGATCAATAATTTTTTTTATTTGAGCAATGATATGTTTATCTGAATTTAAAATTTAAAAACCGCAAGAACTTTCTTGTCAACCTGATAGATTTTGACTTTGATTTTATATGCAATGAGTTTACAAATCATGGCCGTTTTGCTTCTTGTGATCCAACCTAAGTTTCTCATCAGAGGACATAAAGAAATCGGCAAATTATATTTGTAGTAATGATAGAATTTGCTAGTTAAGGCATTAAGTAAAACCGCGATTTATTGTAGTTATAAATTGGCAATATATATATATATATATATATATATATATATATATATATATATATATATATATATATATATATACAACAGAACATTGTCTATATATGCCTGTCTGAAAGGTCGTTCCCTATAAACCTGAAAACGGTCATGTCGATTTTTATGCGATCCAAGCAAGACTGATTATGTGATTTCCAACTGTTTACCCGTCGTTTGATCAAGTTAGGTTGTACCCAGGGTAACTTGTTCGATTTGTTGGCAATTGATGTTAAGAGTTTGTTTTATTAGTGATCATGCATTTAGTCTGAGACGTGTTACTAGAATCATAACACGATCAGCCGGTCACTGGTGTGTGACCTACCCACGTGTAACACTGAATGTCTGAGATGTAGGATGTGGGTGTGTGGCTTTTTCATTCTCTCAAGATGACGTCTTCACTCTGGTGGCATTCTGGTTGGAACGTCTTCGTCGTAAGGCCCGCTTCGTTCTTTAATGCAGACATTTAAGGCAGCCACAAAAAACAACGACGCACGACACAATAGTAATATTTGAGAAATATAATTAACTATTCATTTTTCACATGAAAAAATTGCAATATTTTTACAAAAACAATTTACAAGTGATAATTAGCTTTCACAATTAAAACTAACTAACCTTAATTAATGCTGAGGGAGGGAGTGGCTTCTCATTTACGGAGAGACAAAAATATACGTCTTACTCCATGCTGTCTGGACGAAAAAGAGATCGAAAAAATAAAGGGAATTGTGAGATTCCTTTCTGGTTGCTTATGTATTCCTCCGCCTACGGCCAAATCACCTCCTGGCCATTCAGGAGGTGGGTGTTACCAACCACCACAACCAGAGTACTGAGATATAGTGCCACATCCCTCCCTATGCACTCTGAAATTCATGAGAATTCATGAATTTCAGAAGTTCCTAATTTTTCCGTGAATGGCGCGTCAATCAGCCGTCTGCGATCAATGTTTCCATGCCCTTCGTTCCGTCAGGAACTCCGCGAAATAATAAAGCCTCTGATCGGCTGATATACTGCTTCAAATACCAGAGAGGGTAATCATCCTCCATCGAAGCAGAGAAAAAATGACGGAGGGATTCCAACTTCCTATCATAACATAACTTACAACCACAGGCCGTCTTATGATTTTAGTTACTGGATTTACGCTCTCTTCAGCAACCAGTATAATATATTTTAACCAAGCCGGAGTTTAAGTGACTTCATCTCAGGGTTGATGATCACGCCGACCTATACATATTCCAATTTATTCTGCATCAACCTATCAATTAAGTTTATTTTAATGAGCCGGAGTTATGTGATTTCATCTCGATTTTGATGATCACGCCGACCATTATATTATTTAATTTATTCCTATAATAGACAAAAAAACGTTAAAAGAATGAACATCTACTACTACTGGGTTTAGTGCTCCCTTCAGCAACTAGTTTAGTTTATTTTAATAATTCGGTGTTAAGTGGTGATTAACTTCTTTCGTATACTTTACAAAACTACCCAGAAAAACAAACTACAAATCAGAGTTAGAGATACTGGTTGCAGATATGTTTCTATCTTTTATCTATTCTCGGCTATAGACGAAACTTTTTGTGCGTGTGAGTTCGTTCCCTATGACTTCGAAAACGGCTGGGCCGATCTATATAAAATTTGACACAAAGATACTTCATGTGCCTGGCAGTATACTTAGATAGGTTTTGTATCGGAATGTCGTCGATAAGTATCGATAATCAATAATCGAAATAATCCGATGAAAAAGGGAAGAGATGATTTTGACCAGTTACATCAGCTTAACGGAAATTATTTTTGCGCTCTCCACGAAAAACATCAGCTTAACGAAAATTATTTTTGCGCTCTTCACGAAAAACATCAGCTTAACGGAAATTATTTTTGCGCTCTCCACGAAAAACATCAGCTTAACGGAAATTATTTTTGCGCTCTCCACGAAAAACATCAGCTTAACGAAAATTATTTTTGCGCTCTCCACGAAAAACATCAGCTTAACGAAGATTATTTTTGCGCTCTCCACGAAAAACATCAGCTTAACGGAAATTATTTTTGCGCTCTCCACGAAAAACATCAGCTTAACGAAAATTATTTTTGCGCTCTTCACGAAAAACATCAGCTTAACGGAAATTATTTTTGCGCTCTTCACGAAAAACATCAGCTTAACGGAAATTATTTTTGCGCTCTTCACGAAAAACATCAGCTTAACGGAAATTATTTTTGCGCTCTTCACGAAAAACATCAGCTTAACGGAAATTATTTTTGCGCTCTTCACGAAAAACATCAGCTTAACGAAAATTATTTTTGCGCTCTTCACGAAAAACATCAGCTTAACGGAAATTATTTTTGTGCTCTCCACGAAAAACATCAGCTTAATGGAAATTATTTTTGCGCTCTTCACGAAAAACATCAGCTTAACAGAAATTATTTTTGCGCTCTCCACGAAAAACATCAGCTTAACGGAAATTATTTTTGCGCTCTCCACGAAAAACATCAGCTTAACGGAAATTATTTTTGCGCTCTCCACGAAAAACATCAGCTTAACGAAAATTATTTTTGCGCTCTCCACGAAAAACATCAGCTTAACGGAAATTATTTTTACGCTCTCCACGAAAAACATCAGCTTAACGAAAATTATTTTTGCGCTCTCCACGAAAAACATCAGCTTAACAGAAATTATTTTTGCGCTCTCCACGAAAAACATCAGCTTAACGGAAATTATTTTTGCGCTCTCCACGAAAAACATCAGCTTAACGGAAATTATTTTTGCGCTCTCCACGAAAAACATCAGCTTAACGGAAATTATTTTTGCGCTCTCCACGAAAAACATCAGCTTAACGGAAATTATTTTTGCGCTCTCCACGAAAAACAACAGCTTAACGAAAATTATTTTTGCGCTCTCCACGAAAAACATCAGCTTAACGAAAATTATTTTTGCGCTCTTCACGAAAAACATCAGCTTAACGGAAATTATTTTTGCGCTCTCCACGAAAAACATCAGCTTAACGGAAATTATTTTTGCGCTCTCCACGAAAAACATCAGCTTAACGAAAATTATTTTTGCGCTCTCCACGAAAAACATCAGCTTAACGAAAATTATTTTTGCGCTCTTCACGAAAAACATCAGCTTAACGGAAATTATTTTTGCGCTCTCCACGAAAAACATCAGCTTAACGGAAATTATTTTTGCGCTCTCCACGAAAAACATCAGCTTAACGAAAATTATTTTTGCGCTCTCCACGAAAAACATCAGCTTAACGGAAATTATTTTTGCGCTCTCCACGAAAAACATCAGCTTAACGGAAATTATTTTTGCGCTCTCCACGAAAAACATCAGCTTAACGGAAATTATTTTTGCGCTCTCCACGAAAAACATCAGCTTAACGGAAATTATTTTTGCGCTCTCCACGAAAAACATCAGCTTAACGAAAATTATTTTTGCGCTCTCCACGAAAAACATTAGCTTAACGGAAATTATTTTTGCGCTCTCCACGAAAAACATCAGCTTAACAGAAATTATTTTTGCGCTCTTCACGAAAAACATCAGCTTAACGGAAATTATTTTTGCGCTCTCCACGAAAAACATCAGCTTAACGGAAATTATTTTTGCGCTCTCCACGAAAAACATCAGCTTAACGAAAATCATTTTTGCGCTCTCCACGAAAAACATCAGCTTAACGGAAATTATTTTTGCGCTCTTCACGAAAAACATCAGCTTAACGGAAATTATTTTTGCGCTCTCCACGAAAAACATCAGCTTAACGGAAACGTATTTGTTGATTCAATGCATTCTTCATTTCGTGTAATTTTTACGGGTCCTACTAGTTAAAATAATGTTTTGGTAATTTTTTTTTTTTTTACATGGGTGTCACCACTTATCAAGGCCCAGAGGCCACTCAAGGATAAGGGGTAATAGGTATACATTAGTCATTGTGATTTTAGCATAGTAAACAGTGGGAATTTTGTAACTTGGATTACTTAGGGGGACGATTCAATTAGAACTTGTTCACATTGGACTTTTTCTTTTTTTTTTCATAGGTATCAACACATTATCAAGGCCAAGAGGCCACTCAAGGATAAGGGTTAAAGAGTGTACAGTAGAAATTGGACAATATAATAATCATTAGTAATGAAAATTTGTTAAATTTGATAACTTATATGGAACGGCTCATCAAGAACTTATTTACGTTAGACTTGAAGACAAACATATTGTAGTCAGCCGGAAAGCAGGAAAACGGAAGACAATTCCACAGGCATGCAGTTCTAATAAAAAAGCTTTGTTCATGGACTCTACGTTTAGGGTTAGGCACAGATAAAGAGTGGGGGGAATTATTGATAATGTTTACAGCTAGACGAGTGTTTCTTGTGAAAGTTTGGCGAGGGGGGACCATAGATTGAAGCTCAGTCGAACACTTTCCATGAAAATAACGATACATCAGAGACAAACTCGCAACATCTCTTCTGTGAGATAGAGGTTGCAAGGAAGAGAAAAGGACATCTCCTACGAGGCTACGAAGTCTATTTTGAACTATATCAAGGCAGGACAAGTCCTTTCTAGCAGCTCCTGCCCAGATGTGGCAACAGTATTCCATCCTTGGACGTACCTGGCTCTTATATAGATAGAGAATTGCATCAGCAGTGAAATATCTACTGGATCGATAGAAAGATCCCACCATTTTTCCAGCGGCCTTGGCAACAGATTTGATGTACGTGTTCCATTTAAGATCAGGAGGAATGGTCAAGCCCAGAAGCTTGTCAAAACTTGAGGGCTCCTGAAGACGAGAGGCATTCATTTCAATTGATGCCAGATGTGGATCAGAATGTTGATGATATAAAGAGAGAAGCTTGGTTTTAGATGCATTAAAAGTAACCAGCCACTCCTTTCCCCATTGTACTACATGCTCAAGATAAGAGGAGAGAGAATTGGAGAGAACTTGGTCGTTTACTGTCTTAGATGTGCTACCATAAATGGTAGTGTCGTCAGCATAAATGTCTACAAATGATGTAAGGATGTGATTTGGAAGATCATTAATGTAGATCAGGAAAAGAGTTGGGCCCAGGATGGACCCCTGAGGGACACCGGCATTAATACTGTTTAATATTAAAATAGAAACTTTAATTCAAGCCAGTATCATCGCACAATCAGTAATGACAGGCATATAGAATCAACAGTAGGTTCTTTGATATTACAAGGGCGCGTTCGAAATAATTATTTCTGTTTAGAGCACAATTCAAGAATGATACTTGACTTTTGTATTTTAAACTTTAATGCAAGCCATTATAAATAAAATATAAATTTAGAAATTCAAAAGTAGGTTCTCTACAGTGCTATGTAGACTATAACATATTGTGAACTTGGTCACTGCGAGCGGCATGTGAAAATTCATCCAGGTTAATCGCGATGGGCCCCTAATTAGTTTTTTGAAAAAGTGGGCTATTCCATCGATTTCGATGACAGTAAAAATATGGGAGTGTAAAACATTCGTTGATTATCATTCAATCCGCTCTTGATCACAAAAAAGTATCAATAATCGATACGTTTTTGTGAATGCGCCCTCTTCATATCAAAAAACCTCATAACCTTTAAATCACTATTCTAGAAGCATAAGTGGAATTTTAATATATATATATATATATATATATATATATATATATATATATATATATATAGAGAGAGAGAGAGAGAGAGAGAGAGAGATAGAGATAGAGATAGAGATAGATAGATAGACAGAGAAAGATAGATCAGTTAATTTTTATTAAAACTTATCTCGCATATTTATTCTTTAAATAATATTTGAATCGCGTATTTGTTTTTTGCTTTGTTTACTATTAATTGTACCTTGATTATTTATTTTGCAGTAAGACTTATTATGGCAAGAGCAGATCAATTGTTATTGATACAAATAAATTACATGCTATTCCACCGGACAGCACTGGGTAATCTTGCTAACAAAAACAATTACGGAAAGATAAGTTTCAGATAGAAAATCATTTTGAAAGATTTCTTAAATCTTCCATGAACTCCTTCGTCCTTCACTCGTTTCTGATTGCGTAAATTAACAATGAAAAGCTTAATTCCAATTCTGCCATTGTTACGTTTCGTTGAGGATTAACCGTTCTTAAAGAATAAGCCATTGTCTAGTCGGATCATCGCAATATACTCAGTGGCCCAAAAATAATGCAACCTATGGAATCATAAATAATTTTTTAATATTTTCTGCAACCCAACAATATGTGGTAGGAATTGATTTCAACCGACGAGTGACTTGTCCACCACAATGTTCAACAGATGTGTGATATTCGCACATCTGCGTCGATTAATCCTAAGCACTACATAGTAGTCGTAAATACTTTTGGACTGCCTTGGGGGAAAAAAACGAAGAGCTGTAACAGATAAATAATGGTTTCATTTAGATGCGACCACTCCCCAGATTAAAAAAAAGATACAAAACAAAACTTGCAATGGCTTCAGATATAATGTTAGTCGCAAAGAAAACCAAGACAAAGAATCGAAAACAACTCCAAACCCCTTGTTCTTTGTAGCAACAAGATTTGTTTCCTAATTCTCTCTTTACCTTTGTGACGTCCCTCACGTGCTCGTCTTCTCGAGAGTCCTTCACGCCTCGCACGTGATCTCGAACGTTATCCACGTCTCCTACGCGATTGTTCTCTTTCTCTTCTTTATAGCCTTTTTTCTTTACCGATGACATCATTTCGCACGCATTCACACCGGCGCATTCGCGTCATGTTACACAGGGAAACTCGTCTCATTAGTGAGTAGTGTGATTCTGAACGAGCTTTACACTCACCGGATCGTAACCTCCGAAATTTTATCTATGAGTCTATCTCAAAGATAATGTATATCAAAACAATCTCCACACTATATTTTATGTTCCGCTATCCCCGGTTAGATCAGATTGCGCACGGATATGAATATTCTCAGGACAGTTTTCTGAGCCTTACTGCTTCCATACTGGTTTGTAACAAACGGGAAGCTACTATTTTGTTTGTGACAACATCACTAGAAGATTACTTTACAGCGCTAACATACTCTTTCTATCTGGTTTGGCTTTTCATCAGAGTTTCCTTCTCCTAGATGCATTGCCTTCTCCACGACCAAGAAGCTCCATCTATCCCCCTGTATGGTAATCCTCTGGAATATCATAGGAAGATTAACAAATGTTGCCAAAGCGGGGGGGGGGACTGTGCAAGGTGTTTAGCTCCCCGAGGTATATATACCCGGATACCTTAATACATAAAACACCTAGTATTCTTAGATAGTTGCCATTCTGGTGATGACCAGGCTGAACGTTGCTTAAATTCGGCGTGTTAATGTAATTATGCTGTATATTCTCAGACTTTTTTCTGAATTCGAGAGAGATGTCAGAGTTAACAATTTTTGTATGTCGTATACATGTGATCTTGCCATATCATTCAAGCAAAAACTCTTATTATTTGGATTCTTCGGCTTACTATTCTGATCTCGAGTGTTATTTGAAGAACGTTTCGTTGTTGTGACCTCCGACCTTTATCAGGTCGAATGCAGAGATCTCCTCAGAATTTCGAACGGAACCCTTCATTTAATCCAGGAGGGTAGCATAATCTCATTCTATCAGCTATAACTGAGTAGAAGTCCTTAGTAATTGTATTTTGAGTGATAGAAGGAAAAATTACGTTGACACCGGTTCCCGATCATCGAAGTGAAGCAACGTTGAGCCTGGACAGTACTAAAATGGGTCATCATCTGGGAATTCCAGGTGCTGTATGTTCTCTCCCTTTATCTCGACTTGGTTTCCAGTCGTCTTGGACTTCTCTTTGCCACTAAACTTAAACAGTGCCAATTCAGGAGGAGCGCGGATGAGGATTGCGCAACGCTTGCCTCACAATTACACGCGTAGCTACCCTTACAGGAGGTATTCACTGAGTTTCGAGACTGATCGATTTTGAGTGTCTCCCACACTGAGAATTGAACATTCAACCTCCAAATGAATTTTACAAATACTTTATCCATTACACCACATTAAAAAAAATAATAACAACGTTCTCATCTAAAAAAATAAAAAAAAATATTTAGAAGCATAAAATCAAAATCTGTTGGAAAGCTAGTTAATGATACAACTATTTATTAACTAAAAATTGTTGGTATTCGCTGAGGATGAAATTAATTTTAATTAGTAGGAATTTGATTTCGTTAAAATAACAAAACATTTTGAATACGTTCTTTTAGTCAAATCATAGGACGCGTATATAATATTAATTTCTTCATAATTTTATAAATCTAATAAAAATAAAACATTCTTTAAAATAAAGCATTAACGTTCAAATGGCACGTATCAAAAATTTTAGCCCAATTGAATTATTAGTTTACAAATTAGAGTTAATTGAATGGAACTACTGTTGTAAATTTTCAAAATCAATGGAGAAATCTGAATTTCGTAGTTGATTAAGTATTGCTTTCTGAATGGCAAATACTGTCAAAGCAAAGTGGATGCCGCATTTTCTCACAGTCGATCAATGACAACAACACGTTGACGATTTAAAACGACAAAAAGTAAAATATTGTGATATGCAGCATTATCACGTTGTCAGAATTCTTCCGGTTAAATCAGCAAAGTTAAGTGACGTTGAACCTGGCAAGTTAAGTGACGTTGAACCTGGCAAGTTAAGTGACGTTGAACCTGGCAAGTTAAGTGACGTTGAACCTGGCAAGTTAAGTGACGTTGAACCTGGCAAGTTAAGTGACGTTGAACCTGGCAAGTTAAGTGACGTTGAACCTGGCAAGTTAAGTGACGTTGAACCTGGCAAGTTAAGTGACGTTGAACCTGGCAAGTTAAGTGACGTTGAACCTGGCAAGTTAAGTGACGTTGAACCTGGCAAGTTAAGTGACGTTGAACCTGGCAAGTTAAGTGACGTTGAACCTGGCAAGTTAAGTGACGTTGAACCTGGCAACTACTAAATCCATAACCAGGGGCTGTATATGCTTTGAAACCTGGGAAGAAATGGGAGCCCCCAGCTATTTTTGTCCAAGACCCGCTGAAATAATGCAGCGTCCCAATAAGCCCGAAAGGATTAAGGGGTTCATCCCTCATTAACTATTATCAATGAGACAGAAACATGCATTCATTAATTTACTCGAAAGTCAAATCCATAGTCAGCTAAATGGATCGCAGTAATTGAAAGCCGCCCAAATCGATCAAAAACACGAGAAAAAGATTTGGTTTCCGAATTTTTGAAAAGCATAAGGTAAAAAAGAAACACAAATAACAATTATATAAAACATGTCAAACTCAGAGCCCCTCGGGGCCACAGGAATCAGTTTGTGTTGGCATGAGGGCCGCACCTCTACAATATTAATCAAAGTCGTTCAATAAAAATCAATGCTGAATATGTTTCTTTTGCCGGTAATTTAGAAACGTGCAATAGTTTGGTCATATTCAAGAATGCAAAATAAATGTACTTGTAGTTTAACAAAAGAATATAACAAAGGAAATTAGCATGACATATAAATCTGTTCTTTATTTCGATATAACGAAAATTTAAAAAGCAATATACACAGCCAACATGTATTTGAATGCAACAAATGCACATAAATTATAATTATTCAAAAATGAACATTTATCATCAAGTACTCAAACATGTTTCGTGTTTTGTCCTGAGGTTTTGCCCCTCTTATTCTTGACAAGCTTTGGTATATCTGGCTGAAGTTTTTGTGTATTTCCGAGCTTTACAAGAGAATATAAGTGTTTGTCAGTCAACCTGATTCTCTGAGAAGTATTTATTAATTTCATGAAGGAAAATAATTGTTCGCACAAATAGGTGGAACCAAACATTGCCACAATCCGTGTGACAAACCTTCTGAAATTTATAAACCTTTTCGGAAGGTATGAAAAGAAATCAGGTATTCCCACTTCAAAATACTTTGCTCTGAGTAAAGAATCTGCATTTCTAACAGTTCCGTTTGTAGGCTGTCGTCTGCCTTAGTAACATCAAAAGTAAACGGCGCTGTGAATGATGCAAACTCTTGCTCAAAATATGAGAAATCACGAATCTTTTTTTAAACTCCTTTGACAATGATTCCAGGTGACTGTCATACTTGGCAAAACTTAGTGCTGACTTAGTATTAGTACTATTTTTTTAACTCTTTGCACGTAGGAAAAGAAATTAAATTTTCATTTGAGACTTGTGACTTCCATAATCTCAACCGTGTAATGAAGCATTTGACGTCATCATACAACTGAGTGATGAGCTTGTTTTTATCTTGTAATTTCAAATTGAGATCGTTTAATTGTGCTGTAATGTCCACGGCAAAAGCCAGATGCTGGAGCCAACTTTCATCTTTCATTTTATCTCCAAAAATGTAATTATTTCTTGTCTTAACAAATACAATCTTTTCAACACTTTGTGACATGACAACCAGCTTACACCTGGAGCATTGGTGAACTGATTATCTATATCTTCTAATAACTGGTTGAATTGACGGTAGTTGAGAGAACGGCCTCTAATATAGTTCACTGCCTTTATGACTAAACTAAGCGTATGATCCAATTTTAAAATCTTTGAACACAAATTTTGTTGATGAATAATACAGAGGAAATGTGGAAATGAAAAATCCGGATGTAAATTCTTTATTTTTGCTTGTAACTCGGCAGCAACACAATTATGTCTACCAACCTTTTTTCGCTGCACCATACAAGCTTGCTCAAATCTAAATCATATTCATGCAGAACCCGTTCAACGTTCTCAAAGATGTTCTGGCTTGTTGTAGCGTCATGCGTAGGGATTAGTTCAATCAGTTCTTCATAAATGTTGAATTTATTGTCATAGGTCCTGATGAAGATCGCAAGCTGTGCTATCCCAGAGATATCGACAGTCTCATTAATTGCAATTGAAAACAGTTCAAATCTTAATGATTCAGCTTTCAATTGTTGCTTCAAATCACTTGACATTTCATCAATTCGTTCAGCAACAGTGTTCCTGGTGAGGGAAATATTTTTGAACAACTGTGCTTTTTCCGGACACACAACTTCGGTCGTTTTTATAAGGTATTGTTTCACAAAACCTCCTTCAGTGTAGGATTTCCCATGCATCGCTATCAATAGACTGAGTTCATAGCTTGCAGTAACGGAAGCGACATTTACTTTCTGACTGTTTGTAAAAAAAGCCTGTTGCTGTGTCAAGTTAACCATCAATTCTTTGAGTACTGAAACACGCATGGGGCCTTCGTATTTATTATAAGACAGATGATTCGTTTCATAATATCTTTGGAAGTTATACGCCCTCGGCGTAGAAATATGGTTATTGCAAATTAAACAATGTATATTTCCATTCACTTCTGTGAAAAAATTACTGTAGTTCCCATTTTTCTTGAAACACTCACCCTTCGTTTACCTTTCTTTTTTTTAGTCGCAGAATCTCTAGCCATTTTAAAAACGATGTGCAATCTGAAAAATTAAAAAGTCAAAATAAAATCAAACACATCGAGAAATATTTATAAAATATCAATAAAAGTAGTTATCACAAAGGAACCTGACCCCTGCACAGTGTTACCCGATTCATATTTTTAGTTATAAAAGTCAATTTTTAAAAAAGTACACGATAGTAAAAAGCAATATAGATATAGGGCATACACGACAGGAAACGTAAAAGTAGATAAAATAAATACAGAATAAAAGGTGTGTTGTTAATTTACCGGCAATAAGACAAAAAGCTTGTCCTTTCAAAAAATGAATTTTCTGCAGGTTGTGGGTTTTTCAAAATTACGCTTTGTCAGTTTTCACGGGTGCGAGTCGAAATAAGATAAAACAAATCTAGCAAAATCAATGTAAAGAAATAACTTTTTATTAAAATTTAAATAAAAAAGAACTAATTAAAATTTAAATAAAAAAGAACTAATTAAACTTTAAATAAAAAAAGAAATAATTAAAATTTAAATAAAAAAAAACTAATTAAAATTTAAATAAAAAAAATTAATTAAAATTTAAATAAAAAAGAACTAGTAAAAATTTAAATAAAAAAGAACTAATAAAAATTAAAAAAAAAGAACTAATTAAAATTTAAATAAAAAAGAACTAATTAAAATTTAAATAAAAAAGAACTAATTAAACTTTAAATAAAAAAACGAATTAAATTTAAATAAAAAAGAACTAATTAACATTTAAATAAAAAAGAACTAATTAAACTTTAAATAAAAAAACGAATTAAATTTAAATAAAAAAGAACTAATTAAAATTTAAATAAAAAAGAACTAATTAAACTTTAAATAAAAAAACGAATTAAATTTAAATAAAAAAGAACTAATTAAAATTTAAATAAAAAAGAACTAATTAAAATTTAAATAAAAAAACGAATTAAATTTAAATAAAAAAGAACTAATTAAAATTTAAATAAAAAAGAACTAATTAAACTTTAAATAAAAAAACGAATTAAATTTAAATAAAAAAGAACTAATTAAAATTTAAATAAAAAAGAACTAATTAAAATTTAAATAAAAAAGAACTAATTAAAATTTAAATAAAAAAACGAATTAAATTTAAATAAAAAAGAACTAATTGAAATTTAAATAAAAAAGAACTAATTAAAATTTAAATAAAAAATAACTAATTAAAACGTAAATAAAAAAGAACTTATTAAAATTTAAATAAAAAAGAACGAATTAAAATTTAAATAAAAAAGAACGAATTAAAATTTAAATAAAAAAGAAATAATTAAAATTTAAATAAAAAAGAACGAATTAAAATTTAAATAAAAAAGAAATAATTAAAATTTAAATAAAAAAGAACGAATTAAAATTTAAATAAAAAAGAACTAATTAAAATTTAAATAAAAAAGAACGAATTAAAATTTAAATAAAAAAGAACTAATTAAAATTTAAATAAAAAAGAACTAATTAAAATTAAAATAAAAAAGAACTAATTAAACTTTAAATAAAAAAACGAATTAAATTTAAATAAAACAGAACTAATTAAAATTTAAATAAAAAAGAACTAATTAAAATTTAAATAAAAAATAACTAATTAAACTTTAAATAAAAAAGAACTAATTAAAACGTAAATAAAAAAGAACTTATTAAAATTTAAATAAAAAAGAACGAATTAAAATTTAAATAAAAAAGAACGAATTAAAATTTAAATAAAAAAGAAATAATTAAAATTTAAATAAAAAAGAAATAATTAAAATTTAAATAAAAAAGAACTAATTAAAATTTAAATAAAAAAGAACGAATTAAAATTTAAATAAAAAAGAAATAATTAAAATTTAAATAAAAAATAACTAATTAAAATTTAAATAAAAAAGAACTAATTAAAATTTGAATAAAAAAGAACTAATTAAAATTTAAATAAAAAAGAACGAATTAAAATTTTAAAACAAAACGAAACAATTAAAACTAAAACAAATGTAACGAATTAAAAATATAAAAACAATTAAAATTTTTAATTTTAAAAGAAAAAAATAAAATTGTGGATAGAATTGCTTTTTTTAGTGTCGTTGTTGCTGTTATTTCTCTGATCAATGCCTAAAAATATTTATTAGTGAAAAATAAAATAAATGTAACTTTGTGAGCTTTGTGAGCAGAAACCATTTATAATTTTAAATGCAACAAAACATAATTTGACAAAACCCACAACCAGCAGAAGATTAAATTTTTCGAAGGGACAAGTTTTTGTCTTATCACCAGTAATTTAGCTTTAATGGTTCCCAGAGAAACAAATACAAAAGCAAAAGAAAGAAAAGAAAGACTTACAACGTTGGTGCAGAACGTCGCTATGGGAGTGAAAAATTAGGTTACCGCTGGGACAGCATGTTGGCGTGCAAGAGAAAAGGAAGTGAATAACACCGCCGGAAGTCAGTGTAGGGTTACGAAAGGTACCCTGCGTAAGAAAGGGAAACTAAGGGAAGTAATTAGAAGTAGTGACAGTTGTGTTTGTGACTTTCGATATGCGGGCTCAGTATGAAAAAGACTGTCCTAAAGCGAGGATAGATAAGAAATTTTAACTACTTTTCGAACTCCCCTCTTATTTTGATCTTTTCGTTTTTCTCCTTGATTTTTCCAAGTTGCTTAAAATTGTCTGTGAGGCCGCAATTCTGCTTCTTGCGGGCCGCATGCGGCCTGCGGGCCGCATGCGGCCTGCGGGCCGCATGTTTGACATGCCTGATATAAAACATTCAAAATGGTCATATCTGAACAAAAATTGTCTATGCCATCAAGACAATGAATCGTGTCATAAATTGATCGCATATAAATCACGCTTCGATTCGCTTTTGTACCCACCCTATTTTTTTTTTTTAAATATGGCTTTCATCGACTACCGGCTGTGTACAGACCTGAAAAGTATGCCCTAGGAAAGATAATTATCTTCAATGATTAAATGATATCCTAAACTGAAGCGTATTCTAAGACCAAAGAGAAGCATAATAATATTTTGGAGAAAAAACTAGAGTAGTTAAAAAAAAAAAAAATAAAATAAAAATAAAAAAAGATTTCAAGTAAATCCATTACAGGGAAACGCCGGGTAGAGACAGCTTGTTTATCAGAAAAGTCAAGATTCCAGATTCTTGATTAAAAAAAATAGTTTTGGTTATCCTTATATATGCATGTTGTTTTTATAAGGTAGATTTCGCATAAAGCAAAGTAAATAAATATTTACACTCTTATCTCTCTTCATCTCCACACTCTCTACTTTATTCTCCTCTTACTAACCTCGCACCCCTCTCTTCCCTTGTCTCTCTTTCTCTCCTCCTTCCGCCGTCTAAATTCGTTAATTTCTCTCTTACCTCGATCCTTTTTCTTTCAACTTTTCATATCACCTTGTCTCTCTCTCCCTCTTTCTAACTTTGTCTTTTTCTATCTCTGCATTTCTTTCCACTTTAATTCTCTCTAATCTCGTCTATCTCTTTAATCCAACCTCGCCGTTGTCTTTTTCTTTCTCTATAACGTATCGTTGTTTTTCTATCCCCAACCTCGTATTTTTGTTTAGCTTCGCTTCTTTCTCTATCTTACATAGTCTATCTCACTAACTTCCTCTCCTCCTCCAACCACATCTCACGCTCTTTGTGTCTAACTTCATTGTTCTTCATTTTTTTCTAACCCCGTGCATCTCTTTCCCTCTCTCTCCTTTTCTCTCTCTTTAATCTCGTCTACCTTTTTAATCCAGCCTCTCACTATATCCTCTTTTCTAACTCCGTCTTTCTCTCTCTCTCTTTCTCTCTCTCTCTCTAACTTCATCTTTGCTTCTCCTCTAACCTCATCCCATCTCTCTAACCTTACGGGTTTCTCTCCCTCTTTGTAACTTAACATTGCCTCTCACCTTCTATCCCTAACTTAACCTCGTCTCTCTATCCAACCCGTCTCCTTGTCTGACTAACCTTATCTCTCTCTTTAAACTTATCACTCTCTCATTTTCTAACTCTGCCTCTCTTTCTAACTTCGTCTCTTTCTGTAACCCCCCCATCTTCACACACACACACACACACACACACACACACACACACACACACACACACACACACACACACACACATACACACACACTCATATATATATAATGTATATTTTGGCAAAAAGTCATTATTTAAGTACGTCTGATTGAACACGGCAGAGTTATTCTTTTTTCCGATGTTTCTGGATATCTTTTTTTTTAATTTCAAACAGCATGTTGTACAGAATGGCGCCCAAAAGTTGTTCAGCCATGTTCTACTTAAGCGCTTTCTATCGGTGCGTTCAATTATCATCAGGAGCAGTTGCTATTGTCGTTTTCTTTTCCTTTAAGGCTTAGTGTATTTATAGTTTTTTTTATTGATTAAAAGTGGGTGCAGAATGGTTAGTTTTAATTTCAATTTTCTTATTTTATAGTTTATTTAGTTTTTTGTTAGTTAGTGAACAACAACTTTTGGGCACCATTATATGCAACATGCCAATTGAAATAAAACAAGACCACTCGGCGAATCGAAAAGATATCCAGAAAAATCGGAAAAAAGAATAACCCTGTCGTGTTCAATCAGACGTGCTTGAATATATATATATATATATATATATATATATATATATATATATATATATAAACGTAAGATAAATTTAATTTAGACCCTAACACATCGTGCTCTTATGATCTGCTCAAAATCAAAATTGGATGAGGAATTAAAGATAACCCTCTCCAAAAATGGGTACCCGTTGGATGTGATTAGGTCAGTTATACAGAGGAAAATAGCAGAGTCCTCTGTAACTAAAATTCAAACTGTTAATAAATGCCCAGTATATCTGCGTTTACCTTGGCTGGGGGCAATAAGTGAGAAATTTGCAAAGCAATTCAGTTCAACAGTGCAAAATTGTTATTTTGTTTCAAATGTACGTGTTGTATTCTTTACGAGAACGTTAATGCCATACTCTCCAAAAAATGTTCTACCCCTCTCATCATAATCATAATGTAGTTTACATTTTTGAATGTAGTTGCAGTGCCAACTATATGGGTCGAGCAACATTAAGATTGGATGGAAGAATCCAACAACATGTACCTACCAATATCAGAAATGGCACATACCAAACAACAGACGCAATTGCCAATACATACGGGTCTTCAATTACTTATAAAACTTATAAAAAACCCGTCTTGTGCAGCGAACTTTAGCAACTTTAACCCGACAAATTCTTTAACAATCTTGAGTTATGGTCACTTATTATTTCAGTTAAAGACGTTCGGTTGAGAAGGCCTTCCCTCTGCAAGCAGAAGGAATGTCTCTTAGGTGTGAACGTGATTAGTCTCTAGAATCTTCGTTGTATTTCAATTGCGTTCCCTATTTTTTCCCCATACATAACGTAACGCAACGTTATTTTTATCTGTACATAATTTCGATTCCCATTCGTGTCTTTCTTCTTTTCTTTTCTCACTCAAATCCCTCGATACAACTTTGATAAAGTGATGGCGAAACCGGTCAGCTGACTCTCCCATTTTCTTCCCCCCCCTTTTATTCTCTTCACTCCGTTAACTTTATTTTAAACGTTGACTTTATTTTAAACGTTGACTTTATTTTAAACGTTGACTTTATTTTTACGTTCTAATCATGCATTTTCGTCTTCCTTTCATGATTGCATTATATATATATATATATATATATATATATATATATATATATATATATAGTAAGAGGAGAATAAAGTAGAGAGTGTGGAGATGAAGAGAGATAAGAGTGTAAATATTTATTTACTTTGCTTTATGCGAAATCTACCTTATAAAAACAACATGCATATATAAGGATAACCAAAACTATTTTTTTGGAATCAAGAATCTGGAATCTTGACTTTTCTGATAAACAAGCTGTCTCTACCCGGCGTTTATATATATAGTAAGTTATAAAATGTATATGGCGATTAAGCTACACTGAATATTCCGCGTTTCATCCACTTTAGGATTGTTTAGGCTTCTGCACATAAGCGCGTAAGCCTGAAGAATCCTAAAGTGGATGAAACGCGGAATATTCAGTGTAGCTTAATCGCCATATACATTTTATAACTTACTAACTAGCTCTATCTACGTATTGAGCACTTTTGAAGTAAATACTTAAAGCTTACGCATAAATCTATACTTTCGTATATTAATTTTATGTGAGTAAATTAAGTAGTTATATATATATATATATATATATATATATATGTATATATATAGTCATCCACATACAGTACTGTTTCGCTGTTTCACAGCTCATCATTATATATATATATATATATATATATATATATATATATATATATATATAACCTAGCATTGTCTCTCTCTGTTTTCGTCTCTCACAAGTCTCGTCTCTCACTTTCATCTCGTTGTCCATTTTTTTTCATTAACTTCGTCTCTCTCACTCTAACATCTCCCCCTCTCCCTCTCTCTCTCTGTTTATTCCTATTTCGATCTATAAGTTTCTGGAAAAATGGTACCAAAATCAGATAAATGATTGTGTCCGTACCGCAATGAAATGAATATAGATGAAGAAGACGTTTTATCTCTGTGAAAGGGTGTCAGCGCCGCGCTTCGTTTTGCATCCGGAGAGACGTCCTGACGAGACAATATCTGACTAGAACTAGAGTGTATGGACGATTGGCCGTGAACGGCGGACATTTCTGCGAGTGATTTATTACTTCTGATGTTTTGAGGGAATAAAATAACTTTCTTCTCGTTTCAGAACAGAAACTGCTTTATTAGCCATCTTGAAGCGGAAGTCCAAGCCGGAGGCATATCGGCTTTACGTTGAATGTGCGCAACAGATCAAGTAAAGTAGAAAAAGGAGAAAAGTCATTCGTCAAGCAACATTCGGTGCTTCTCTGCTTACATAAACAAAGTAGATGATTTAAGGAAGAGATCACGACAAGAGTATATATATATATATATATATATATATATATATATATATATATATATATATATATATATATATTCAAAGTTTTTATTTTATTTTCCTTTCTTTCTTCTACTAACTGCAAAGTGGAACTGTCAAAAAAATCAGAATTTATCGCAGTCTGATGTATGTGTCTGTCTAACCACACTGAAAAAGTGAATACATCTCTCTCTCTCTCTCTCTCTCTCTCTCTCTCTCTATATATATATATATATATATATATATATATATATATATATATATAAACTTTTCATAAACATATTGTTTCACTGTATCAAACACACACACACATACACACACACACATATATTTGTATTGTTTGGCAGCAAGTCATTATTCAAGTACGTCTGATTGAACACGACAGAATTATTCTTGTTTACGACTTTTTTTTTTATATCTTTTCAATTCACCGGGCGGTCTTTCTTATTTCAGCTGGCATATTATATATTACGGCGATCAAAAGTTGTTCGGCCCTATTCGTCTCAAGCGCTTTCTATCGGTTCAACCAATCATCGTCAGGAGGAATTGTTTTTGTTGACGTTTTCTTTTCTTTTTTCTTTTTCTTTGAGGCTTGGTGTATTTATAGCTTGTTAGTTTTTTATTTTTTAATTTTTTATTGGTGATAAAAGTGGGAGCAGGATATGTAAGAGGAGAATTATTTTATTTTTAATTTCGATTTTCTTATTTTATAGTTTATTTATTTAGTTTTTTTGTTAGTTATTGAATACAGTTAATATATTTGTCCCTGTGTAAAATGAGATCTGGTTAAAAGGGGACTGTAGTTTTCTGATTAGCATGGCTTCTAGTAATTTTAGTTGTCGTATGCAATTGTTAAGGTATCGAATTTTAGTATTGTTAGTTAAGATATTTTTAATGTCGGATGATTGTAAGTTTTTATCATTGGATGTTAGGTAGGGAAAGCGCTTGAGAGGAATAACAACTTTTGGTCGCCGTAATATATAATATGCCAGCTGAAATAAGAAAGACCGCTCGGCGAATTGAAAAGATATAAAAAAATTCGGGGAAAAAGAATAACTCTGTCGTGTTCAATCAGACGTGCTTGAATATATATATATATATATATATATATATATATATATATATATATATATATATATATATATATGTATGTATGTGTGTGTGTGTGTGTGTGTGTGTGTGTGATTGTAAGCTTAGTGGGAGAGAACCCTAGCAGAATGCTAACTTATTAAGAAAATTCAAAATAAAGTGTTATGTTTATTTATATGTTACAGAAGATAAAACATCTGTATCGTCGGTTTCAAATCCAAACAAAAAGAAACTACGTAAGTTTTTTTATGAAGAGGGGGCAGACATACAAAGAGGCTGCAAAGAGCCCAGTAATATAGACAAATTATATGTGCTCTATGTTTTGATTTGAAATCGACGGTATCGATGTTCTGATCTTCTGCAATACAACCCCTTTCAATTGTAATTCTGATTAAATAAAGAGTTACGTACAAAATTCCGTGCAGATTGCCGAGTTCGACAGAAAAATTCAAGATACATCTGAAGAAGGTCGGAGGTTATAACGGCTGAAATGTCGTGAGAATAAAATCCAACACGAGAGTGTAGTATAAATAATCTGGATGATTCAAAGTCTGGCTTTTGTTTTATAACAATAAAAACAGACAAAAATAAAACAAAACAAACAAAAACAACATACAAACACACACATTCACACATATGCGCACACATTCACACACATGCACCCACATTCACACACAAACTCACACATGCACACACATTCACACACATTTCCACACAAACAGTGCTGCCCGCTAGACATGTTTGCTGTTGGCAAAGAAGGCAAAAATATCGATTATTCGATTTGACCCTCGTTTAGAACGAATACTGCTCTCCGCGGATCAAATTCTCAATACATTCCCAGTCTCAATAAAAACACCCAATAGAGGTCACGTGTTATACATTGTAACACTCGAAGGAGGGAGGATTCCGATTCCCAACATTTAAAAGCAGTATAATGTAAATCATACTTTGAATTTCTTTCTGTCCTGACATCCACAGGTCCCGCAGACCCCCCTTCCCTCGACCTAGTGTAGACATTTCTTCTGGAACTAAAGTCAATTTTGATGAAGATCGGTTTTTATTTAGCCTGTTCATATTTAACCAGCGATGGTTAGAAGATGAAAATTGGAGGCTGCAGATAATGTTCGTTTATCGTTGATTCAAAAATCATTTCTTTGCGTCCCGTCGTGTCTGACTTTTAAGCCAGACTCGCTGCTTTTTACGCCTATCCTATCTCGTCTGACGGCTAAAACTTAAAGATCGAAGCCAGAAAAAAAATTTGTATCGGCTACAAATGATTTTATGTTGTTGTTATTTTATAAAAAATCATTCCCATTTAACATCAATTTAGTATTATGCATGTAAAATCGAGAAAACTATGCTTCAAATTTAGATAAATGCGACATCAGGTAAAATTTGATCACCCCTTTTGTTTGCTTCCATGTGTTCATATAATCTTGACACATTTCAAGCGTGCATTTCTCCATTTTACATGCATAATACTAAATAGATGTTAAATGGGAATATATAGTCCTCATATAGTAATATTTAACAAAAATAGACTTTTGGCCCGCGAAAAGCGACAAAAGTTATAGCCCGTTAATATAAAATGAATGCATTATATCAAATTGTGGTTCTGTTTTTTCTCATTTTGCAATATTCATCCTTACTAGCAGAACCCGTGGAAATTCCACGGCAGTTGAAAAATGCTAAAACACATAAATAAAATGGTTAAAAAATAAACAAATCACGACAAATTTAAAACAATTTTTTTAGTAATTTTTTTTTTAACCTTTTAAAGTTAAAAAGAATTAATTTAAAAAATTACATTTTTTTTCAACGAAAATTCAACACACAACATGTTGTTTTTGTTGAATATTTTTTATATAAATTATGAAAGAACAGATGTCAATTCACTTGCACATTGTTTTTAAATTTTAAAAAAGAATCTATAATCCCCCACCAAAAAACCCAAACAAACAAACTTAAAGCCCCCCTATCAACATGACTTTTTCTTAAATTATAAAATAAAATAGCCAATTTGAAACCGGAAACAGACAGCCATGTATTTTTGTTTTGAAAGTTTTGGAGAAGAAATAGTTTTAATGATTTTTAACCGGCAAAGAGCGACTATAAAGGGAGGTAATTCGTTTCTCAATAATTAATGTTTGCGATGATGATGCTTTTTTGTGACACCGGACGTCGGACAAGTAAATTAATATTTAGATTATTCACTAAATGTGCATCGAACGAATACCATAATACTCAGTTCACTGCACGTTATCATAAATGTCCATACACAATTTCAGCCAGATCGGCGACTACTTTCCGAGAAAAAGTGAAACGAACAGACAGGCAGACAGACGAAGGGAAACACAAAATAGACAACAACATAAGACCATTTGTAGGTTATACCGAATTTTTTTATTCCCGTTTTTCTCTGAGTGCGACATTTAACGTTTACCGCCTAACGTCATTTATTCTGTCTATTGTTCCCACTGAATACGATCACTCAAAAGGTCAACGTTATGACTTCTTAACTAAACACAAATATCTGGGTGAACACAAATGTTCGTACCCCATGTCAGTTTCTTTAAACAAATTTCCATTTATATTTCTTTGCACTCCAACTATCTGTTTAAATGCATCTTGCATTCGCTTTGATAGAATCTGTCCGTTGGTAATTCGGTCTGTTACGCTATCATAATGTGAAAGAGGACGAGAGAATACACTGATAGCAAGATGACCTGTTCAGTTAATAACAAATCACGGCTAGTAAAACACAAAACATTTTTCGAACAATACCAACACATACCAAAATTCTTTGGATTAATCGGACTGCTTTCCTAATCTGGGATGTTATTCTCACAAAACTGTGTCTCTAAACACATACTTAAATCATTCGTTGGCATCTATGCTGATGACACGACCATCTACGGCAATACATCAAAGGCTGTAAATGACAAAGTTCTCTCTGATTCTCTCTTCTCTGATCACGAGCGCGTGGTTCAGTGGGGGAAGACGTGGCTGGTTACCTTTATTGCATCTAAAACCAAACTCCTATCCTTACATCACCAACGCTCTGATCCCCATCTGGCATCAATTGGAATGGATGGCTCTCGTCTGAGAGAGGCCCCGTATTTTGACAAGCTTCTGGGTTTGACCTTTACTCCTGATCTGAAATGGAACACGTACATCAAGTATGTTGCCAAGGTCGCTGGAAAGATGGTGGGATCCTTCTACCGCCCCAGAAGATATATCACTACTGATGCAATTCTCTATCTATATAAAAGCCAAGTACGTCCAAGGATGGATTACTGCTGCTATATCTTGGCAGGAGCTGCTAAAAACAGCCTATCTTGCCTTGACAGAGTACAAAATAGACTTCGTGGCTTAGTGGGGGATGCCCTTTTCTCTACCCTGCAACCTCTCTCCTACAGAAGAGACGTTGCGAGCCTATCCTTGTTTTATCGTTATTTCCATGGCAGGTGCTCGTCTGAACTCCAATCTCTGGTCCCCCCTCGCCAATCTTTCACGAAAACACCCGTCTAGCCGAATCCACTGTGAAAAATTTCCCCCACTCTTTATCTGTGCCTAAATCAAAACGCGGATTCCATGAACAAAGCTTCTTTCTTAGAACCGCACGCCTGTGGAACTCTGTTCCGTCTGCCTGCTTCCCACCTGACTGCAACTTGGATGTGTTCAAGTCCAACGAACAAATTCCTAATGAACCGCCCCCTTAAGTAAACACTTCATCAAATCTCCACACTAACGTAATGTACTTGCAATAACCCTTATCCCTGAGTGGCTTCCGGGCCTTGATAAGTGGTGACCACTGTGTAAAAAAAACAAAAAACAAAAAAAAACAACAATATTGTAGCTAATTTAACTTCTTACTTTTTTCAGGCGAATGTGTTCAGGCTCGAATGCGGTGCAACAGTTAAAAGTAGTAAGTGATAATCAGTTCTAAACGACACTCTTCTGAATGGTTGCAGGTTCAATCCTCAGTACAGGCGATAATAATAATAATTAAATTTCAAATTACTTAAGACTTCTACAAGACAGTCATAACTGACGGAACGATAAGTTTTCCTTGTGGTTTGAAATTTCATACATACTCACAAGTGCAACAAAAATATTCCTGTTCTACAAAAAGTACACGAAGAAGGTCGATGGGCTAAACGTAAGAATAACACCGAGAATAAGAATAATATTCTGAATAATTCCAACAATCACAATCATCAATCATCTCCAAACACAAAAAGATGTTGAAATAGCGACGTAAATTGAACTTTCGTGGGGTTGTGCCTGGAACAGTATAAATTTCAGAGCTTCGATTTAAAGCCAAGATACTTTAAGTTTAGTTTTGGATTATAGACACCGATTAAGAATTGATTATATCGATATAATTATAAAACTCAAATGACCTTGTAACGGGTATTGTAACCCCACATCCGGTTTACGACTTCCGGTTGCGTATGCGTACGTAAACATAAACCTATAACAGCGTAAACAAATAAACACAAATCGCTACTTTTGCAGAATTTCATCTGCGCACTGAAATATTAACATTATTATTTAGAAATTATTATTTAACATGGGAAGGGTGGGTTTTTTTTGCAATTATTCTGTATTACAACTATACTGTCGCAATTTTCTTACAAATAAATCAATTTGACCCGTTGACAACCATAAGAACAATTTACAATGGCGATTTCCTAACCGCTTTCCTTTTTTTTTAAAAAAAATTCTCCATTTTTTAATACACCTTTCTTAAAAAACATTCATACATTTTCTTTTACACTATTAACATAAATAAATAACCCCCAAAATATGTTTTTTTTCATTTGCGTTACAAATAAATAATCAACGCATTAATAAAACGTATTGTTTTACTGTGTACGTTTTCAGCGTCCTATTTTTTTCGCGCTTAAATTAAAAGATATATCAAAATTTGAATTTAATTTTAAGCATTATGGTATCTGTTCAGTGCATATTTACCTATAAGTATGGCAAACCACTTATAATTCAATGGCTGTAAGTTTTTTTTCAAAAATAAACAATTATAAACAGAACGACTCATAGAAATCTATCTATATTCTTTTTTCATTTTAATATACTTTCATAGAAATGTTTCTGTTATGTCACAAAAACCATTTTCTTTAAGAATCAAGTGTCACGCTCATACATTATTTCCATAGCTAATATACCATACTGACCCAACGGGTCACGGGTAGTCTAATAATGTAATAAATTGAATTAAAAAGTTCTTAATGCTGCAATATTTTAAGTTATAAATTTATATTTCTTTTACTAGAATATCTATTTTTCAGTTTTAATAACTATCCCTTTATTTTCCATGTTTAAGCTTAACCATATTACTTTTCAAGCTTGCATTTTTCTATTGTAATCCATAATTTTTCCAAGCTCCCAATTAATTCACTTGTGATTTGTTTAATTTCAGTCTTATTTTTTGCCCCATAAACATAACATATACACATATGTAATAACAATGTACGGCACTCGTCGGCTTTCAATAAAATCTCCCAATTAACTTCGTTTCATGCTTTCAGTCTGTCTGTTTCACTTGTTACTTCTCTTTCCGCGACAGCAGTGAATTAGTAGTAACACTAGTCGCCGAAGCCATAGGAAACCAGTCACTAAAAGCCACAGGAAACCAGTCACTAAAAAAAAAACGTCGCTCCACCAGTAATATATATCATCATAACTTTTGTTTTACTGATCGAAAATTGAATTTTTTCACAATATAGCTGAGAAGGTGATCTATAAGCTGTAATAATTGTTTGAAAAATGATTGAGCGGCTTTAAAGCAGTTCTAAATAACTAAAACTGCCACAACCATATATTCAAACACGGTATATGATATACAAAGTTAAAGGTATTCAAGAGGCAACTCGTGAATTGAAAACGAGGTTATTATTAAGAGTTATAAATGAAAAAAGAAAAAAAAGAACAATATATATATATATATATATATATATATATATATATATATATATATATAAACTTTGTGTGTGTGTGTGTATGTGCGTGTATGTGCGTGTAAGTTCATTTTCTATAGACTCAGCAATGGCTGCGCCGATTTTTATGAAATTTCACATAGATAGGTTTTGTATTGAAATGTCTTTAACAAGTATAAAAAGTCGATAATCGAAATAATCCGATGAAAGAAGGAACAGGTGATTTTGACCAAAGTTAAAACCTTACACAGCCTAACATCACAAGTGCATTTGAGAAGCGTTACAAGCAGAAAAGTCCGCATATAAAATCAACAAGACAGGAAGGCGTTCGAAATGAATGTTTCTGTATAGAGCACAACTGAACCATGGTACTTGGCTTTTGAATTTTAAACTTTAATTAGGCCGTTATATATGAAAATGATTTTATGAAATCAACGGTAGTTTCTTTACAGTGTAATGAAGACTACAATGTATTGTAGACTAAATCACTGTGGGTAGACATTTTAAGCTTTCTCCCGATACAGCGTGATGGGTCATCAACTAGAGCAGGCAATCGATTTGACTGAAAAAATGGGGGATTTTACTAATTTCGATGAGAATAATAATTTTTCCAATTTCGATGAGAATAATAACATGAGAGTGCGAAACATTCGTTGATCATCATGTAAACATAGGAAACGTCGGGTCTCCCTGCTAGTATATATACATACACATATATACGTACACATATATACGCACGCACACACACACATATTACAGGCAACAAGTTGGACATATATGTAAACTCCTCAGAGCCATTACCTTATTCCTAGAATAAATTTAATAGTCATTGCATGTTATTCATGTGGAATAAAGAAAATAGTGTAAGTTTAATTTAAAATTGGTTTCAGTATGAAATTTTTTTTAGCAATATCATCTACTGAATCCGTGTTTATTAATAAAGTTTAATTATTTTTTAGCAATATCATCTACTGAATCCGTGTTTATTAATAAAGTTTAATTATTTTTTAGCAATATCATCTACTGAATCCGTGTTTATTAATAAAGTTTAATTATTTTTTAGCAATATCATCTACTGAATCCGTGTTTATTAATGAAGTTTAATTATTTTTTTAGCAATATCATCTACTGAATCCGTGTTTATTAATAAAGTTTAATTATTTTTTAGCAATATCATCTACTAAATCCGTGTTTATTAATGAAGTTTAATTATTTTTTAGCAATATCATCTACTGAATCCGTGTTTATTAATAAAGTTTAATTATTTTTTAGCAATATCATCTACTGAATCCGTGTTTATTAATAAAGTTTAATTATTTTTTAGCAATATCATCTACTGAATCCGTGTTTATTAATAAAGTTTAATTATTTTTTAGCAATATCATCTACTGAATCCGTGTTTATTAATGAAGTTTAATTATTTTTTTAGCAATATCATCTACTAAATCCGTGTTTATAAATGAAGTTTAATTATTTTTTAGCAATATCATCTACTGAATCCGTGTTTATTAATAAAGTTTAATTATTTTTTAGCAATATCATCTACTGAATCCGTGTTTATTAATAAAGTTTAATTATTTTTTAGCAATATCATCTACTGAATCCGTGTTTATTAATAAAGTTTAATTATTTTTTAGCAATATCATCTACTAAATCCGTGTTTATTAATAAAGTTTAATTATTTTTTAGCAATATCATCTACTGAATCCGTGTTTATTAATAAAGTTTAATTATTTTTTAGCAATATCATCTACTGAATCCGTGTTTATTAATAAAGTTTAATTATTTTTTAGCAATATCATCTACTGAATCCGTGTTTATTAATAAAGTTTAATTATTTTTTAGCAATATCATCTACTAAATCCGTGTTTATTAATAAAGTTTAATTATTTGTTAGCAATATCATCTACTGAATCCGTGTTTATTAATAAAGTTTAATTATTTTTTAGCAATATCATCTACTGAATCCGTGTTTATTAATGAAGTTTAATTATTTTTTTAGCAATATCATCTACTAAATCCGTGTTTATTAATGAAGTTTAATTATTTTTTAGCAATATCATCTACTGAATCCGTGTTTATTAAGAAAGTTTAATTATTTTTTAGCAATATCATCTACTGAATCCGTGTTTATTAATAAAGTTTAATTATTTTTTAGCAATATCATCTACTGAATCCGTGTTTATTAATAAAGTTTAATTATTTTTTAGCAATATCATCTACTGAATCCGTGTTTATTAATAAAGTTTAATTATTTTTTAGCAATATCATCTACTAAATCCGTGTTTATTAATAAAGTTTAATTATTTTTTAGCAATATCATCTACTGAATCCGTGTTTATTAATAAAGTTTAATTATTTTTTAGCAATATCATCTACTGAATCCGTGTTTATTAATAAAGTTTAATTATTTTTTAGCAATATCATCTACTAAATCCGTGTTTATTAATAAAGTTTAATTATTTTTTAGCAATATCATCTACTGAATCCGTGTTTATTAATAAAGTTTAATTATTTTTTAGCAATATCATCTACTGAATCCGTGTTTATTAATAAAGTTTAATTATTTTTTAGCAATATCATCTACTGAATCCGTGTTTATTAAGAAAGTTTAATTATTTTTTAGCAATATCATCTACTGAATCCGTGTTTATTAATAAAGTTTAATTATTTTTTAGCAATATCATCTACTGAATCCGTGTTTATTAATGAAGTTTAATTATTTTTTTAGCAATATCATCTACTAAATCCGTGTTTATTAATAAAGTTTAATTATTTTTTAGCAATATCATCTACTGAATCCGTGTTTATTAATGAAGTTTAATTATTTTTTAGCAATATCATCTACTGAATCCGTGTTTATTAATGAAATTCAATTATTTTTTAGCAATATCATCTACTGAATCCGTGTTTATTAATGAAATTCAATTATTTTTGGACAAATGCACACTTTCATTCATTGAGTTTATTTTATTTAATTTATTGCATGTGAAAAATTCGTATTTTTTGGGAAAGTTCTTTTGTTTTACATAAGTGTCATCAGTTATCATGGCCCGCAGGCCACTCGAGGATTAGGGTTATTGTATGTACATTAATCAATGGGATAATATCGTAATAATCGTTGATAATGGAGATTTGATAAATTGGATTACTTTAGGGGGCAGTTTATCAGGAATTTGTTTATGTTGGATTTAAAGACATCCAAGTTGTAGTCAGGTGGGAAACAGGAAAATGGAAGGGAGTTCCACAGGCGTGCATGTCTAAGAAAGAAGCTTTGTTCATGGAATCTATGTTTTGATTTAGGCACAGATAAAGAGTGGGGAAAATTATTGACAGTGGTTTCAGCTAGACGGGTGTTTTTCGTGAAAGATTGGCGAGGGGGGACCAGAGATTGGAGCTCAGACGAGCACTTGCTATGGAAATAACATTGGAGGAGTGTTTAGCATTGGAAGAGAATCACCGAGACACGTGCTCGTATTTTATAGACCTAGGAAGAGATATCTTCTTCGTGCTTCCGGTTAGTCAAAGAGGCATAACTGTCACCTTTACACGTTTATTTAATTTATTTTAATTTATTATATTTATATATTTTTAAAGTTTAACTTTAGTATTAATTATTTCCGTAAAAACATATTTAATTTTTTTTTTGATATATTTGTAAAAAAACATTCTGTGAATAAACACTTCAGTGAAAATAACCAGCTTTCAGGCATTCTTTTTGTATTGACCTTTAGATTAGGCTGCACCGTTTAGAGCGACCCACTTTCAAAGCAAAGTAGTCGTCTGTTTGGATAAATATACGTTTCCACCAAAATAACAATTATTGAATTTCTACCAGATCGTGCTAGAATTAATTATCTATTTACATAATATATTTTATATTTATTTACATAACATGTTTTATATATTTACATAATATGTTTTGTAGCAGTCACAGAGAACTATTTTGTCTGGTGAATCAATGCCCCCCCCCTCCTGAGTTCTCCGGCCACAGGCTTACCTATCAGCTAACAGGGCGCATTGATTCATCTGCTCCCTAAAAAGTCTTTAGGGAATATCAGCCAGTCAGAACCGGACCTTCAGTCTAGCAACACCTATCTTCTCTCGTCCCCTGTCCACCCGACATCTCGCTATAGCATTGACGGCCTCCACCTTGAGACAACTGATATTAGCTGGGGACGACACAGGAGTGGCTGACCGACGACGATGACGACCTGAAAAGAACTTTGTTTTCCTTCTTCCTTTTTTGCAGTCCGACCTGCTAGTTCCTGTTCCAAATAAAACATTCTTCGTTGTTAAGAAGTTTGTTTCTTTTGTGCCTTGTTCTTTTAATATAATTTAATAAGAAGATAAAACCATTACCTCTCCTAAAGTTTTATATTTATTTACATAATATATTTTATATCTCACCACAAGATTCATCTTTTCTTTTTAAAAATCAAGGCCCAGAGGCCACTCGAGGATAAAGTTGTACAGTAGTCAAAGGGACAATATCAGAGTAATTGTTAGAAGTATAAATGTTGTAAATTGGATTACTTAATGGGAACAGCTTATCAAGAACTTGTTTACATTGGACTTGAAGACGGACATATTGTAGTCAGCTGGAAAGCAGACAAACGTTCCACATGTGTGCAGTTCTAAGAAAGAAGCTTTGTTCATTGAATCTATGTTTAGGTTTAGGCACAGAAAAAGAGTGGGGTAAATTATTGATAGTTGGTATAATTGCTGATAGTGGGGTAAATTATTGATAATAAATTATTCAGCTAGACGAGTTTTTCTCATTAATGTTTGGCGAGGGGGGACCATAGATTGGAGCTCAGACGAGCACTCGTCATAAAAATAACGATAAAGCAGAGACAGGCTCGCAACATCTCTTCTGTGAGATAGAGGTTGCAGGGAAGAGAAAAGAGCATCCTCTACTAGGCTATGAAGTCTATTTTGAACTCTGTCAAGGCAGGATAATGTCTTTCTGGTAGCTCCTGCCCAGATTTGGTCACAATACTCCATTCTTGGACGTACCTGGCTCTTATATAGACAGAGAATTGCATCAGCTGGATCGATAGCAGGATCCCACCATTTTTTCAGCAACCTTGGCAACGGATTTGATGTACGTGTTCCATTTTAGATTAGGAGTAAAGGTCAGACCCATAAACTTGTCAAAAATGAAGCCTCCTCAAGACGGGAGCCATTCATTTCAATTGATGCCAGATGGGGGTCAAAGCCTTGATGATGTAAAGATGGAAGCTTGGTTTTAGATTCATTAAAATTAACCAGCCGCTTTTTTCCCCATTGTACCACATGTATATTGTAAACTAATTAACCAATCATTATGAATTTTGGAATACAGCTGCTAGGCTCCAGTGGTGGCAATGTAAGCTATATTTAGTTTGATTCCGTATTATGCAAAGGGGTAAAAAAGGTAAAATGGAGTTGAAAATCATTTGTTAAAAATCATATGCCTATGACTTTTGCGAAGTTGTAAACATATCAATTAATAAATAATGATTTCCGTTTCTTGGATAGTTTTCAATCCACCAATTCAAAATTCAAATATTTCCGATTTACATTAAATTGGATAATATGGGTACTCATTTCCATTTTAAATTTCAAATATTTCATATTTGCATTAAATTTGTACTCATAATCATTAGACACTAATTAAGCAAAATTTCCTGAATTTCATTTTTTTCTTAAGACCCCCTGAATCGTTAACTTTTAGCCATTTCCTAAAATCAGAATCATATAATGGATTTGTGTTAGAAATGGAATAAGGATTAGATTTTTTATCATTATATTTTGATTTTATGTTTTATAAGATAACATAAAAGAGGTTCAAATTTGTTTCTGGTCGAGAAATGAATTTTAATTTTACCCGTCCTGGGACAGGTGTTTTTTTTTAGTTTATCATACAACACAGTGCTATTAAATAACAATTTATTCAAACATATGAACGCTTACAAACATAAAACAAATGCTGACTTGTAATAGAATCTGTTTCTAAGGACGTTGAGATCTTTTATTTATTCTTAAAAATAGGCCTTGTCAGATTACAAACGTCTGCAAGCTTAGAAGGAAAGAAGACAAAAAGGTGAGAGAGAGGAATAACAGGAGACATTCAAAAGAACGACTGAAAGAATCAGTAAAAAAACAAAAACAAAACAGACGACGAAGAGGTAGAAGTATCAAGGGAGGTAACTGTACTCTGCTTCACTCCGATAAGAAAACGTAGCGTTTCCTAATTGGTTGCTTGGTCTTGGTCCGTATGACTAGTGCAACTCAGGCAAGTGAATCGATACAGCCACGTAGAACAAATGACCCCGAGGTCAGCTATTTTGGCAACTGCTACAGATGCGGCACGTGAAACGCTGCTAGAACAAACGAGAAAGATTTCCTATCGATTATTCGGGTAAGTTTTTACCCAAATATGAAAAAGTTGCGGCAACCAATGATGGGGACCGAATGTACATTTTTGGCGTGGAAAAATATGCAAATTTGGTACATAATGGCGACCGCCCAGGACAATCTCCTCTTTCTTTCTATTGTTTTTTTTTTTCGATTATTAGTAAGTAAAAACAAAAACCTGTTGTTAGCGTACATGTATGTTATACGATGAGTTTCACAGAGAAATCTACGAGTATTTAAATAGTTATTGAACGTTCTACGTCATTCGAGTTAACGATTCCAGAGAAAATAAAAACATTGAAATAACATTAATCCTAAGTATCAAAGGCTTTACACTATTCAAGCTTTAGAACGAGTAAAATTAATTTCATGGGCAGTTTTGCACAACTTTAATATCATCTCACGAAGATTTTATTAAAACTTATTCTACTTTTCATTGTATCATTTGGATTCTAGAAAATGTTTAAAATTAAACGCCGAAGCTTAAGAAGTCTTAAGAAAGAATTGAAAATAAGAGAATCTAGCTTAATTTATGTATAATAACCATCGATCAAATTCACTATAAATCTGAAATATTTAAATTGCTCATAATATGCACCACCATAAACCCACTATAAATATCCCAAAACACTAAAATTTAGGGAATATTTGTAAATTAATATTGAATATAAAATTGCACAAAAATTGTGGACTCACGAAGATCTATTTTTACTTTTTCTCTACATAAAAGCAAATTAAACTAAATCACCCTTACGCTTTGGACTTGTGCTTCAAATTTTTAATGAATGGTAAATTAGTTTAAAAGTGAATCCTGCACACAAAACGTATTATCGTATACGCCTAACATTATTAAGTAACTAGCACGCACCCTGGAGTTTCCTCGTCGTACAATACGTTTAAATATGATATTTTAATTTATTCAGATTTCATATTTATTATAATAGAAGTAGTTATTATTATGCTGTCCCCAATATATACTTGTGATATCAAAAGTTTAAAAAAATGAATTGGGTGCCATTAGTTGGAATCGAAACCAACACATATCGTTCTGCAGCGTTAGTCGCTACTATCTGAGATAAGTTCGCATGCATATCAAAGCGTTAAAGTAAACGTAATTAAACGTATAACTGCATATTTGTGCATGCATAGAAAATACACGTTTAGTCGACTCACGCCTGTCAGATTTCGTTTTTTTTCAATTGTGACCATTTAGTACGTATTTTTATTGGATAAAAACAAAATCAAATTTGTTCCAAATGTCAGAATCACTCATATATCAAATTTATGTCTGTAAATCAAACATTGATAGAGTACTTTGGTAGAGAATGGTTGGCACGCACACACATACAGGGCCACTTATATATTGAAGATAGATAGATAGATAGAGAGAGATAGAAAGAGAGAGAGAGAGAGAGAGAGAGAGAGAGAGAGAGAGAGAGAGAGAGAGAGAGAGAGAGAGAGAGAGAGAGAGAGAGAGAGAGAGAGAGATGTGAATGGATGGCTTAATTGTAATCGATCCGAACAATCTAATTAAAGGAATCAGATACTGGTAAATATTGGGTGATTCCCACAATCCTGGAAAAATATAATGAATAGAATAGTTAATAAGATTTCAAAGCAAAATCGACAGCATAAAGAGTGGATGTACATTTCTACCGTTGAAAATGAGAGCTGCTTTCGAAAATCTTTGGGAATAAGTACCATCTACAGTCGAAATATACCATCTATACTTAGCTAAATAAATAAAATATTATTGGATTATTATTATTATTATTATTATTATTATTATTATTATTATTATTATTTATTTTTCTGCTTTCAACGACTGCATTGACAAGCCTCTAAACAAACACATCTTTTAATCGGTTAAACAATGCTTCAAGCAAACCACGACATACTTCTTTATATATATATATATATATATATATATATATATATATACATTATTTCAGGTTGAGTATATTTAAAGATAAAAAATAACGGAAAGTAGAGAAAAGTTTTACGTTTTTTATTTATATTTAAGTAAACATTTTTAATATCGTTACACAATTATGACAATGTTTCAGTCAATATTTATTAATAACTAAATACTTCATCTCATATATATATATATATATATATATATATATATATATATATATATATATATATATATATATATATATATATTCCGCCATCTTGAATCCACGTTTGTCTTTTGAAAAAGAGAGGTCCCTTTCTCTCGAAATTAATCAAAGTTCCATACCACCCACGGACTTTACATACACCGGGCATACCATCAACTTAGTTATTAATAATTATACATTGAGGTGAGGAAAGATAGACGAATAAAGGCTAGACACTCCTCTACTCAAGCATACTCGTCTACATTTGTTTGTTTTTCTTTCCTTACTTTCATAATTCCGGACTTTCTCCGCATTGTCTTTGGCTTAAAAAAAATTATATATATATATATATATATATATATATATATATATATATATATATATATATATATGCTTCCCACTCTTTTTTCTCTATCTATTTATACATGCTCTATATACGTGTGCACATAGCACACACATATATTTCGAATATTTTAAAGGGTGAACAAATATCATAAATTTTGTAAAATCATTTTACTTCAGTAGGTTCTCCGAAGTCAATTAGCACCTTCATTTGATTTCTATATGAGACACATATATTCGCGTCCAATTAAAGTTTTACCATATCTTTCAAACCTCAAGTTGGCGAAGCAATAAAGAATATTAATATTTCTTTCGACAATCGACCATTTATCTAGATTATCTTTTATGTTTAATATGCCTTTTTCTTTTAAAGGTAATGCTTTAAGATCTATTTATAAAAATAGGTGGAAAATTCAGACTAAAGATCTTAAGGTCTTAGCTTAGATTTCTACATTATAGCGTTTGTTTATAGATTGGAAATTTATTATTTACTTCCGCAATGTGTTTATTACGTTAATAAAAATTATGACTAATGGACGGAGAGACAGACGGATAAAATATCTATTTATATAAGAATATATACAAGCAAATGTTCATTTAACGTTCTTCCCTACCTTTCCAATTAATAAAGCGGTGAGGAATATTAATTTTTCTCTCTCCAATTAACCGTTTAATTATGTTATATATATTATTTACCTTAGCTTTATCATACCGGATTCTACGACAAGAATTCATCTAGTCTAGTGTAATATCCAGCTAAGGATAGAGACACGATCACTTAGAGAAGATGCGCCATTCCTTGTGATAACAAGTGATGTTGCCGTAAAAATGCGAACAATATGTCAGCAATAAATATAACAGTAAAAGAACAAGAATATAACTACTAGAAAAAGTACTCACCCAAATAGAAAAAAAAAGTTATGAATGACAAAGTAAAATTTGTGGATAAAATAAGTATCAAACCGAATTCATTATTAATAAGCCACAATATATGCGACACAAAGCCCGGGTAACAATAAGTTCTGCGTAGGTATGAACACCGTTGATTTTTAAATTCAATATAAAAATTGTTATAAAAATAACATTATTATAAAAAAAAAATTAAATACTTATAATTGTTATAAAAATAACATTATTATAAAAAAGAAATGAAATACTTATAATTGTTATAAAAATAACATTATTATAAAAAAGAAATTAAATACTTATAATCGTAAAAAAATAACATTATTATAAAAAAGAAATGAAATACTTATAATTGTTATAAAAATAACATTATTATAAAAAAGAAATGAAATACTTATAATTGTTATAAAAATAACATTATTATAAAAAAGAAATGAAATACTTATAATTGTTATAAAAATAATATTATTATAAAAAAGAAATTAAATACTTATAATCGTAAAAAAATAACATTATTATAAAAAAAAATTAAATACTTATAATTGTTATAAAAATAACATTATTATAAAAAAGAAATGAAATACTTATAATTGTTATAAAAATAACATTATTATAAAAAAGAAATTAAATACTTATAATTGTTATAAAAATAACATCATTATAAAAAAGAAATGAAATACTTATAATTGTTATAAGAAT
The DNA here is from genome assembly GCF_053919585.1 of Euprymna scolopes. Lineage (NCBI taxonomy): Eukaryota > Metazoa > Mollusca > Cephalopoda > Sepiida > Sepiolidae > Euprymna > Euprymna scolopes. The sequence goes on from NC_136520.1 coordinate 26,636,014, forward strand.
AACATTATTAAAAATAAGAAATTATATACTTATAATTGTTTTAAAAATAACATTATTATAAAAAAGAAATGAAATACTTATAATTGTTATAAAAATAACATTATTATAAAAAAGAAATGAAATACTTATAATTGTTATAAAAATAACATTATTAAAAATAAGAAATGAAATACTTATAATTGTTATAAAAATAACATTATTATAAAAAAGAAATGAAATACTAATAATTGTTATAAAAATAACATTATTATAAAAAAGAAATTAAATACTTATAATTGTTATAAGAATAACATTATTATAAAAAAGAAATGAAATACTTATAATTGTTATAAAAATAACATTATAATAAAAAAGAAATGAAATACTTATAATTGTTATAAAAATAACATTATTATAAAAAAAATGAAATACTTATAATTGTTATAAAAATAACATTATTATAAAAAAGAAATGAAATACTTATAATTGTTATAAAAATAACATTATAATAAAAAAGAAATGAAATACTTATAATTGTTATAAAAATAACATTATTATAACAAAAAAATGAAATACTTCTAATTGTTATAAAAATAACATTATTAAAAATAAGAAATTATATACTTATAATTGTTTTAAAAATAACATTATTATAAAAAAGAAATGAAATACTTATAATTGTTATAAAAATAACATTATTATAAAAAAGAAATGAAATACTTATAATTGTTATAAAAATAACATTATTATAAAAAAGAAATGACATACTTATAATTGTTATAAAAATAACATTATTAAAAATAAGAAATTATATACTTATAATTGTTATAAAAATAACATTATTATAAAAAAGAAATGAAATACTTATAATTGGTATAAAAATAACATTATTATAAAAAAGAAATGAAATACTTATAATTGTTATAAAAATAACATTATTAAAAATAAGAAATTATATACTTATAATTGTTATAAAAATAACATTATTATAAAAAAGAAATGAAATACTTATAATTGTTATAAAAATAACATTATTATAAAAAAGAAATGAAATACTTATAATTGTTATAAAAATAACATTATTAAAAATAAGAAATTATATACTTATAATTGTTATAAAAATAACATTATTATAAAAAAGAAATGAAATACTTATAATTGTTATAAAAATAACATTATTATAAAAAGGAAATTAAATACTTATAATTGTTATAAAAATAACATTATTATAAAAAGAAATGAAATACTCATAATTGTTATACAAATAACATTCTTATAAAAAAGAAATGAAATACTTATAATTGTTATAAAAATAACATTATTATAAAAAAGAAATTAAATACTTATAATTGTTATAAAAATAACATTATTATAAAAAAGAAATGAAATACTTATAATTGTTATAAAAATAACATTATTAAAAATAAGAAATTATATACTTATAATTGTTATAAAAATAACATTATTATAAAAAAGAAATGAAATACTTATAATTGTTATAAAAATAACATTATTATAAAAAAGAAATGAAATACTTATAATTGTTTTAAAAATAACATTATTATAAAAAAGAAATGAAATACTTATAATTGTTATAAAAATAACATTATTATAAAAAAGAAATGAAATACTTATAATTGTTATAAAAATAACATTATTATAAAAAAGAAATGAAATACTTATAATTGTTATAAAAATAACATTATTATAAAAAAGAAATGAAATACTTATAATTGTTATAAAAATAACATTATTAAAAATAAGAAATTATATACTTATAATTGTTATAAAAATAACATTATTATAAAAAAGAAATGAAATACTTATAATTGGTATAAAAATAACATTATTATAAAAAAGAAATGAAATACTTATAATTGTTATAAAAATAACATTATTAAAAATAAGAAATTATATACTTATAATTGTTATAAAAATAACATTATTATAAAAAAGAAATGAAATACTTATAATTGTTATAAAACTAACATTATTATAAAAAAGAAATTAAATACTTATAATTGTTATAAAAATAACATTATTATAAAAAAGAAATGAAATACTTATAATTGTTATAAAAATAACATTATTAAAAATAAGAAATTATATACTTATAATTGTTATAAAAATAACATTATTATAAAAAGAAATGAAATACTTATAATTGTTATAAAAATAACATTATAATAAAAAAGAAATGAAATACTTATAATTGTTTTAAAAATAACATTATTATAAAAAAGAAATGAAATACTTATAATTGTTATAAAAATAACATTATTATAAAAAAGAAATGAAATACAAATAATTGTTATAAAAATAACATTATTATAAAAAAGAAATGAAATACAAATAATTGTTATAAAAATAACATTATTATAAAAAAGAAATGAAATACAAATAATTGTTATAAAAATAACATTATTATAAAAAAGAAATGAAATACTTATAATTGTTATAAAAATAACATTATTATAAAAAAGAAATGAAATACAAATAATTGTTATAAAAATAACATTATTATAAAAAAGAAATGAAATACAAATAATTGTTATAAAAATAACAATATTATAAAAAAGAAATGAAATACTTATAATTGTTATAAAAATAACATTATTATAAAAAAGAAATGAAATACAAATAATTGTTATAAAAATAACATTATTATAAAAAAGAAATGAAATACAAATAATTGTTATAAAAATAACATTATTATAAAAAAGAAATTAAATACTTATAATTGTTATAAAAATAACATTATTATAAAAAAGAAATTAAATACTTATAATTGTTATACAAATAACATTATTATAAAAATAAATGAAATACTTATAATTGTTATAAAAATAACATTATTATAAAAAAGAAATGAAATACTTATAATTGTTATAAAAATAACATTATTATAAAAAAGAAATGAAATACTTATAATTGTTATAAAAATAACATTATTATAACAAAAAAAATGAAATACTTCTAATTGTTATAAAAATAACATTATTAAAAATAAGAAATTATATACTTATAATTGTTTTAAATATAACATTATTATAAAAAAGAAATGAAATACTTATAATTGTTATAAAAATAACATTATTATAAAAAAGAAATTAAATACTTATAATTGGTATAAAAATAACATTATTATAAAAAAGAAATTAAATACTTATAATTGTTATAAAAATAACATTATTATAAAAAAGAAATGAAATACTTATAATTGTTTTAAAACTAACATTATTATAAAAAAGAAATGAAATACTTATAATTGTTATAAAAATAACATTATTATAAAAAAGAAATGAAATACTTATAATTGTTATAAAAATAACATTATTATAAAAAAGAAATTAAATACTTATAATTGTTATAAAAATAACATTATTATAAAAAGGAAATGAAATACTTATAATTGTTATAAAAATAACATTATTATAAAAAAGAAATGAAATACTCATAATTGTTATACAAATAACATTATTATAAAAAAGAAATGAAATACTTATAATTGTTATAAAAATAACATTATTATAAAAAAGAAATTAAATACTTATAATTGTTATAAAAATAACATCATTATAAAAAAGAAATGAAATACTTATAATTGTTATACAAATAACATTATTATAAAAAAGAAATTAAATACTTATAATTGTTATAAAAATAACATTATTATAAAAAAGAAATTAAATACTTATAATTGTTATAAAAATAACATTATTATAAAAAAGAAATGAAATACTTATAATTGTTATAAAAATAACATTATTATAAAAAAGAAATGAAATACTTATAATTGTTATAAAAATAACGTTATTATAAAAAAGAAATTAAATACTAATAATTATTATAAAAATAACATTATTATAAAAAGAATTGAAATACTTATAATTGTTATAAAAATAACATTATTATAAAAAAGAAATTAAATACTTATAATTGTTATAAAAATAACATTATTATAAAAAATTAAATACTTATAATTATTATAAAAGAAAACATTAAATAACACAAACTCCGAAGAAAAACAACGCTAACAATGTATTACTGGAATCTCAAAGAAAGCTGACAAATTAAAGGGCGAGAGGAAGTAAAAGTTAGCCAGACCTATGTGTAAAAGATGGTCTGCCATTTGCAAATGAAAATATTAACCTATTAGCGGAAATTAGAAAGAATCTGACTGATCATCTATCTAAACTAAACACCACGTGTACATACATATATATATATATATATATATATATATATATATATATATGATGATAGCAACGTCTTGTCAGACGAGTGACACTCCCTCAGACACTTAATGTCTATGAGCCCAAAAATGACTTTTTTTAGTCCTACTGGTGAGTTCACACGCTCAAGCAGGCATGATACTGAAGACGGTCATTGAGATCAATTATTACATGCTTTCAGCATTTCAAGCCTCCACGCGTCACAACATTTCCATCGCCACTGGACCATTTTTATAGAGAGTATCTATACACAGATGATGTTACAGAGTTTTAGTTTTTTATGACAGCTAAGTCTCTCTCTCTCTCTCTCTCTCGGGTCAAAATGTTAAGATCCAGCAAGAGCAAGAGCAAGATAGCCAGCAACAAGTTAAACTGCATACTAGCTTAATGCGGGTACTGGTCTCCCGCTTTATGTTTTTTTAAATCAGAGATTTACTTCTCCTAGAAAGCTTGCCTTCACCACGGCTTACCGAAGCCCTCTCCACCTCAACACACACAGGCATACACACAAATATACACGGTGATAGTTGACCGTTGACCCCGAAAAAGGGTTCATTCGCCCTTTGGAAGGTCTTGTTTTTATTCCTTCAGGGAGACTAGCCACCTCCTCACCAAACACGTCTGGTGGGGGAACCAGTTTAGTCTCCGGTGACCTGACCATGAGGCAGGTAGTACTGGGTTACATGGCACCAGTAGCATATGACATGACCTGACAATAATATATATATATATATATATATATATATATATATATATATATATATATATATATATATATATATATATATGTATATAGCTGGACGCCCATCGTTGACCAGCTGTACAATATACCTAAACATTATATTTCTATTTGTTCAGATTGTGTATGCATTATTATAAAATCAATCCTCTATTGATTATTATATATTACGAGGAATAATTTGCCCCGTGAATTAATTCCCCCTCCTCCAAAAATTTTTTTAAATAAAAAAATAATGATAATGTTGTACATCGAATTCCGTTTGCTGATATTTGGGCTTGACGATGAATGCTCTGGAAAAGTCACTTTAAGTTAATGTTTAGTTTTAAAATATGCAAATGAAGATTTTAATGATATCTCTTTTTATCCTAAATTTAGCTCATTAATAAAAAAATAAAAATAAAATGATGAGGTACACCCAGATTGAACAGGGGATAATTCGATCAGTAGTCGAATACTTTATTACTGAGCTATATATCCTGATGACAATAGCTCTTTTTGTAAGAAGAAATGGTTTGCTTAGAATTGAGTCTCCGTTTATTTGCTGAGAATTATCTCGTTTGGTCGGTGAAACGTAAAATACTGCCCTGTAAAATTTCTTTCTTATCTATAAGAAAAAAAAAAGAGACTATTTTGAAGATCATATTTTTTCGATTTTTGATACTTTCATATCGGATTAATTTCTGAACAAAATATATCGAAGAACACTGCCAGACATAGAATTAGCATTGTGTGAAATTTGAAAAAACAAATAGGCTCAACCGTTTTGGAACCAATCAGGAAAAACACACACACAAAGTGACTTTTATATATATATATATATATATATATATATATATATATATATATATATATATATATATATATATATATAATACGACCTGTTGCTCGGTGGAAGCCTGCCCTCCCCCCACTCGCAGACAAGTAAACTACGGTTGTTGCTGCTGTTGTTGTTGTTTTTGTTGTTGGTAACCACTGCCGTCCCTGAGCAATTGCAGACACTGGCAGCCGTGACCGAAATTAAATAATTTGCCTTTCACTGGGTAAATTAGTATGAATTAATAAAATTAAATCGAAATCAGTGGTTGCAGTTCTACCTGTTTCTGTTTGTCTTCCTCTTTTTGTCAACTCTGCCACCAATAGTATTGAAGTAAATTCTAGTTTCATGTTGTCTTTTTTCAACGTGTAAAACAAAACGATTATGACTTTTTTCACTTCATTTCTTGTCATGTTAACAACGGCGTTTGGAATAGATATCTCAAACTCCTCATGTTAAGAACGGCTTTCGGAATAAACACCATCAACCTCCCCATCTTAAGACCGGCTTTCGGAATAGACATCTGCAGCATTCCCATGTAAAAGAACGGCTTTCGTAGTAGACAACCCCCTTTTTGTTAGGGAGGGAGATGTAGAAATAATTCCCTCAAATTTAACTGTGATAATCGTTGTCAGCATACCTACCCACAAATGTAAAAAAAATGTGGAGTGGCAGTGTCGATAGGAGAGAAGTAGATTTGTTCATGGCGCGTGCGCACACACCTAACAGCCAGTGAATTACAGTGCATAATACAGGTCTTTATATCTCTATAAGTATTTGTCCCCGAATGAGATTTTCTTAATCAGCATAGTCGAAAAGAATCTGATTGATCCTGTATCTAAACTAAACACCACGTATATATATATATATATATATATATATATATATATATATATATATATGTATATAGCTGGACGCCCATATATATATATATATATATATATGTATATAGCTGGACGCCCATATATATATATATATATATATATATATATATATATATATATATATATATATATACTATCTGGACGCCCGGCGTTGGTCAATCGTACAATATACTTAAACATGATATTTTAATTTATTCAGATTGTGTATATATTATTATAGAATAGAATCCTCTATTAAATATTATATATTACGAGGAATCATTTGCCATGTAGTCTAATTCGCAAAAAAAAAAAAAAAAAAAAAAAAATCAAAAATCAAAAATAATGATAATATCGTTTATCAAATTTTGTCTGTGTTTGTTTACAATATCACGTCAGCTGATGTTTGGGCTTGTCGATTAATGCTTAGTTTTAAAATATACAAACGAAGAAATGATTTAATGAGATTTTAAATGGTATCTCTTTTTTTATCGTAAATTGAACTCATTAATAAGAAAAAATTAAAATAAAATGGTGAGGTACAAAAATAAATTATTAGTCATTCTAAAGAAAATTGTAGAGGAGGACCTAATGTACAAATTTATCCCCCCTCCCAAACTTAACGTGTGCGCAATGTCGAGTATCAGTCTGCAAAAGAAATTTAAGTAAAATACTCCACCGAATTCAATTTGCTATGTAATGAAATATACCTTAAAAATGTAGCGTAGGAAATCGGTGTAAAAAAATCGGTAATTGTGAGTAAAACCAGACTCTAACTTTCAAACAAGGATGCAGGGCTGTCAATTGAGGTATGGAAGAAAAAATGGAAAATATCTAAACGGTTTGAAGATATCAACTTAAATAAACTTATTTGAAAAGATATGCGATAAAAGACTAAAATGTAAATCGCAAAAAGAAGGTTACGTATTTCTATATATTTTTATTATATGGTAAAAAAAAGTAAACATAGTTGAGTAAAAAACAAGTTTAACAGTTTTAAAATATGGAGAATATATGCAACGAGATAAAAACCGAACAGGTGAGAGATAGAGGAAATAAATGTTTGCTGCTTTATCTTCGAAGCGAGAGAGAGAGAGAGAGAGAGATAAAGAGAGAGAGAGAGAGAAAATAAAGAAAAAGAGAGAGAGAGAGAGAGATTTAGAAAGAATAATTACAGCGAGACAAGTTTTTAAAAAGTATACATAAATGAATTACCTAAAAAAACGTAACTATGTTTGGAAAAAATATAACTAATTACTGAAACAAATGTACGACGCGCGCGAGCAATTTACTCATAGGGCAAAAGTTGGCCTCATTGCGACGCCATGTTTGAAAGGTACATTAGTGTTCTTTTAGCATGCTAATATCGTTATTCCGGAATATAGAAATAGCCAGAGCTCATCCATCGGAAGTAGCGGAATTAGACGCGGTTAGATTTTATTATTTTTTGTAACGGATAAAAAGAAAGATTAATGAGTTTACGATCCAGTTAAGAAGGGTGCCACCTCTTATCTATCCAAAGTGCAGAATACTCCCCGGTAATTACTGGGAGCGGCAAGAGGACTTGTTATTTAGAGGAAAAAATAGGAACTACTTTCTCTAAAGATGCTTGCGATGGTGATGATGTTACGCCTAGGAATCAATGTAGGATTTTATTATAACGACCAAATGTCTAAAATGGCGTTCTCAAGTTACATAAGATATTGGCTCATAGTCTAGACATAATATATTTGTATGTGGCATCTGCTGTTGCAAATCTACTTTGGATCACGGGGGAAATTTTGCAATCAAAATATTATATATATATTATATATATATATATATATATATATATAGAGAGAGAGAGAGAGAGAGAGAGAGAGAGCGAGAGAGAGAGAGCGAGAGAGAGAGAGAGGACAGAAAAGAATAGATACTCATAGAAGTAGTTTATTTCAATAAACATAGTTTATAGAACAAAATAAAAAAGAAATCTTTTCAAATTTAATAACTAATACTTTGTTGACATTCACTTTGCTGGTTGTAATGCTACGTATAGCATTACTTAGTTGACGAATATTATCTTGAGGAATTTTTGTCATGCTTGACGCAATAATGCTAAAATTCAGATATTGAAAATGGCTTCCTTTTCTTTTTGCAAAGGATCCGGTCTAATATGCCCCAATGTTTTTAACTGGGTTCATATCCGGGGACTGACTTGATCATGGAAGTTTATTCATCCCATTTTGGTTAAACCAATGTTGTGTCGCCCTAGCAGAGTGATAGAGAGCTCCATCTTCCATAAATAGGGAGTTAACTTGGTTCACTTTACCATTTAGGAGTCCTTTATCTAATACTGAAGCATATTTGACAAAAGTGATGTTTCCTTCGCACTCCACTACGTCTGAGCGTTCATCAATCCAAATGGCACCCCATACCATAGAACATGTTTCAGCGTTGGCTTCAGTCTTTTTAAATCAAACTCTTCTCGAGGGAATCTCTATACCCATACACTTCCACTTTCGGGAAATAATGAAAATCGTGACTCATCATTAGCCCAAAAGGTCTGAAGTCTCTCCACCATTTTACGAGCTCAATCGTCTCTGCACTTGCTATTGGCAGGATGAAGAATACGTTTCCTTCTCGCAGCGCTACCACAGTAGCCCAGCTTGTGATACCTGCCAGGTGTTTTGGGACTAACACCCGCTTGGATTGCAATGTCAGCGGCTTTGCACCGAGGATTCTCTTCAACATTTCTTTTCACAAGATGCAGGGTTCTTTTAGAGTGCACAAGGAGACTTGGATAAGGTTTTGTGCACTCTTTGTCCTCTCTTGTGAATTGTATTACCCAGTAGCAATGGGTATTGTTACATTTCCCATTATTTTACGTTAATTAAGGCCAGCTTCATGTTGACTCATGATTCGTTATCATAGAAATTTTGATAGGTCTGATGCTCCTTTGGTTCGTTGTATGCTTCAATGTTGTTGGATGCATTTTTAATTAGATACTCTAAGTTATTACAACACAATTCTTATCTGTAAATATTAATAAGCTTATATTAATATTAGGGAAAAATATTTATCTTAGTGTTTATTCTTTCCTGTCATATATATATATATATATATATATATATATATATATATATATATATATATATATATATATATATATATATATATAACACATACACAAAGCTACTTTATATAATAGTGAAGATAACAGCAATCTCATGCATTTTAGCCTTACGATTTCTATGGGATGATATGCGAAAAACTCTGTGTAGTTAAATTGGCATATATATATATAAAGAGAGAGAAGTGTGTGTGAGAGAGAGAGAGAGAAAGAGAGAGAGAGAGATTACAGGTTATGTTTAAGCATCCCAAAAATTAATACTAGAATTGTTCAAATTGATATATGGCGTAATATGTAAGACTTCGCTTAGCAACCAGTTCTAAGTAACTTATTTCTAGATGTAAAAAAATAATCTTTACTACAGGTGAAATATTTAAGAATAACATAAAAAACATAAAAGAAATTAATATGTCCACTCGAGCATGGCTGACTGAATAACAACAATATTCCCACGCGGATTAAGAGAACAGTATTGTTCCAAATTCTGTATCGTTTTTTCAGTTTGACATCATGGTTTCAATGTTCAACAAGATGCAACTGATGAGCTGAAACGTTGTAAATAAACCAAGGAAAATGAGAAAAGTGATCTGAATAATCAAAATAAATCCTCAATTTTTATGTAAAATTCTGAGACAAAAAATAAAAAATCATAAACACATGCTTATATATTATTATTTCTTTTAATCCTTGGAGATGAAGCTTCATAATTTGTGCATTCATCTTCATAGTTGTTGTTGTAGGTTTACCACATTTCGGCCTATTATCCACTGGCCTTCTTCACGTGGTTAACCACGACGGGGTAGGAATGATGAGTGTTGTAACTGTAATCCCAGTGATTACTGCTTTCCATAGTTGTCGTCTCACCATGTTTTTGTCAACTAATCCTCTGGCCTGCTTTAGGTAGGATTGAAACCGCTATCTTCAAATAATGCTCACCTGAGACTCAACGACTCTATCCACTGCGCCACTGTATATGTGAATGTGAGAGGCCAAATGACAAGTTGGCTGAGGCGTGGTGAAACAACAACTACGAAGATGGGGATAACAGTCCTCCCCACCCCCCCAAAAAACGAACATATGCTTATTATTTTTAAATAGAAATAACTCCAGACAAGACATAAAGCTATTTTATGTGAGTGGCTAAAAATGAAAGATTATCTCACAGACAACAGATGATTATTTACCTTAGTTTTGATAAAAGAAAACACAAAGCTTTATATGTAGGAGGAAAACAATCAGCACGAAGAAAGTCTACAAACTTGCAGTTCATAGAAAGTAGTGTTGGGACGATTATTCGGAATCGGAATCGAGAATCGAAAAAATCGTAACTTTCTGGGATATCGGAATCAGAAAAATTTGTGACTATTTTCCGATACCAAAATAATTCCTTTAATTGTCTTTTCTAATTTGATTTTGGCCCAGAAAACTTTAAATTGTTAGTTGTAGTAATAATAATATCATAAGTATTTATTTATTTTAAACTTTCAGTAAAACTAAAATCTATAGAACCCCCCTCCTCAAAGATGTGTTTTTCGTGTAGGAAAATATATACACATTTAAAATGTGTTTTTACAGTGCTCGGACAAAATATCAATTTTATAGTTAAATCTTTAAAGACTTATAAGAATTGGAATTGATAATTGTATCGGGATCAGGAATTTAGTATGGGATCGATAATTGTATCGGAATTGGGAAAAATAATGGAATCGTCCCATCACTAATAGAAAGGAGATGTACTAGAATAGGGAGATATATTTAATTGAGGTGTTAAAACAGCATATTGATGAAGACTACTAGATCAACGAGTCAAACGAGCTGGAGCAAAAAGAAGCAGGAAACAATAAGGCAATTTTGAAGAACACGTTATGAAATATATTATAGTAATGTATTTAAAGCAAAACGTAGGTTGTTGATTGCTGAAACGTATTTTAGATTTGAATCGCAATTGAGTGCACGTGTCCGTTTCTAGCCCGACTAAAGATCCCCGATACAGCGAATAAGTTGTCTGTGAATAAACAATATACGAACAGAAAGCACACATATATTTTTAAATCAGGGAGACGGCTATTATACAATTCGACATAACGGTGTGCATAAATATTTCCACCGAACCATCTGAAAAAGTTCTAAGAACACATACCGTAACGAACAGTCGGTAATAAGTTATGCTCCATCCATTGCAGCAACGTCCTTAGAAAACGGATCTATTAAACTTGCTATAGTGATATGGAATAAGGAGAAAGTAGCAACCGACTTAGAAGTTAGTGTCCCCAATTATGTTGGGTTAGACATAGCCGAAAGGAAAAATAACGAAAGACCACGGTCTTATGTACAACATGAAAAGAAATTGGCATCCTAGGAAGATCTTCATCATTCTAGTAATTATAGAAGAAACCGGGCATGAAAAATAATTTTAAATACTATTTAAAATAATACCTGGCAAATATACCCGGTGAATCAAGTGCAAGAGAAATACAAACAATTGCATTAAAGGCACGGTTGGAATGTATGAGATCGGGTGAATGTCTGACATCCGATAGGATGGCCCATCCACAGCTAGAACATTTATTTTACCCATTATTACCGTTGGACGGGTGAAATATCAACTAAACGATATTAACAAAACTTCTTTAAAAGAACAATTGATATATAGACGATTTGATTGATTTGCGCATGCGCTGATTTACGCATCGGACGCCATATTGAAATATGAAACGAGTCTATGACAGACGCCCGCTTCACTGTTAACCGAAGATGCTGCGTAGATGTTACTACTAGCCGTGTTATGTTGCTTGATTGCTGAACAATTTTATTAATATTTAAGGCAATTGAGGCGGGAAATAGGAGACATGGTGTCGGACTTGGCTCCGCCCAATCCTGAAACTCAATTAAGTCAGTCGTGAAAAGAATATACAAAAACTAATAACAAGGATGAAAGATGAAGAGAAATGAAAAGATCACCGAAAGAATGAGCGCATAACCGAGAAACATGACACACATTTAATTACACAGATCAAGTAAAATATACATCATAAACAAAAAACTTTAACATCTGAGCTACATCACATACTCAAGGTTTGGAAAATTGATAGAATTATATTTTATATGTGTAAAGGAGCCTTTTTGGTTAGAGTTACTTTATTAATAGACTTCCATTATTTAATCTAATTGTCTCTGTTGCTTTTCCAATGAAAAATAAGTTAATTCGCATAGAATATGTAATCGATGAAATTGACTGGAATTTATATGTAAAGAACATGAACTACAAAATTTGAATAGTGAAATATTAATTTATCAAATTTAGTTCTATAGTGGCATGAATTCAATAATTCGGTACATTTTCAGGATTATGTTCTATATGTGCGGACAAAATTCTTTGTGAAGAGTTTGCATTTTTAACGCTCCATTAGCATTTCTTTCTCTGCGCGTTTTTATATTTACTTGACCATATTTGATTTAGTGTACGTTGTTAACCGAAACAAAGAAGGGCCAATATTTGCAAGATGCCGACCGGGTCCTTCATGTTGGCTATACCTTCAATCATCATGCTCAGATATAATTTTCTGAGATTTGATATTTATTTTGTCTCATCTATTCCAAGGATATCATTTCCTCACCACTTAGGGGATATCTAATGACTCACAAGTCACAACCAATTAAAATCCATGAACGTTGTTTGATCGTATTTGTGATCTTACCTGACTGATGGAAACGCGCTTGCAAACAAATTCGAAAATAAGGACCAACGCAGGGCTAACGGCTGAAGACAAGAAGTGGTTTTGTTGTTTCCACGTAATGAGACGGAGATGGAAACAGAAAGGTCAATGGTTATAGTGTAATCATATCTTGTCCATAATTCTCTAAAACCGCAAGTCATAGATGTGGTTTCAAAAAGAACTGTCGATTTATATCCTCGACACACCCTATCTTTGGGCCATATGATGTCACGTCCGTTGCTAACACACACACACACACACACACACACACACACACACACACACACACACACACACACACACACACACATATATTCAAACAAATGCTATTGAAGAGCATGGAATTCTTTTGTTTTATTATCTTCCTTTTTATCTTCACCAATCTCCGAATAGTTTTCTTTTTTTTTTTAAATTGTATAAGTTGCATCCATAGCGAGCGCTTTCGACAGAGATACCACTATCATCCTCAGGCATGTTGTGTTATAGAAATTATGTATTTTCCTTTTCCTAATTATATATATATATATATATATATATATATATATATATATATATATATATATATATATATAGTTATCACGGTCACGTGGTGGCTTATTATGCATTAGAGGGGGATTTTTAAATAATATTATATATATATATATATATATATATATATATATATATATATATATATATATATATATATATATACCATATTTAAAATTTTAAATCTGCTGTCCTAAGTATTCTTAAATATTTCAACTATATTTGTAATTGATATTATTGATCTGAGCTCTTTTGTTTTAATATACAAAGCTTCGAGTATTTTTAGTCTATTAACATTTTTCTCGCCTTGCAAAACCTTAGTGTTTTCTACAATGCTTTTCCAGAATTCAGAATGATGGCAGCCATGTTTTCCCAAATATTGCGATATCGAACTAGAGTCAGAGAGGTGGAGAGTTAATCTTCTCGACAATTTGTTTGTAGTATAGCCTATGTAGATCCATTCTCTTAATTGGCAGTTAAAGTGGTAAACTACATTGTCTTTTTTAACAAATTATTTGTCTGCGAAATGTTGTTTTTTATTACGAGGTTAATTGTCAGCAGTTTTTTTTTATAATAGATAATAAATTTTAATAATTTTTAAATTGGGAGTCACGTATCGACGGATTATATGTTTTTTTTTAGAAAACTACACAGACTATCTCAGATCAATATAATCAATAATATCAATTACGAATACAGTCGAAATATTTTAAAATGAATAGGATAGTAGATTTTAAATTATATATACATATATATATGTATATATATACACAATAAATTAATATATTATAAAAAAAGTTCACTCACCTAATTTATAATAAGCCGCCACGTGATCGTGACAAAAAATATGTACATATATAATTAGGAAAAAGGAAAGTACATAATTTCTACAACACAACTGAGGATGATAGAGGTATCTCTGTCGAAAGCGCTCGCTATGCATCCAACTTATACAATTTTGAAAAAAAAACACAAAGAAAACTATTCGGAGATTGGTGAAGATGAAAAGGAAGATAATAAAACAGAAGAATTCCATGCTCTTCAATAGCATTTGTTTGAATGAGAAGATGCTGTCCTAATATATATATATATATATATATATATATATATATATATATATATATATATATATATATATATATAAAGTTCTCCCAGTTCAAAATGTCATGTTTTCTGAATTGCTTTTCAAAAGGTAACCATTAGAATATTGTTTCGTTCACTACAAATTAGTGTTCAAAATTATTTCCCAAACGAACCAATATTGTAATGGTTACATTTTCAAAAACAATGAATTATCAACTGAGGAAACTTGATATTTGGAACTTGGTGAACTATTATATTACATTATATATGCTCTGTGACTAAAAAAAAAAAAAAGAATTCATTGACTTTTTCAAATTTTATGAATTATTTTTTTAAATATAAAAAAATTTTAATTATGAAATATTTTTTAATCCATTACCATTGGTATATACAAACAGAAAAGTTTCAAGTAAATGATTTACCTATATATATATATATATATATATATATATATATATATGGAGAGAGAGAGAGAGAGAGAGAGAGAGAGAGAGAGAGAGAGAGATTATCTTTTATTTTTATTTTTTATTTGTTTTTGAACCGTTATCCCTCGCTGGTAATTTGTTTTCTTTGCTATTTTGACCTCCCGCCATTGCGATTAACGTTCATGTCATTATTTCCCCATTTTTGTTGTTTTTCCATCGATTGGCAACCGGACGCCGAAAATAGTCTCCGTTTTCTAACAATAGAACACATTATGAAAGGAAGATTTCTTCGACATTGCCAACTGCCCCCCCCCCTTTGCCGTATTTTTTTTTTTACATTCCTGATATTGATGAAGAATCAATCAGGATTGGAATCAAACCAACTCATCATCGCACATACTCGAAAGTGTTACATTCGCTTTGGTATTAATTCACAATGCGGAAAGGGCACGATAGAATAGAGCATTCATTTCGTTGCGCATCAAGACAAATCAAGACTAAGAAAGGAGTATCGATATATTCATACACAGGAAAGAAGAAGCAGAGAAAGGACCGTTTACTGTATAATAAAGAGATAACTATGCTTACCTATATAAAACTCACTATGTCTGTCTGTCTGCCTCTATATTTTCAAACTCTATTTCTTCCGAAACTAAAAGTAGCAGGGCGCCGCTAGGGGCCTAAAATTATTGGATTTTTTATGGACAGTTTATAGATCTTAAGCCGGTTAAAATAGTCTTAAGGTGTCAAAAAGGTGTAAAAATTGAAAATTTACTTTTGAAATCACAACTCTATAACAATATATACGAAATATGGACAAATCTATATAATTATAAAACTCAAATGACCTTGTATCATTTACCATGGGAAGAGTAGGTTTTGTTTTGCAACTATTCTTTATTACAACTGTACTGTCGCTATTTTCTTACAACTAAACAACTTTAACCTGTTGACAAACATAAGAACAATTGTAGTAAAGCCAAGACTACTACTACAACTACTACTCTCTATCCGTCCCTTTTCCTTCCTTCTTTCCTTCTTTTTTATTTTTTTACATTTCTAGATACAAAATAGTTGTGTGAGAACGGTGAATTTGTGACACATTTACTAATCTGTTTCAATATTAGTCTTATTTTATTTTATTTTATTTATTTAGGTTTTATTTTTTTGCTTCAGGTTTTATTAATTGTTTTTTTTTTAGATTTTAAGTTTCTATAAATTGGTTGAAGGATTCCAATATGAGTTTTTCATTCTTATATTTCTCATCGGTAGGTTAATGTGCGTTTTTGCTGCTAAATAACTTCCATCGTGTTTCGATTCGTAGGAAAATCATGTTTAATTTACGATTTTTGAGCGATTATTCGGAAAAATAGGTAACTTTACACGAATAGGGAAAATTTTTTTTTCATGTTTGAGTGATTCGTCCGTGATTTTTCATTTTAATATACTTTCATAGAAATGTTTCTGTTATGTAAACAAAAAAAAAAAGCAAATTATTTTCTTTACGTCACAAGTATAACGCTCATACATGAATTCCATAGCTAATATAACATACTGACCCAACAGGTCACGGGTAGTCTAGTGAAAATATAATATTTAAACGTATTTTACGACCGGGCAAACGGGGCGCCCCCAACTAGTATATATATATATATATATATATATATATATATATATATATATATATATATATATATATATATATGATGGACTCTCCCGTCGATTTCGACGTATGAGGTTCAGACAACCCATATTTCAAAAGCTCATTTATGCTTTTGCCTCTGATGACTTTTTAGTCCAGCAAGGGACTTGCAGACAAGGCCACAAATAGAACATGAATGTGGATTTAACGCTGCAGATATTGGTTCGGCTGGTAGTCGTTTTGCTATTACTCTGTCTTCTTTCAGTTGCCTTAAGCTTTCAGATTGAAACCTCTAGAGACCTTCAAAACACCTTGATCTCCATCCTTTTCGGTCATTCACCTCATCTTCAAGACTCCTGTATGGTATGTTCACTGCAGACAAGTTACTCTTCAACTTGTCCTTGTACCTAAGCCAAGGACGTCCGACAATTCTTTTACCACACTCACATTGACTGTACATCGCAATTTTTGGAATTCTGTCATCGGGCATCCTCAATACATGACCAGCCCACCGCAATTGCGATTGAATAAGGAATAATTCAATGCCAAATATTTTGAATTTTTTTGAATAATTCGGCATTTGATACCTTGTCGCGGAGGCTAAGACCACATATGGAGCGTAGACAGCTTTTGTGGAAAACGTCCAGCTGATTAATGTGATGTCTGTATGGAGTCCATGACTCAGATCCATAAAGAAGAATGGAAAGTACAACAGCACGGTAGACAAGGATTTTTGTGTCTAGTCGAATACCCCTTTCGTTCCACAAGCGATGGCGGAGATTTCCAAAGGCAAAAGTGGCCTTAGCAATCCTGTTGACAATTTCATCATCAAGAGAACCGCCTTGGTTCACCTTGCTACCAAGGTAAGGAAAGGACTTGACATAATTGATATCACGACCGTCGACTTTCAGCTTGCGCGCAGGAAATCTATACTCTGGTGGATTTTGCTTTACGCCTTCAACTTGTTTTGGGGTAGGGTGTGGCTGATGCACTACCTCAGTCTTCCTTATGCTAATTGTCAGGCCAAATTATATATATATATATATATATATATATATATAGAGAGAGAGAGAGAGAGAGAGAGAGAGACAGAGAGAGAGAGTGAGAGAGAGAGTGCGCGCGAGTGTGTGTATGAGTATGTGTGGCCCAAAAGACAATGGATACCCCCTTTAAGGTTAGCTGTGAGTGTAATTATGAGGCAAGGAGTTCGCAATCCCAAACCACACCTTTCCTGAATCGGTACTGCTTGAGTCTAGTGGCAAAAAGAGGTCGGAGACGACTGGAAACAATGATGAAGTAAGCAGGAGAGCACATACAACACTAGGAATCCCCAAATGGTCACCCATTTTAGTACTGACCAGGCTCAACGTTGCTTAATGGTGATCTAATGGGAACCGGTGTGTTAGCCTGATTATTCGATACTGCATGCATATATATTATATATTATATATATATATATATATATATATATATATATATATATATATATATATATATATATATATAATATATATATATATATTATATATATATATATATATATATATATATATATATATACTAGCATGGATACCCAGCGTTGCCTGGGTTGACATGAAGGTCTGTTTGAAACAAACCGGTATACTAATCATTTTTATCATGGGCAACGTTGATTCTCTTACAACAAAAATAAAAGAACGGATGAAAACATGTAAATGTAATCGCGGAAAAAAGAAGTATGTGATACCCTCGCAACCAGATATTTCGGCAGAAGGGCTACAAAGAGAAGAAACTAATTAATAAATCATTACAACTTTTGTTTCAATAAAAATAGCAGTGAATGCTCGTGCGATCGCAAAAAAAAAAACCCAGAAAAAAAAAGATCTACCAAAAATTAATTCCAAAAACAATTAAATGACATTTTCGGCATTTTATATTTCTAATGTCCCCCCCCCCCAATTGAATTTGTCATATTTTGGGGTTCGTTCTGTTTATAAAATTGTTAGGTGAGAATACAGAATGGTTTCATAAAAATTTATTAAATTTATCGTTATTTTATGTTTCAAATGTAATTTCCGCCCCCAACACAAAAAACTAATTTTTTTTTTTATTTTTCATGTTTTGTCCCCCCTCTCGATCGCCAAACTTGAAAAAATGCTAGAGATGACATGTCTTGTTGAACGCTTTGTGGCCAAAAATGTGGGTGCTCATTTTAAGTTAAATTTATATAGAAAAGTTATGCCCCACGCTAAAATGTTAATTTTTTTTTCAAAATTTCTTCTTTCATATTATTTATAAAGACTGTTTCAACGTATTAGGTCACAAAAAACCAGGTTTTCATTTTTTTGGTCAATGTCAAGTTTCTTTCCAACTGCCCCAAAACTTTAAAATGACAACGTTTAATGGTTTTCGGTGGTGCTGAAAACGAATATTACGTTTAAATTTGGGGCAGATAAGTAGTTTTCATGATATGAAGAAATTACTTTTACAAAAAGTGGGGGATCAGTCACTTTCCTATATAAATTTAACGTAAAATGGGCACCCGCTTTCTATTCACCTAGTAATTTCTTCATATCATAGAACAAATTTAACTGTGATATTCGTTTTCAGCACGCCCGAAAATTGGCGCTGTTTTTCTTTACTAAGAAATGCGTTTATTTTTTTATCTCATAATTTAAGACGCTAATTATGCTGTTAGTAAGTTTACAAAAGCATACTTTTGTTTTTCGTTCTTTTTTCATTATACAACTTGTATAGTTGTAAACAGGTGCCTCTGCAGTTTAACATTTCACAAAAATTATGTTTACATTAGGAGGCGATTAAGTAAACTACAGAAGCACCTGGTAAAAACTATACAAATTCTATAATTAAATACCCACTTAACAAAAAAAAAAAAATAAAAAACAAAAAATATTTTTGTAAACCGCTCGTGTAAGCTTACTGACAGCATTATTTACGTCCCAAATTATGAAAAATAAACGAATCTCTTAGTAAAAAACAGCGCCAGTTTTCGGTGCTGCTGAAAACAGATATCACAGTTAAATTTGTTTATGATACGAAGAAATTATTAGGTGGTTAGAAAGTGGGTGCCCATTTTACGTTAAATTTATATAGGAAAGTGACTGATCCCCCACGTTTTGGAAAAGTAATTTTTCATATCATGAAAACTACTTATCTGCCCCAAATTTAAATGTGATATTCATTTTGAGGAATTGGAAAGAAACTTTACATTGACCATTTTTTCTAGGGATTAAACGACGCTAGGTCACGTCGTAAAAATTGACCATTTTTAATTTAAGATATAAAATAAATTATAAAGAAAATCTGTATCGCAGCCAATTAAACAAACTTGCTATAATAAATCCTGGGCAACACCGATAAAATTTTATAAACAAAAAACAAAAACAGCAGACGATGATGGATTTTGTTCACATGTGTCTCTGACTAACTCTGCCCTCGTGAGGATGCAAGTAAATGAGGACATTTTTCTCTATGAAATAAAAATGAGGTAATTTTTCTCTATGAAATAAAAAATGTTAAAAATTAAGAATATGCGAAAAAAAAAATTCCTCCGAATTAAAAAAAAATAATAATTCAGCTTAGAATAATATTTCGAAATGAAAACAAAAACTGGAAATATTTAATAACGTGCTCCGTTTAAAACATTTTTTTTTAAATTAAACTATCACAGTTATTTCTCCTTTTGGTTTTCTGGGTTGTCGTTTGAAAATAAAACGGTTTCAGATTTCAGATAAAATAAGTTAAATCAAATATAACTTGAAATTTAAATAAACTAAATAATTAAATTATTTTAAATTAGTACAGTTGAAACAAAGCTATTATGTCGAATAAGTAATGTCATCGAGGTAATTGTTTAAATAGATTTCATTTAATGTAATATGTTAATGACCGTAACCCAATAATGTAAAAGTGGTTTGAAGAATGCTATATATTGAAAGTCCGTATAATATAATGTCTCCTTTGACAGAAGTATCCTTACATGGGCATTAACATTTCTTGACCAGGAGAGGTGTACACACATATAGCCTTTATATTTCTTGGGTCATTGAGAGTTGTACACACAGACACGAACGCTACTACTTTATATATATAATTTTTAACCAAAATTTACTTATTTAATTCGTTGAGTCAATGATTATCAGTATTAATAATCGAGGATATATATATATATATATATATATATATATATATATATATATATATATATATATACATACACACACTATAATTCCGCAATAGTCAAGACAAAGATGTATTATAACAGATGTATCATAAAATATTTCAATCGTTTCTTAACTATTTGGACAAGCTTAAGTATTATTTCGTTAAAAGATATTCCAAAATGGCTAATCATCAGACAAAAATATAACTGCAATACATATACAAATATGCATCATTTTTTTTATTTTACTAATACAAGCAATGCATCATTTTCTCTTGTTTCATTGTATCGATTAATTTTAAAGTAAAATACAAAAACTGAATTCAAATCATGTCGCGTTCTAAGGTCATTAAAAAAATATTATTACCAAAGCCATCATTTTATTGCAGACTGTGTTAGCACATTTAATTTGACACATATATATATATAGCATAAACATGTAAACACGTGCACTGAATATATTTATTTGCATATATTTTTAAAATTTTCAACTAAAATTATGTTATCTTAAAACTCAGGCTTTTAAAAACGGATAATTTTCTCATCAGAGGAGTTAAACACACACACACACACACACACACACACACACACACACACACACACACACACACACACACACACACACATATATAGTTGAAAATAAAAAAGACGAAAATATACTCTCGAGAGCCGT
Organism: Euprymna scolopes; assembly: GCF_053919585.1. Classification (NCBI taxonomy): domain Eukaryota; kingdom Metazoa; phylum Mollusca; class Cephalopoda; order Sepiida; family Sepiolidae; genus Euprymna; species Euprymna scolopes. The sequence continues at coordinate 26,657,985 of NC_136520.1, forward strand.
TTTGACCAATTTTCTTTAAGAGACAATCGACGGTCTGCAAAATATATAATTAATGAGAAATAGCAGAATGGGGGACATAAATGCTTGGTGAAAAAGCGTTTTAAATAATTTAATAAATCAAATAAAATTTCAAAAAGACAAGTTAGTTTTAAAAGCGAAAAATGGCCAACTAACTGCGACAAAAATGTGTCTTATAAGTAAATTAATTTAACATGTTAGAAACGTAAATTGTATATTTTATTAACTGCAAATGGTACATGTGAATATACTTATATTTCAGAGACAAATCGATAGTATGCATTTCTTTTGAGGGACAGGCATGTACAAAGAGGAAGAGAGAAGAAAGAAAGAAAGATATATTGATTGAATTACGGTCATTAGCATATCACATTAATTTATATCTATTTAAATAATTAGCTCGATGATATTACTTATTCGACATAATAGTCTCGTTGCAACTGTATTATTTAAAATATAATTTAAAATTTAATTATTTAGTTTATTTTCATTTCAATTTATATTTGATTTAACTTATTTTATCTGAAATCTGAACGCGTTTAATTTTCAAACCAGAAAACCAAAGGGGAATAACTCATAGTTTAATTCTTTAATTTTTCTATTTTTAATTCGGAGGAAATGTTTTTTTCGCTTATTCTTAATTTTAAAGTAAGCTTTTCTATTTGTTACTAGACTACCCGTGACCCGTTGGGTCAGTATGTTGTATTAGCGATGGAATTAATGTATGAGCATGACACTTGTGACGTAAAGAAAATAGGGTAAATGTTACCTTACGCTACAATCGAACACTGACCATTCTAATTTGTTTTATTTTTTTTAGGAATATTCGAGGTCGCTGGCAACGAATCTGATAATCAAACCCGCCGCAAATTTACCGTTTGCATGGTATAACTCCTTAGACCTTGGGACTATTTTGTGCCATTTCGTCGCCTTCGGTAGTGTTTTTCTTACATGATACGTTCACTTGCGAACGGGCGTATTGGGGTGTCTTATCACATCGCGTAGGAATCTTGGCATCCCGGAATCTTTAAGCGTTCATTTCAAATAAAGTTAAAAAAAAAAGTGGTTTATTTATTTATTTTTTTTTGTCTTACGTAGTTTTAATGCTTTTTAATTGATCTAAAAAAGTTTTCACGAGCGGTTTACAAAATCATAACCACTAAACATATTTTTATGTTTTTCGTTCTTTTTCGGGGGGTGAGAGGTATTCAATTATAGGACTTGTGTAGTTTAACAGGTGCTTCTGCAGTTCAATTAACCGTTTTTCCATAAGTAACGCGCCGACATTTACCATTTAACAAAAATTCTGTTTACATTGGGGCGGGGCGGTGGTGCTGCTAGGCCGCGCGCCATAGCACCATCACCGCCCCCGCCCCAATGTAAACAGAATTTTTGTTAAATGTTAAATGTCGGCGCGTTACTTACGGAAAAACGGTTAATTAAACTGCAGAAGAACCTGTTAATGGAATATCCCCCCCCCCATTAAAAAAAAGAACGAAAAGCATACAAATGTGTTTGGTGCTTATGTTTTTGCAAACCGTTCGTGAAAAGTTTATTTTTTTATCAATTAAAAAAGCATTAAAAACTACGTAAGACCAAAAAAAAAGTAATCACATTTAAAAAAACAAACTTTCTTATTTGAAAGATTCCTATGCGATGTGATCGGACGCGAACGTATCGTGTAAGAAAAACTACCGAAGGCGGTGAAATTGCACAAATAGTCCCAAGTGTACGGGTTCATACCATGCAAATGATAAATTTGCGGCGGGTTTGATTATCAGATTCGTTGTCAGCGACCTCGAATACCCCTATAAAACCACATTAGAGTGATCAGTTTTCTGTTGTAGCGTAAGGTAACATTTACCAAAAATAGTTTTTTTATGACATAACAGAAACATTTCTATGAAAGTATATTCAAATGAAAAAGAATATAAATAGATTTCTATGAGTCGTTCTGTTTATAATTGTTTATTTTTGAGAAAAAAAAACCAGCCATTGGAAGTGTATGTATGTGCGTGTGTATGTTCAGCTATACAGCATAATCATATTGACACACCGGTTCTCGTCATATCACCGAAGTTAAGCAACGTTGGACCTGGCTAGTACCAGATGGGTGGCCATTTGGGAATTCTAGGCGATGTATGTGCTATCCGCTTATTTCGGCATTTTTTTTCAATGGCCCTGAAGCACCACTTACCACTGGTATTTAACAATGTCGACTCAGGAAAGGTGTGGTTGGATATTGCGTAACTCTTGCCACATAAATTCCACGCGCAGACACCCTTACAGTTGGTATCCACAGTCTGTCAAGACTGAAAGAAGCCACGATGACCAGCTAGAAATTTATGAGCTCAGCGGAGGAAATACGGAGGGGGAGTTGAGGAGAGAAAATGAGACGGTTAAAAAGAATTAGAGATACAAAGTTTAATAGAAATAGGTTATTTCTGCTCCGAACAACGTCGGGTAGCCCTACTAGTCTAATGTACTGCATCTTAAATAGCTTTATTATTCACGAGGCTATTGTGTAGAATCGTCATATTGGTTTATTAAATCCCCATTAAAACGTATTCTTCATACGAGACGTGTCAACATTATACAAAAGTTTGTGGGCATAAATTTCAATATTTATTAAAAGTTGCAAACATTTCGGATTAAATTACCGTTTTCCCAACGGCTGGATTCTTTTGTCTGTTTTTAATAAACATGTTCAGTTCGATGTGTGTCCTACCTCTAATTGCGTCCCTTTTGTCTGAGAGGAGAATGCTTTTTCAATCTTTCGAAAAACTCACCTTCTTCTGAACACCTGCCATTCAAAGTCGACTTGTTGAAATTTGTCTAATATTTTTACGAATTTTTAGATGAGGATTAACAATTCCTATTATTTTGAATATTCGAACTATCATTAGTTATACGTTATACGGCAGAATCACGTTGACACATCGGTTCTCAGCAGATCACCGAAGTTAAGCAACGTTGAGTCTGGACAGTACCAAATGGGTGACCATTTGGGAAGGCGAGACGCTGTATGTACCGTGAGGTAAAATATCAGGTTGAGAATCTGGCGCGATCTATCGTTCCCTCGAGGGTAGATTGGACTCTATTAATCCATGGTAGGCACCCCATCTAGTGATGGCGTCACAATAAAAATACCCTTGATCTCACTGGCGAAGCATCAAGTATCTAGCTACCGATAAGATTTGAATTACACTACAAACTCGTGTAGTGAGGTCAATCTCGGCTATGGCCGCGCTGGAACTGAATGGACTTTTATTCTTATCTTGCCCTTATAACGTTTAGCCGATAAAATCTCCGATAATATTATGGTACATCTTGTCGAACTCGGAAATTCGTTCCTCGAATTCGGGAATTTCAAATTGATTCACAATTTCATATTAACCATAACCCTCCGGCTGTTCAATATTGTGCCGGGGTGAAGCAAAAAAAAATATATATAAATAAATCAATAAAGAATTTGGAATTGAAAGCCATTTTTTGTTTCAGAATGAAAGAAAAAATCTTGTTTCAAACAAAATGGCTGTCATCAATCAGAAGCTTTGAATTGTAAAAGTCAAGACGAAGAGGAAGAATAAGTTTTCCGTTGGGTAGTCGATCTGTCCAAGTATCGAATTGTAAAAGAGAAAAACCCTTCTCGTGTTGGACACACACACACACACACACACACACACACACACACACACACACACACACACACGAACACACACACACACACACAAAATCATATGCGGGAATACTGAAAGATTTAATGTTTTTATGAAGCAATTCTGGTTTCTGATTGGTTGCTAGAAGAATGTGGCTTCATTTGATTGGTCAGTTCCTATCGCCAGTGTTTTAAGTAGAACCTTCCAACTTTCTGCAATCATAGTTCCTATTATATAAAAAATATTGCAACATATGTGCACACACGCAATGCCAGATATTGGCCGATTGCTGAGCTGATGACGTCAAACTACATTCCGATCGAAAGTTGGGTTCCTGGAAAATGACCTAAAATACAAACAATAGGATCGGCCTACATTCTAACCTGGGTTGGAATATAAACCGAAAAATAATCATTCAAATTGAAAGAATGTCAATATAAAAGCACAACAGAGATAGATAGATAGATAGATAGATATAGAGAGAAAGAGAGATAGAGAGAGAGAGAGAGAGAGAGAGAGAGAGAGAGAGAGAGAGAGAGAGAGAGAGAGAGAGAATGGACAACCGACACGAGGCGAAGACATTTCAGAGTCGCTCCCACGACTACCTACCGTCGGCAGAACAATATCGACAACTTTGCTATGGGTAATTGTAAAAAAAAGTTAATTTCTTTGTGTTATCTGTTCGTTTATTGTGATATTAAAATTATATATGATTTGGGAATGACAACCAGCGATTATATATGATTTGGGGATGACAACCAGCGATTATATATGATTTGGGAATGACAACCAGCGATTATATATGATTTGGGAATGACAACCAGCGATTATATATGATTTAGGAATGACAACCAGCGATTATATATGATTTAGGAAAGAAAACCAGCGATTATATATGATTTAGGAATGACAACCAGCAATTATATATGATTTGGGAATGACAACCAGCGAGTATATATGATTTGAAATTGACAACCAACGATTATATATGATTTGGGAATGACAACCAGCGATTATATATGATTTGGGAATGACAACCAGCGATTATATATGATTTGGGAATGACAACCAGCGATTATATATGATTTGGGAATAACAACCAGCGATTATATATGATTTAGGAATGACAACGAGCGATTATATATGATTTGGGAATGACAACCAGCGAGTATATATGATTTGGGAATGACAACCAGCGATTATTTATGATTTGGGAATGACAACCAGCGATTATATATGATTTGGGAATGACAACCAGCGATTATATATGATTTGGGAATGACAACCAGCGATTATATATGATTTGGGAATGACAACCAGCGATTATATATGATTTCGGAATGACAACCAGCGATTATATATGATTTAAGAATGACAACCAGAAATTATATATGATTTGGGAATGACAACCAGCGAGTATATATGATTTGGGATTGACAACCAGCGATTATATATCATTTGGGAATGACAACAAGCGATTATATATGATTTGGGAAAGACAACCAGCGATTATATATGATTTGGGAATGACAACCAGCGATTATATATGATTAAGGAATGACAACCAGCGATTATATATGATTTGGGAATGACAACCAGCGAGTATATATGATTTGGGATTGACAACCAGCGATTATATATGATTTGGGAATGACAACCAGCGATTATATATGATTTGGGAAAAACAACCAGCGATTATATATTATTTGGGAATGACAACCAGCGATTATATATGATTTGGGAATGACAACCAGCGATTATATATGATTTGTGAATGACAACCAGCGATTATATATGATTTGTGAATGACAACCAGCGATTATATATGATTTGGGAATGACAACCAGCGATTATATATGAGTTGGGCACGACAACCAGCGATTATATATGATTTGGGAATGACAAACAGCGATTATATATAATTTGGGAACGGCAACCAGCGATTATATATGATTTGGAAACGACAACCAGCGATTATATATGATTTGGGAATGACAACCAGCGATTATATATGATTTGGGAACGACAACCAGCGATTATATATGATTTGGGAATGACAACCAGCGATTATATATGATTTGGGAATGACAACCAGCGATTATATATGATTTGGGAATGACAACCAGCGATTATATATATTTTGGGAACGACAACCAGCGATTATATATAATTTGGGAACGGCAACCAGCGATTATATATGATTTGGGAATGCCAACCAGCGATTATATATGATTTGGGAATGACAACCAGCGATTATATATGATTTGGGAATGACAACCAGCGATTATATATGATTTGGGAATGACAACCAGCGATTATATATGATTTGGGAATGACAACCAGCGATTATATATGATTTGGGAATGACAACCAGCGATTATATATGATTTGGGAATGACAACCAGCGATTATATATGATTAAGGAATGACAACCAGCGATTATATATGATTTGGGAATGACAACTTGCGATTATATATATTATTTGGGAATTACAACCAGCGATTATATATGATTTGGGCAAGACAACCAGCGATTATATATGATTTGGGAATGACAACCAGCGATTATATATGATTTGGGAACGACAACCAGCGATTATATATGATTTGGGAATGACAACCAGCGATTATATATGATTTGGGCACGACAACCAGCGATTATATATGATTTGGGAACGGCAACCAGCGATTATATATGATTTGGAAACGACCACCAGCGATTATATATGATTTGGGAACGACAACCAGCGATTATATATGATTTGGGAACGACAACCAGCGATTATATATGATTTGGGAATGACAACCAGCGATTATATATGATTTGGGCACGACAACCAGCGATTATATATGATTTGGGAACGGCAACCAGCGATTATATATGATTTGGAAACGACCACCAGCGATTATATATGATTTGGGAACGACAACCAGCGATTATATATGATTTGGGAACGACAACCAGCGATTATATATGATTTGGGAATGCCAACCAGCGATTATATATGATTTGGGAATGCCAACCAGCGATTATATATGATTTGGGAATGACAACCAGCGATTATATATGATTTGGGAATGACAACCAGCGATTATATATGATTTGGGAATGACAACCAGCGATTATATATGATTTGGGAATGACAACCAGCGATTATATATGATTTGGGAATGACAACCAGCGATTATATATGATTTGGGAATGACAACCAGCGATTATATATGATTTGGGAATGAGAACCAGCGATTATATATGATTTGGGAATGACAACCAGCGATTATATATGATTTGGGAATGACAACCAGCGATTATATATGATTTGGGAATGACAACCAGCGATTATATATGATTTGGGAATGACAACCAGCGATTATATATGATTTAGGAAAGAAAACCAGCGATTATATATGATTTAGGAATGACAACCAGCAATTATATATGATTTGGGAATGACAACCAGCGAGTATATATGATTTGAAATTGACAACCAGCGATTATATATGATTTGGGAATGACAACCAGCGATTATATATGATTTGGGAATGACAACCAGCGATTATATATGATTTGGGAATGACAACCAGCGATTATATATGATTTGGGAATGACAACCAGCGATTATATATATTTTGGGAACGACAACCAGCGATTATATATAATTTGGGAACGGCAACCAGCGATTATATATGATTTGGGAATGCCAACCAGCGATTATATATGATTTGGGAATGACAACCAGCGATTATATATGATTTGGGAATGACAACCAGCGATTATATATGATTTGGGAATGACAACCAGCGATTATATATGATTTGGGAATGACAACCAGCGATTATATATGATTTGGGAATGACAACCAGCGATTATATATGATTTGGGAATGACAACCAGCGATTATATATGATTAAGGAATGACAACCAGCGATTATATATGATTTGGGAATGACAACTTGCGATTATATATATTATTTGGGAATTACAACCAGCGATTATATATGATTTGGGCAAGACAACCAGCGATTATATATGATTTGGGAATGACAACCAGCGATTATATATGATTTGGGAACGACAACCAGCGATTATATATGATTTGGGAATGACAACCAGCGATTATATATGATTTGGGCACGACAACCAACGATTATATATGATTTGGGAACGGCAACCAGCGATTATATATGATTTGGAAACGACCACCAGCGATTATATATGATTTGGGAACGACAACCAGCGATTATATATGATTTGGGAACGACAACCAGCGATTATATATGATTTGGGAACGACAACCAGCGATTATATATGATTTGGGAATGACAACCAGCGATTATATATGATTTGGGCACGACAACCAGCGATTATATATGATTTGGGAACGGCAACCAGCGATTATATATGATTTGGAAACGACCACCAGCGATTATATATGATTTGGGAACGACAACCAGCGATTATATATGATTTGGGAACGACAACCAGCGATTATATATGATTTGGGAATGCCAACCAGCGATTATATATGATTTGGGAATGCCAACCAGCGATTATATATGATTTGGGAATGACAACCAGCGATTATATATGATTTGGGAATGACAACCAGCGATTATATATGATTTGGGAATGACAACCAGCGATTATATATGATTTGGGAATGACAACCAGCGATTATATATGATTTGGGAATGACAACCAGCGATTATATATGATTTGAGAATGACAACAAGCGATTATATATGATTTGGGAATGACAACCAGCGATTATATATGATTTGGGAATGAGAACCAGCGATTATATATGATTTGGGAATGACAACCAGCGATTATATATGATTTGGGAATGACAACCAGCGATTATATATGATTTGGGAATGACAACCAGCGATTATATATGATTTGGGAATGACAACCAGCGATTATATATGATTTGGGAATGACAACCAGCGATTATATATGATTTGGGAATGACAACAAGCGATTATATATGATTTGGGAATGACAACCAGCGATTATATATGATTTGGGAATGAGAACCAGCGATTATATATGATTTGGGAATGACAACCAGCGATTATATATGATTTGGGAATGACAACCAGCGATTATATATGATTTGGGAATGACAACCAGCGATTATATATGATTTGGGAATGACAACCAGCGATTATATATGATTAAGGAATGACAACCAGCGATTATATATGATTTGGGAATGACAACCAGCGATTATATATGATTTGGGAACGACAACCAGCGATTATATATGATTTGGGAATGACAACCAGCGATTATATATGATTTGGGAATGACAACCAGCGATTATATATGATTTGGGAATGACAACCAGCAATTATATATGCGTTTCGACGACACAAACATGTCGTTTTACACGAACTAGATGAACCAAAAACCAGTAGACACACATATTATGACTGGGAATCATGAGGATGCTGCATTGCTGAACTTTGTATCATCTCTGTTGGTCGTGGGCAAGAGTCTGTGTCGTGGAAAACTCTCTCCCATCCATTCCACAATGTTGTCCGACCCTTTCCTTCTTTGCCTGCCACTTCACCTTCCACTCTGCACTAATCCATTCACTCTCACATGCCGATACTATCGAAGTTTGTTTTTTTGACGAAAGCTAGCAGTTCTTGAAAATGATGTCAGTCGTCGGGTTATGACTATTATATAAATACCGTAACACGGAATGTCAGTGGTATGCACTGCTTCATTTGTGATGTGATTTGGCATCGAGTACGTTTCTTAGAAATCTCATTTTAACTGCTTGGGATTTTCTTTGCGATTAAGCTGTTAGTATCCATGTTCTACATGCATATAAAAAGATCGACAATATAAGAGCACGTAGTGATTTCAACTGACCCTTTTATTTAATCCACGAGGGTAGATTCTTCTCGTTCCGTCAACAATGATTGGGCATTATTAAATATTGCAACAAAGAGTTTAAATATTAAATGGGTTCAAAAATCTCTGTCTACAACCCTTATTATTACACTTATTTATTGTGTAAATTAATGTACCCTTTGTTTGAAATTTGTGTATTACATCGTGTACTATCTTACATGTTTCGTAACCCCATGTATATTTGTATTCGACAAACTGTTAAATAATCAGCCCCTGTTATCGAGAAATCATTTTTGACATCTGGCAACAATGTACAAGAAACAGCATAAAATAATTATCAGATGTACCAACATTCCATTTAATAAAAGTAATGAACCTGATATCAGACACTTGTATAAAAAGAACCAACAAACATGATCGAGTGTCAAAGAGATGAGTTAAATGTTTTTTTGAAGTCATTTTTAGCAGAAGGTATACACAGGTGTAATCAAGTCGAGCAAAAGTAAGGTCAATTCATTAAAACAAGGAGCACTGAATAAATCGCACTTGTGATGTGGTTATAATGACAATATTGCCCCAAGGAAACGTTTTAGGTCGTTACCAATGATTATATAATAACAATCTGAAATAGATATCGGAGTTAGTTGAAATTTCGGCCTGAGAAGAAGAAACCTTGATTCTAATCCTAATAGTAACTCTAACCCCAACCCTAACTCTATCCTAACCCTAACCCGTCGAATTCCTGTGCATGCATCTCCCTCCTAACAACCAACCATCCATAATCGTCATTAACAATAAATATATTATTATTATATTTTCATATGATGGTATGTCGCAGGTTTTATTATCGGTTCCCGATGTCGGTGTTCGCTGAAAATCAATTAGCTTCTCATGCAGATCAAAAGAAAACAAAGACAGGAGTTTCTAGTCTACTAAAAGTTAATTCACGAATTTACAGGTGTTTACATATATACAGTTGTTCAGTTCGTTTACGCGAGAAAACAGCCCGCAAGCTTATTTTTCATTCTCCATGATGGTAACCGTGATGAAAAAAAGGGAAGAGTGGCGTTTTCTTGGGTGTGTGTTTTTCTCTCGAGATTCGGCTCCGATCTGATCTCCTTCGCGTCGGGCATTTGCTTATATTAAAAGGTGATCGGTAGGGTAAGCTGTTTCCCAGGCCAATCAGAATCCAACACGTTATTCGGGCAATTCCCGAATCCTTGCGTGTGTGCAAACCTAACAGAACTTCTATAGGCCTGCGAATCTGGGATCAGAATTCAAATTTATTTACACGCTCAGAAGGTTAACACTTTGACCTCTCACACTCAGAAAGCCATCCATCCTGAGCACGGGTTCGTCAGACCAAGAATGAATGTATGGTTTCATTCTAACTTTAATCTGACATCTTTTGTCACTTTTCTCTAACAATAAAATACATGTCTGTTTTACAAAAGCACAATAAATTCATTCCTTCAGATAGGTTAACAGCCGCTGTCCGGTCATCGAATTAACTCTTAACAGACAACATCAGTATAATTATCCGGCCTTACTCAGTGTTTTAGGGGGTCTTAATCTCCCCAATGGGGAGCGATATCGCTCCCCTAGGCGGTCCTAAGTTACACTTTTTTGGAGGCTCAGTTCACAACACAAGCGATACTAAGAATATAAATGCGAAGTACTTAAGACTTCTACCCAGTTATATATGGCGGAACGAGAACATACTATTCCCGTAGATTAATTTAAGGGTTCCGATCAAAATTGCTAGTAGAATCTCGAGTTCGATAAAAAAGATTACCGATTCGAAAAATACACCTCAAGAATGTCAGAGGTTACATCGGCCGAAACGTTGTGAAAATAAAACAGAAGATTAGAACAATAATCCAAATAATCAAACTAATACGAAATAAATTTCAATTTGTTAGAAAAGTTCGGAATCACATGAAGGTTATGATATTTGATCTTGTCTTTTAATCGACTTATATCTACATTCAATCATGAACTTCAATTTCTTGTTCTCTGTCAGCGGAGGGGAAATTCTTAACGACTGAGACAATTTTTATTTTTGTTCTTTTTCTCCACGTTAAAAAACGTCACTGGTGTCTAACTTTGTTCCGAGGAGAGGCATTGTAAATAGGTACATGAACTAGTGATAAAGAGAGTTCAATGGTTGACTCTTGCGACGCTATTAATTTGTCTAAATACGCGACGCCATTGAATCAATAAAATATGATGCACAGACCCATCAAAAATGATATTTATTGAAACGTCCGTGAATTGGATAGTGAAGTTAACGAATAAGTCAGAATGAAATGAAGTTATTTGCCAACATATCTACGTATACGACACAGGGAATCAAATTTACAACAGCAGCCTTCAATGGTCTTTAAAGACAGGCCAGAAAGATTTATTTTCTAAACAGTGAAGGAAACCATAGAGTGATCACACACACACACACACACACACACACACACACACACACACACACACACACACACACACACACACACACACATATATGGTAATATATATAAAAGGAGTGCTAACAGTAAGAGTAACAAACCTAACTGCACAATATGGCAATGAGAGCAAGAAATAACTGGCAAAGGATAAAAGGAATGTAAGCAGTGAAACAGATAATCATGAGGTGCGTAATATTAATAAGAGAAACAGACGCAAGAAACAGGTTTGGTTTAATCCGCCGTTTAGCGTGCATATCCAAAATTATATACCTAGGGAATTTTACAGAATAATTGATAAAAATTTCCCACCCGAGAATAGATTAAGCAAAATAATTTACAGAGACTCGGTAAAACTATCTTTTTCCACCTCAGCCAACTTAGCTAACACTATAATAAGCTCTAATAACAGGAAAATAAGCAGAATAATTAATAATAACGAGTCAGCATCAGATGAACGTGTCTTAGAGAGAAATTGTAACTGCAGAATACCTGGCAACTATCCGTTGGATGGTAAATGCTTAACCTTAGAAATAGTGTACAAATGTGAGATTAAGACCGATAATATTAAGAAGGTTTATCTTGGGGCCACGGGGGTGCGCGTTTAAGGAAAGATACAGAAACCATATTGTATCCTTCAAAAATTAACCGGAGATGGAAACTAATAGAGAAGGTGTTAATGATAAAAGGTACATGAATTATAATTAGAAATAAAAAGAGGAATACAAGTGCATTAGGTGATTGGGTCAGGGAACTTCATAGAAACAAAAAAGATTTTGAATTGAAATGGTCAATAGTAGATTAGTAGATAGGGAGTGTAAGTATAGACCTGGGAAATCAAAAAGGTGCAATCTGTGTTTATTGGAAGCCTTCTACATAGTCAATTCTAACGAAGAAATATTAAATAAAAGGCTGGATGCTATACAGGGATGTCTTCAAAGGAATAGATTTTTGCTATCACGTCTGAAATGTAGCTGAGATAAAAAAAGAAGAGGAAAAGTGGGGGAGGGGGAGGGAGAAACATTCTGGGAAAAATAAAGGTTTTTAAGTGCAGAGCCAAAGTTTATATAGTGTTAAATAGCCAAGAATGGTGTAAATTAGTTGTAACGATTGATTCAAATCTAGCAAGCAAATCTGGATCCCAACATTCTACATTATAAACATATTTTAGAAATAAAAACCATGGATTACTAGATAAGAAATTTAGATTTATAATAAGGATTAACAAGGATTAGAAATACTGTCTCGAAACTGGTAACACTTTTTTAGTCACATTGATAGCAAATTGGTTGATGCCGTTTCCAGATAAATATAGTAGTTTAACAAATAATTAGCAAAAGAAAAGGGGTGAAGAAGAAAAATAAATAGTAATTAAGGAATGGTATTGAACAATTATAGCTTCTAGATATTAATCTATTTATAACCGTTTTAATAAAAAAAAAACAAGGGTAACCCCCACTTACATTGAAGTAAAACTAAAGATTAGTTTTACTATTAGAAGACTTATTAATAGGACATGTATTACTATCGGATAAGTATTTTAGAACTATCGGATAAGTATTTTAGAACTTAATTCCTGAAATGAATTTTGTATTGAAGCCATGCATAACCTCAGCAAATTATGGTTTGTTGGCAAACGTAGGTAAATTTATGGTATCATGATTAAGATATGCTTTTAAAACTTATATTTTGAATAAATTAGCGTAGTTCTAATTGGATCCGTTGAATTAATAAATGAATCATAAATGAATATCAGAAATTTACCAAACTAGACACACTGAACGGCCCTGGTTATTTCCTCTTTATCAATTAATTTTTTAATATTCCGGACTTACAGAATTATCTCCTGTCTACTTTTAAACTATCCGATAATCATAAATCTTAACAGGAAAAAAAGGAAAAAAGAGAGAAGAAGGAAAGAAGGGGGAAAAGATATATATATATATATATATATATATATATATATATATATATATATATATATATATTAAAAAATATGAAATAAAAAAGATAAAAATAATCAATGGATCGAGATCTTTAATTTTAAAGCAAGAATGAAAATGAACTAAATATAAAGTAATTTTTATACTTTATTTCCTTATTGAATAAGTTTTAAACTTAAACCTGTCCTAAATCGCATAAATAAGCATACAGATAATTTTGTAAATAAACAGAGCAAATTCCCGATACGAAATTTACGTGGTTTCGTAACGATTTAACTTAGTCCGATCTAAAAATAATAAGATTAAAAATTAAAAATGGAAAAAGAAGGAATTAAGAAAAAAATTAAAAATTAAAAAGTAAATATTTTTTAAAAATAAGTTTAATTAAATAAAAAAATAGAAATCTGATTTAATAAATCGATAAATGGTATTAATAAAACATATTTATTGGGCATAGATAATTAGTGGTAACATAGTTTGATATTTAGTTTGAAATTCGTTTTTTATTAAATAAAGATACGAAAATACGTAGATATATAAATCTGTAAAAAGATATTTAGTTTGACTTTTTTTTCATACAAAGATACGAAAATAAGTAGATATATAAATCTTTAAAAATACTTTACGAAGGATATGACAGAGGTAAAGTGTTCCCACTTGTTTTCTTTTCCTCATAAAGGAAATATTTATTTTCCTTAATGTTTCATTGTTAAAGTGTTTTTTATTTAATAAGTTTGAAGAAACGCTGTTCTTGCGAAAATTTTCAAACGATCTATCATTTGAATTTGTCGAAAAGGTCTTGAAACAATCGTAACTAACAATGAAATACACTTTTTGTTGCTATCAACTTATTTCTTGAAGTCTTGATTTTTGTTAAACCAGTATATATATATATATATATATATATATATATATATATATATATATATATATATATATATATGGGCCAACAAATTTCATACATTTTATTGCACTAAAAACTATACCGAACAAAGAACAATTGAACAGGTCTAATAGCACAGAACATGACATCTACATAAATGCTTAGGATGGAATCGCATTCCCTTTTGATTTCTTTAAAAGATCAATCCTTTTAGACATGCTCACATCCAAAGTGGAACACTGTGAAGAGGAGCTGCTATTCCATTCGCTTTGCACAGCTTCCTACAGTTTGTTATTGTTCGAAAAAGCTCTTCCATCCAATGCACGAGATATTATGGACCAAATATTCTCGATTAGGTTTAAATCGGGGCTTTTACCAGGCCAAAATATCACATTAATTGAATTATCAGAAAACCATCTTTTGTGACTTTAGCAGTGTGTGCAGGGGTATTATCGTGTTGAAAAATAATGTTCTGAGATATTCCCAGCTTCTGGATACTTGGTAACAGTTCTGTTTCTAATATTCGAATGTATTCCTTTGCATTGATTGACTTCTCACATCTAATAAGTTTCCCAACTCTTGCTGCAGTAAAAGTTCCCCATACCATTATCTCTCCATTCCCATGTTTAACTATTGATTTTATGCAACTTGGTGAAAATCTTTTTCCAGTTCTTCGATTGCCACATTCGAGAGCATCAGGAGCATCACTAAAAAGACAAAATCTTGATTCATCTGACCAGAAAACATTCCTTAACCATTCTGTATCTTGCTTGCCATAATACGAGAAAAATCTCTTTCTATCATTGATGTTCTTCTTAAAAATGACTTCTTTGCACACCTTTTAGGAGAAAATCCCATTTCTCTCATACGCACAGATATTGTATATCTAGAAAGAATTTCCAGTCCCTGTTTTGAATTCTTTGCTATGGCCAACATAAGTTTTCTTTTAATCCTTCAAAACAGTTAATTTAAGCCTGTGGTCGTCCTTCAAAGGGAATGCTCTAGGGCGACCAGGTCCAGATTTCCCTTTTACCAAGCATTCGACTTCGAATCTTTGACCAATTCACTTCACTACAGAAAAAGATGTTTTCACTTTTTCTTTTCTTAAAATATCGAAAATCTGCTTGTAAGTCATTTTGGACTGCCTTCATCCTGCCGTTCGTATTTTTATATCCTCGCCAAGATGCAGTCTGGCCATTTTTAGGATTAATTCTTCCACTTATTATATGCTATAATAATGATTTGCAAAATAGAAATTTTCAGTTAAAATTAACAAAAATTAATTGAAAAATATTGAAAAATCGATTTCTTCCTTCTTTCACTCTTGGTTCATATTTTTTTGCTCATGAGTATATATATATATATATATATATATATATATATATATATATATATATATATATATATATATATACACGTGTCAGTGGATAATTACATTTTAAAAATAATATATATACCGCTCCCCATGTGTGGGTACCAAATTGGTTAAAAAGGGAAAATTATTCCCAACTCGCATTTAGGTAAAAATGCACTTTCGTAAATGATTGAATTCATTCAAAACATATCGCGAAAACCAAAACAAAACAACATCTATCTATATATATATATATATATATATATATATATATATATATATATATATATAATATTACTGCCAGTAATATCTTGTAAATCTTATAATCACGGGTTTCTATACCAGCTTATTGTTGGATAATTTCATTCTGAAGAGTATATATATGTATATATATATATATGCATACATATACATATATATGAATATATATATATGCATATATGTGGATATATATATATGCATATATATATCCACATATATGCATATATATATTCATATATATGCATATGTATGCATATGTATATATATATACATATATTCATATATATGCATATGTATGCATATAGATAGATATGCATATATATAAGCATATATATGAATAAATATATATATAAATATATATATAAGCATATATATAAATAAATATATATATATAAATATATATAGATAGATATGCATATATATAAGTATATATATATAAATATATATAAATATATATACATAAATATATATATATGCATATATATAGGCATATATATAAATATATATATGCATATATATAAATATAAATATATATATTTATATATGCATATATATGTATATATATATATAGATAGATATATATATGCATATATATATGCATATATATAAATATATATGCATATATATGCACATATATAAATATATATGCATATATATGCACATAGATATATATATGCATATATTTTTTTTCTTAAAGGTGTTATCACATATGAAGGCCTCGAGTCCACTCAAGGATAAAGATTAATGTATGTATTGTAGTCATTGTGATACTTGCGCAGTAATCATTTGTGGATCAAATTTGGTATAATTAGATTATTTATGAGAACAGTTCAATAAGAAGTTGTTTACTTGAAGACGACGATATTGTAGTCAGCTTGCAAGCAGACCAGCGGAATAGAATCTTAGTGTGTTTTACCGATATGTATTCTTTGTTTCATTTTCCCCTCTCTTTCTTTCCTTCCTTTTTTTTGCTAAATTTTCTTTTTATTTTATAAATATGATTACATTAAGTTTCATCTTCCTTTATCGTGTTTTTACCTTCTCCTTTGGCATCATATTTATCCAATCATTGTCTTGAAAATCGGATCTCCTATTCCCTACGTGTCGGTGCCATTTTGCCACGAACCTTGGAAATTTTCTTTATCTTTTTCATACAATCTGTTACGGCATCGTTTCCTCCGCCGTCGTAAGCTGATTTCAAGGCATAACAATATGTAGATAGGGACGTAGATAGGTAGGTAGGACGATAGGTGAGTAGATATATATGAATATACATGTATGTATATACAGGGTGTCAAAATGTTACTGAAGGGTTACAAATTTTTGTAATTTTACCATTAATGATTGTTTCTTCTATTTCAGATTTAAAGATAATATTTTGGAAATGAATTATGGATTTATATGGCATTGAACAACGTACACAAGTGAAATCGTTTTACCAAAATCAGGGGTCAATTGTTTTTACTCCAAGAGCTTATCGCCGGCATTTTCAAGCCATTTTAAAGAAAGAGTCTATTTTAACAAACCTCAAACGCTGCAAGAATAGAGAGAGAAAAACCAGGAACGAAATAAGGGAGTTAAATCGCAATCCAAAGGTTCTGCAAATCTGTCATGAATAATTTTTTGGAAAAAGCAAAAATATTCGAAGCTGAAAATAGGAAACATTAAAAAGACATTATTTTTCATAAATAAACATTGTTTGAATTTTGTTTGATTTAAAATTTTTTTCTAATGTCTTAGTCAGATTATTACAGAAAGATATAAAAAATAAAAAATGTATTTAAGTTCAAAACACTTTAGTGACCTTTTAGACACCCTGTAGATAGATATGTAGCTAAGAAGATAGGTAGGTAGATAGATATACATGGCCATGTTGGTATATAGATAGAGAGGTAAATAGATTAACAGATATATATGTAGATAGGTAAAAGTATATGTAGGTAGGTAGGAAATAGATAGAGAGGTAGGAAGATACATAGTAAGGTGGGTAGATATATAGATACATAGATAGATAGGTAGATAGGAAGATATGTAGGTATATAGACATATAGATAGATAGGTATGTATGTAGGTTGGTAGGTGGACAGGTGAATAGATAGCTAAGTACATCTGAAACAATGTTTTATATGTACTCAGCCATCTATCTTATTTCTTGGTATATGAAAAAAAAGTTTCTTATAATAAGAAATAGCAATAATCAAGTTTCCTTGCAGCAGGTTGTTTCGCCTTTTTAATCTTTGTCATTCTAATTCGATGTCAAGTAAAACCGATTCCTTTTTTGCTTAATACATTTTACGACTCGCGCATCATCCACTTGGCAGATCTTTACGCATGACAAGCAGACCGAATGTAAGGCGATTGTGTTAAACCTTTTTCAATTTCAATGTTGCTAGTCTGGTCGGCTTTCACAGAAACCTCACACTATGGCACCGCAGTCCACTCGACTGCCGTTCGATCTTGTACTATACGATGACATCGTTGACAGTGTTCGGGATTAACAGAATGATGAGCTTAACTTTTCATTATCAAAAGAAAGTTTCTAAAATACAGCGTTCATTCCAATAAGAGTTTGTTGGCGCTTAAAAAAAATATATATGTTTTATACTATCAGCGTTTCCTGAGTGTTAGAAAGTAGAAAGGAAAGAGAAAAACAAATATGACAAAGAGGAAGTAGTTTTATCAGCATAACGATAGAGAAGATGTTCGCAAAGGAACACAAATGAAAGCAAAATATGATAGTTAACAAGGTGTTGCAACAACTGGAACAAAAGATAGGTCAACATATTTTAAAGTTAGCTTTAAGATGGTTGCGGACAGTCTTGGATTTGTGACAGTTGACGACAGTTAGAGTTAGAGAGAGCTGCGAGTTGGAAGCATGTAGTATTATATAAGTACATGTGTTCTAGTGTAACGATGTTGAGAAGTGAGTGTGTAAAAATAAACGTATTTACCATGTCAGCTTTAAAAAGAAGTCAAGTAGAGATTCGGTACACGTGTAAAAATATCACGCCAAGAACAAAAAGATTACCCGTCCGGATTTTGCACCACTTCGATGTAATGATAAAAACATACACACACACATAATAAAAACATATCTATATATACGAACACTGCACACACAAAAGTGCATATATATATAACGACATATATAGAAACACATATAGACATAAAAACATACACACACACACACACACACACACACACACACACATATATATATATATATATATATATATATATATATATATATATATATATATATATATATATATATATAGCTAGAGACCAACGCACATAGTATATACACACATTAATATACATAAGTGCATGGACACACAATAAATATATCAAGTATGTATACAGATATGCATTTATTTATTCATACAATTAAAACAATTTTGTTATACATACGTACGTACATTCACAAAGTCCTACTTGGAGACGGTTATTATACAGATCGCCATAATGGAGTTTGCAAATACCTTCACTGGAAGATATGTAAGAAACTCAACATTCAGTGTAGTAAAAACTCCTGGGAACATATACCCGAACGAACAGTTGGGAATGACAACTACACTATTCACTATGACTACATAATCCCTACTGCTACATATCTTGAAAACGCAGCTGTTAAACCAGATATAGTGATTTGGGACAGAGCAAACAAAAAAGCGATCGTAATAGAGGTCAGTGTACCCAATGATACAGGGCTTAACAGAGTTGAGAGGGAAAAGATTACAAAGTATCAAGGACTTATGTATGATATGAAACGAAATTGGAAATTAAAAGACGTTTCAATTATACCAGTCGTCATAGGAGCAACTGGGCTTATGAAAAAGAACTTTAAAAAGTGCATAGCAAGCATACCCGGTGAACCAAGTGCAAGTGAAATACAAACGATTGCACTGAAAGGGACGGCTAGAATCCTGAAAAAATCTCTTGGTTGGACTCACTAAAATAGGGGTAAATGTCAGACATCTGGTTGGATGTCCCATCCCCTAGAAGAAAAAGTTTAAGAAAAATGAAAACACACACACACACACACACACACACACACACACACACACACACACACACACACACACACATATATATATATATTAGTGAAGGGACGATTCTAATATTTTTCCCAATTCCGATACAATTACCGATTCTCTTCTAAATTCCTGATTCAGATACAATTAGCGGTTCAGATTCATATTAAATATTGAGTTATTTTGTTGGAGAGGGAGCGTTGAATTACCGCAAAACCCATGTTTAATCTATATGTGTCCACAAACGTAAAAATACGTTTAATGGTGTGACTGATAGATTTAAATTTTAATAGTAATTTAAAAATCAATAAATATTCTCTATTTCTTCATGAATACGAACCGTGGAAAATTAAGTTTTAAACAAAAACAAAACAATAAAACGATAAAAAGAATCGTTGTGTGCATCGGAAAACAAGCACAACATTTTCCGATTTCGATAATTTTCTTGTCGTCGTTGTTGTTGTTATTATTATTATTATTATTATTATTATTATTATTATTATTATTATTATTATTATTATTCTACTTCTAATTACTATCCAGTTAAATATAATTAACAGAATGGTGGTATCGTAAGATACTGCTGGGGTGCTCTGGACTAGTGGTAATGATGCGTCGGTCCCGAAATCATCTTTGTTTGAAGCAATGCTGCTGTAAAAGTAACTGTTTTTGTATTTAAAAAAATATTCTTATTTCTTCCAGCATTAACAGAAAATCTCATCCTGGTTGTTTTCTCTTAAAATTGTTTCTAAATTGTCCCGTGTCTAGCACTTGTGTATAGATTCAATTATAATAATTGACCTCCTTTTCCAGTTCCCAGCTGGCTTCATAACATGCCATCTTATTCCCTTACATATTAATGCAATCCGATTACACCGCTACATTTTAAATTAGGCGACACTTGAGCTTCACAATAAATATACAAACGATATGTTGTATAATTTTTGCATTTAATCATGTGATCCTTTCACATTCTTCTTCCCCTTTTTTCTTTCCTTATAATGTACAATTAAAAACAGTTCCATAAGAGAAGATCGACCTTATTAAAATCTATGATCAATGCATTTCAATGGGTGTGTAGCTTTTGATGTGTTTGCGTAAATAAAACTATATATATAACTAGTAAAGCGTCTCGTATATATATATATATATATATATATATATATATATATATATATATATATATATACAACTAGTAAAGCGTCTCATATATATATATATATATATATATATATATATATATATATATATATACATATATATACGAGACGCTTTACTAGTTCAAGAAATTTAAATATAATTTTAACTGAATCATATAAAAGAATCCAGATTTGAACAGTAATCAAAAACTGCCTGAAGACGACTGATGAAACCAAGTCGAAAGTACTTGCCAAAAAAGACAACCAAAAGAAAGAAAAAAAAAACCCAGATGAACGAAGACGACTGTGGAGCTTTTTTTGTACAGATTCGATCGAGAAATAAGAACGACAATTCGAAAAATTTAAAAATTACAAAAAAAGGTCATTAAGTAAAAACACTCCGTGCTATTTAACAATACTTATCTGAATATATATATATATATATATATATATATATATATATATATATATATATATATATATATATATATATATATATATATATATATATATATATATATATATATATGTATAAATATATATATATATATACATATATATATATACATGTGTGTGTGTGTGTGTGTGTGTGTGTCAAAACATCGTTAATTAACTACCCGCACCCCAGCTACCGATTAGCGTAATGGTTCGAAGCCTTGACGGTCGTATGGTCGGTCGGGTTTCGAACCTGGCTTGAGGTAGTTACCTGTCTAGCCGTACTCCACGTTAAAAAACGACCCTGGTGTCTAACTCTGCCCTGTGGGGAGGCATAGTAAATAGGTACAACGAAACCGTACTATTGGTGGATGCCACACACACACACACACACACACACACATATATATATATATATATATATATATCATTGGTATACAATTCCAATACCACAAATATATGTATATAACATTCATTATTTTATTGTTGTAGGGTACGTTGAATGTTAGAGATTGACTAAACAACTCATCAGCAAACCATATAAATCCACAAGAAAAAAATGACAGTTTTTTTAATAAAGATGTAAAAAATTAAAACTTATAAGTTATTTATAAATCATTCCAGAAATAAAAAAAGTTTAAACACTGATGCCACAAGGAAAAGGTTGAAACGTATATTTCGTAATCTTTTAAAATACGTGTTAAACTATGTTTGGAAGAGTTTTCGTATTTAATTTTTAAAGAAAATGAGCGATAAATCAGTCAATAAAACATAGATAATTTTATTCCTGAAATATTGTCATAAAATAAAGTTTAATCAGTTAAGATTTCCAATCGTATATCACAGTTAAGTAAGAAATACGAAACTAAAAATAAGCCAACAAAATTACCACTTAAAGGATAATAAACAAAATTACCACTTAAAGGATAATAAATAAAATATTTAAATAAAATAAATTTAAATAAGATAAAATACAATAATAGCATTGTTTTCTTTATAAAAATATGATACATTGAAAAAATATAAACTATTATTTAATTGATTATTACTGAAAAATATATAAAAAACTTTATGGTAGGTAAAAGTTTGTGATGCTCGTTATACTTTTAATTCTTATTCCAGTGTGAGAATTCATTTCGACCCCAGAGATTTTTTTGTATTCAAAACAATTTAAACTTTTTATCGCTAAAAATCGTTTTCTGAATAAAAAATTACTGGATAAATTTACGCTATTTTTATAATATGGCATTTTCGTTCCGTGACATGTACTTACACCATAAAGATGTTTTTGTATATATATATATATATATATATATATATATATATATATATATATATATATATATATATATATATATACATTTTAATCAAATGTAATGCCAAATGAGCACCATATTCTTTATAATATAATACTAGTGGGCGTGTGGCTCCATATTTTCAAACTCTATCTCATCATCCGAAAGTAAAAGTCGCAGAGTGGCTCCAGGGGCCTCAAATGATTGGAGTTTGCAGGCCGTTCTTTCATGGTTCTTTAACTGGTTAAATTTTTTTAAGGGTAAAAATGAGTCAAAATCGAAAAAAAAAGAAAAGAAAAAAAGCATCTTGTGCATTCATCTTAGTTTATTTTTAATTTTTAATTTTTAATCGGTTTATATGCGTGTTGTCTTGGTACAGTGGGAACGTCACGAGCTTTGAATGCTACAGTTTCGATTCTAGCTGATGACACCTAAACACTTTATTTTACTTTTGAAATCACGATTCTACAATAATATATATGAAATCTGGACAAATTAAAATACTATATTTAAGCGTATTTTACGTTCGGGAAAAGCCGGACGCCCCCTAGTACATATATATATATATATATATATATATATATATATATATATATATATATATATATATATATATATATATATATAGCTTCTTTCAGTCTTGACAGACTATGGATACCCACTTAAGAGTGCCTGCTTGTGAACATTTTGTGGCAAGATTTGCGCAATCTCCAACCCCACCTATATGGAGTTGACATTGTTAAATACTAGTGACTAGTGGAGATTCAGGACGACTTGAACCAATACCGAGAAAAGCGGAAAGCACATAAAGCGCCTAGCCTTCCCAAATGGTCATCCATCTGGTACTGGACAGACTCAACGTTGCTTAACTTCGGTGATCTGACGAGAACCGGCGTGTCAACGTGATTGTGCCGTACCTATATATATATATATATATATATATATATATATATATATATATATATATATATATATATACATATATATATACATATGTATATACATATATAGATGTATACATATATTTACATGTATACATATATATAGATGTATACATATATATATATATATATATATATATGTGTATATATATGTATATATACATATATATATATATGTATAGTTAGATGGGTACATTAATGCCTTTCAAATTTGGGGGAGACATTTATTTCGTATTCATGAAGCATTTAGAATATCGAGCAGGACTTCGCTTTTATGCGATAAGAATAGAAAAACATTTAATTCTCGAGGTAAAGGAACTATTTTTCACCGAATAATTGTGAATTGAATCCGATCCAGTCACAGAATAAACGCCATTGTTATGAAAATAGGACATGTCCCAATATCAATTCGGATTTTTGTATGAATAACTTTTAAAATAAAGACATTATTTGTCTCCATTGCATATTTTTCTTGCACGAAAATACACGAAGACGTTCATTATAAGGATACCACATCGATTCCAATCTTCTATTTTTATCTAAAGTGCCTGTATGTGTTTGTATATTTTTATGTGTAATATATAATCCTAAATTAATTACCATATCAGTATAGATTTTGGAAGCTCTCCAGCAAAGTCACTATCAAAGTTTTTGAAGTTATATCATTCTTTAAGACTATAGTTTCAATTGAAAGTGTCTTGTAGGAAAATAAATGTTAACATTTTGTACGATAAATAATTCGTTCAATTCTAAATGAAATGAAGATGTTTATAGGCTTTTTAAAAATAATATATTCGAGAAAATGTTTTGTTGAAGAAAGGTATTGTGTGAGTTTAAATTAGAAATTATAATCCGTATTCACACAACGCATACATCGAGGAAAAACCTGTAATTAATTACACGTGAGTACTTTGCGACCCTCATGATTGAAACGGTTAAAAAAATCATCACTTATTATTATTTTTCTAGCAACACCATGAAGAAAGAAAAAGGAAAAACACAAATTGATTCCATGCCTGACGAAGACGTATATTATTGAAACTAAATTATTTTAAATATTTACATAAATAATTGCTTCATAAAAATATACCGGCTAAGATGATTTTATTTGACTGTTTTAAAATAAACGTGTATTTATGAAATAATTAGTTATTGTTAAAGCGGAGGAAAATTACGTGAAATAACAGAACGTACATGATGACGTTTGCAAGCGATCATGTGTTCGTTAAAAAAAGCGAAAGGGTTGCAATAAATATAAAAAAATAAGCATTCCAAATGATCAGAGGTTGAGATTCCGATATTCTTATATTCTTTGGCGATTATTATTTTGATTCATAAGTCTGTATGTTATGTAGAAGGGAGAAAAGAGATTACAAAAAATAATCTCGGTGTTATAAAGTAAATTCCTTTATATAAAGAACTACCAGTTTAGAAGTGTAACGTAGAATTAGAAAAATAGCCCAGAAAGGAAAAAAATGGAGCTACTTTCAATTTAAAAAGTCTTAGTAAGAATCCGATTTCCAAAAGAAAATTTGATAAATATTAAATTTAATAAATATTAAATATAATGAATATTAAATATAATAAATATTAAAAAGATGGAAAATGATTAATTTCTAAAGATACTAAGATGGCAATTGTGAAGGGATTATTGTCTGTCTGTCTGTCTCTCCTTCTCTCTCTCTTTCCCTCTCTCCATATATATGTGTGTGTGTGAGAGAGAGTATGTGTGTGTATGTATGTGTTTGTATGAATATGTAATATATAAATTTATATGTAATCTTTATTTTTTAATTGTAATATTCGATATACAGTGTATCTGCTTTTCAAAATCTTTCATATTTAATTATTGGACAATTGAAATTTCAATGAAAAGTGTTTGTATATTCCATCCATTAACGATTAAAAAATAATTCAACATTTAAGATGTAAAAATGTAAACTGAAACATTACAAAAATATGTCGAGAAACTCACAAAAAAAGACCAAACAAAAACAAAACACGCACACAACCCGTGTAAACAGAACAGGTGCAATTAACTATTCACTTTTCTATACAACATAAGCAAGGATAAATGTATACATTTCTGATAAAAAGTTTTATTCATAATGTATGCAACAATGGATCAGATATAAGTGTACTGAAAGCAACATAAAAATGAAAGTGAAAGTGAAAGTTAAATGGGCTTTTGGTTTTATTACTTTTTATTTTTTGTGTTGTTGTCATTTGTTTTCTGCTAATGATGAATGATATTCTCACTCGATGTCATGGTTCATATAACATATTTCACAATAAAAATGTTTTAAACTTAATACCCTTTTTATATTTTTTCAAATCTTATTGCCACTTGAACGTAAGGAGTTACTATTTAGAATCGTGTCTAACAGATGTGTGTGGGGAGTTGAGTAGCGAGATATCTATTCACATTACCTTTAAACTTCTGCAGGTTAGTACAGTTAGGGAGAGGTGGAGAAAACAGGGAGGGAATTCCAAAGTCTAGCGGTCTAAAGAAAGAAACTGTTAGAGTAGAAGACTTTCCGGCATCTAGGGACCTCTACAACGAAAGAGGTGGGATTTTGCTGCTTGTCGGGTTAATCAGTAGTATGTAGGCTGAGAGAACACTGTTATGTAGGAGGGTACATGACGGGGTACATAACGGGACTAAATTGGAGAACGAGATGTTTATATACACAGTGACTAAATTGGAGAACGAGATGTTTATATTACACAGTGACGACGAGACAATTACTTGGTGATTCATGTTTATAATAGGAGGCTGATATAGCTGAAGAGAAAGACTTGCAATGAACAGTTCTTTAAACAGGAATTATTGATGAAGGGGATGCAGTTAACATTTTGGAAGGGGGTTTACACAAAGCTCATTATTCAAGAGAAAGACAAAAACACATTACCTTGCAGTTGCAATGACGACGAAGACAAAAGCTTACAAACAACACGAATACATTTATTCCAGCTAGTGATAAGAATGGTGGGAATTCGATGCCTGTTAGATTTCTACGTTATTTTGTCTTTCTTTCTGCCTCGCTTCCGAAAGGGGCTTAGGCTAATTCGACTCTCCTCTCTCAACTCTCCCGGCTCTCCTAGCTGTAATTCATTTCAAACCCTAACTTAACTGAATATATTGAATCTCTATTTCTTTATGACGTCAGAACGTGCTGAAACATATGAATATTTTTCATGTGGATTTTACATATTACATATGACTCCAACAGTTTTTTCGGGTAACACAAAGAACATTCCTTAATTGATTGTTCATTATTCCTCTTTGTTTTTATAGTTATTTATAACTACAATGGATAATTCCACTGCATTCCTGGAATCGTATTCATATGACAATATGTATTTATTTTAACTTTTGATATTGAGTTCGATTTCAGCATTCTCCTTTAATAAATATTATTTTCGATCTTAATTACTACATTTCTGTAAATACCGGGATCTGCCCCTTCAATATACAATAACACAAGTGCTATGAGTTCATCAGAACACATTTCATTAAATAACTTTAAAAACACGAGACTTTAAAGTCTCCAGTGCTAGAATATGTATATATTTGATAGGTTTATATGCTTCATTTAGGGATAGGTTCTTCAGACTATGACATGGAAACAGGTGCATAACAGCATATATTTGTGTGATATTCCATTCCTTGAGTTCACAACAGAGTCAATTATGTTGTTGGTTTCCTAATGTAGCACTGCTTAACGATAATACTTCTTGTTGGTATGTATTAACATTCCAATTACAAGCGTGCCAAACCCATATATTTATTTTGATTAATCGTTTTCAGGTGTTTAATTATTAAGTATCCAATTGGTGATAAATTTTATTTCTGTTCGTTTGGTTTTTTATTAAACGGTGACGCTTGAAATGGTATTTAGGGGTAACGAGAGGAAGGATTTGTTCTTGAATTAGCTAAGTTATTTATGCTAGCGTCTTCTTCAACGTTCTTCGGTGAGTGTCGTTATTAATTAGAGGTGTATAATAAAGAAACTATATACCAACTCTGTCATGCATTGAAACATTCTTTAATAATCACGCGAGTTTCATTGAATTTACGTTTACAAAACCAATCGATACAATCATTATATATATATTTTTATATAATATTTTTATTTTATTTTTATTTATTAAAAAATAAAAATAAATTCGCCCCCAACCCTCCTGCACCAACCTTTATAGCCAATTAAAATTATAAGGAAAAGAAATAAAATTCAAAGGAAAAGAAAACAACAACAACAACAACAACAACAACAACAACAACAACAACCTCTCCTGATGATAATCGGATGGACCGATAGAAAGCTCTTGAAAAAAATATGGCCGAACAACAACTTTTGGGCGCGAAATTTCTTTAACCACCGTTGTGCCACACATTCGTTAGTGGTTCCTGGGCCAAACGCATCATTGGTATCACGAACTATATTAGCAGCTTTTTTTTTTGCCTAGTTTGAATTGGAACAAGAAAATCATGCGGATTAAAAAAAAAAATAGAATGAAAAGATTGAGAACGGTAACGAATAAAATGATTCGAAAGAGCGGAAAACGCGCTTCAAAATGATATATTATAGATTATATATCATAAGTCAGTAATTATATATAAAAGTAATATATGTGAGAAAACGATACTGTATTTGCAATAATCTTCGGTGTTAATCGTGACACCCTACCCTGATGATTCCCGAAAGGATGAAACACGAGTGTCTGTAGGTATTTAATTATTATTATAGTAAATAATTATATAATCAAAACAGAGGTGGGGACGGAAGACGGGCCTACGGGGTTGACCTACAATTATACAGTTTCAGTTTTCATTATTCCATGTTATGTCGCTTTGTGTTTTACATATGTAGCATTTCTGTATGTCCGACTTGTGCCTGTAGTTCGTGTGTGATAGTTTCCACATTTAAGGATTTTCCTTAATATTTCAGCCGTTTTCATTATTATTCCTATTTACTTTGCCTCACCACGAGGACAGAGTTAAACACCAGAGTCGTTTTTTAATGTGGGGAAAAGGAACAAAAATAAAAATTGTCTCATTCGTTAAGGATTTCTCCTCCAATAACTGAGAATAAGAAATTGAAGTATAGTACCAGAACAGATACTACACTTTGATATTACTGTTATATGTTCTCTCTTCCCAGCCATTTCTGATTCCAATCTCTTTAAATCTTTTTCAAAGTTTTTCAGTATTCTTCCAGCGCTCTTACAAATAGTGGTGTTATCTCGACTTTCTTGATCTTCCATATTCCTTTGAGCTCTGGTCCTGGATATGACCTTAAACTATATCCGATGGTGAGGCCCCAGCTTGCGGGCTCTGGGGAGTGTGGAGCCACCCTTTAATTGCCATTGCTCCCAGGTCCACTGTGACCCGGAGTGGTAGTACCTGTTAGGGTCCCAACTATGGGTTAAATAGAAACTGACTTGCAAAAAACAAATATATTCTATTAAAATTTTTTTCTTCAAAATCACCGGATTCGGCATTAAATAACCTGAAAAGGGTTGATATGCCGTAAAACAAAAACAACCAACCAACCAACCAACCAACCCTTGAGCTCTCTGGCCACTTCTGTGTATTTGCGTCGCTTCCTCGACTCTTTGATTTTCACTTTGTGACTGCTGGAACGGCAAAATCTACAATCTGGCGGGATTTTATTTCTTGTTAATCATTAAGACATCCGGTTGTGCTTATCCGTTGTTGTTGATGTTGATGTTGTTGTTGTTGTTGTTGTTGTTCTTCTTCTTCTTCTTCTTCTTCTTCTTCTTCTTTCCTTCTTTCTATTTTTATTTATCTGCTATTTATATTTTAAATCCCTGGAAATGTTGTGTAGCCATGCTAGTTAGAAAACTACAGGTATTTTAAGGCAATTCGAATGTGCGTGTTGGGAAAAAACCACAAAACAAAAACAAAAACAAAACAAAACAAAACACAAAAAAAACAAGCCAAAACAAAAAACATAAACATTCTCTTACTGAACCTAATTCAAAAGATGTAGCATGTGTTTATTTAAAGGCCCTAGGGAATAATCGTTGTGTCTGTAAGTCAAGAAGTCATGCAGTCGCATATGCATGTACATTAGCATTCATTCTTTTAATATCTATCTATCTATCTATCTATCTATCTTTCAATACTATCTGTCTGTTGATCTATCTATTTATTTATTAATATTATCTATCTATCTATCTATCTATCTATTAATACTATCTGTCTATCGATCTTAGTGTGTTTCTATGTATTTATTCTATCTCAATATATTTCTATCTTCATTTCTACCTATTTATTTATTATTCTATCTTTTTCAATGTTTCCATCTATCTATTTTTTATCCATCTATTTCAATATGTTTATATCTATTTTTTATCCATCTATTTCAATATGTTTATATCTATTTTTTATCCATCTATTTCAATATGTTTATATCTATTTTTTATCCATCTATTTCAATATGTTTATATCTATTTTTTATCCATCTATTTCAATATGTTTATATCTATTTTTTATCCATCTATTTCAATATGTTTATATCTATTTTTTATCCATCTATTTCAATATGTTTATATCTATTTTTTATCCATCTATTTCAATATGTTTATATCTATTTTTTATCCATCTATTTCAATATGTTTATATCTATTTTTATCTGATTCTTTTAAGTAAATCATTTATAGTTTTTTTTTTAATTTGGAAGTTACATTTTTTATCATATGTTTATATTTTAAACTATTATATTGAAAAGGTTAACTCTCCAAATATCTGCAAATTTTATCAACTACTTTTGTCTGAGTTTCAACCCAGGGAAAATTAACAATTATTTCGTTTTATTTTTGCGAATTTCTTTTCCGAAAATATGTTTCTGAACTCTATGAAATCCAATATGGCGACGGATAATGTTTCCCACGTGTGTTTTGAATTTACTTATTTTGAAAGGTACGAGTGCCTATAAACACTGAAATAAACAAGTGGTTTTTATTTATGTTTTTGCAAAATTTACACGTTTTCATTTCCGGATATTTTTCTTCATCAAATTCTTTTTTCATTCCATATAATAAAATTTGAGTTTTCTTTTAGGAACATTCGTCTCTAAAAGTTGTTTAGTGCTCTTCTGTTATTCAACAAAATACGTGTAAGACGTGCCATAAAGGAAAATTTATGAGTTTGTATGCACATAAAAAATATGAGTGTGACTTAACTTACATTTTTTTAGCTTTGGAATAATAACTTTGATTTGACTGGTTCGGATCACCCTGGCAGAAGTAATTATTATTTGTGCACTGATAATTGCGAAAGCACGAAATGATAGTGTTTTTGGGCATGAAACAATTATCGATATTTAATATATATATCTTCTTCTCTTCTTCTATTCTTCTTCTTCTCTTCTCTTCTCGATATAAATAAAATGAACTAATTTTTTTCCTCTCCAACTTTGACCTTAATAGGATTAAAAATCATGACATTACATGCAAATGTAATGCGTACAGACTGTAGCACATTATCTGAGATGTGCTATAGGCCTATTACCTCTACAGTTGCTCGACAATGGTACATTCCCATATTTTTTCCGGTGAGAGTCCACTGCCAAAATCGGTCAGATTCAATGGAAGTTGCAACATCTTTTCTCTCAATTAGATTCCTCCTTTCGCCGTTCCCCATTTACACCGCAGCGGATGCGTTTACAAGGAACAGTACGCGGAAACACCAGTTTGGAATCGTACAAGGTTATTTATGCCGTTTTTTTTATTTAAATCTTTTCCTCTGATTTATGTTTTCTGTTTTTCCCATAATAAAAAAAATAAAATAAAAATAAAACGCGATTATTATTATTTTCTTTTTGCTTTTTTTAAGTTGATGTAAGACGCAACCTGCGAGACTAACCGCTTCTTACTTCCGGTTTTACCGACTCTAACCGTGAAATCTAACTATGACTTTTATTTATTAGTGCTTTCAACTCAATATTTATTTATACACAAAGAATTCATTCTTTAACATTTATTATTACAATGCAACGATATCGTGATTACACTTAAATTAAAATTAAAACAAATACATTCATTTAGAATTCGAGAAAACAAAAAAAATTCATTTAGAATTCGAGTGTGATGCTTGACTACTGAAACTAAACCAAAACAAACTTCAATGCGGAATTGATATTTGACCTAATTCCCTTTTGGGTTAATTCATCACGTTTTTTTTGCGCTTCCGCCTCAATGATTAAAGTTCGAACGTCCCTTGAACTTTTTTGGGATTTTTCAAACACCCGGGCACCGCCGGACCATTTATATTGCATCACGTTCATTTTTATAATTGTTTTTGTTTTTTCACGATTAACATTGTTTGTTTTTATAATATTTAAACAGGGTTATTACTTCGCTTACACGCCTCTAAAAAGCCGTGCAACGCCGGGTACCCCCGCTAGTATATATATATATATATATATATATATATATATATATATATATATATATATGGCAGAGATCTTCAGCAAAAGATCATCAGAATAAATAATTCCATACTAAATTCGTATATGAGCGTTTGCAAAAGATATCATAGCGAACTGACATACATATAGGCAAAAAGTAAATATCATAGAAGATATAAAAGCTGCCGTTTCTTTAATATAAAGTATTATATATATATATATATATATATATATATATATATATATATATATATATATATATATATATATATATATATATCAGCCAAAGCCGTATTCTTTGCCAAGAACCTTGAAGTTAATTCTATCCTATGCGATCAGGGCCGCCCTCTTCGTATTTTCTCCTGTGTCGTAAAACACGCCATTCGATGGACAAATATCTGTGCGTGATGTTGCTAAGCTCGTCAAAAACCTTGATTCCAGTAAAACAACTGGCCCTGATAGCATTCCAATTATAGTGCTGAAAAAGCTTAAACCAGAACTAGCTCCTATACTTACAAAGCTGTTTAAACGTTATCTTAAAGAGAATTGTTTCCCAGCATCCTGGAAACCTTATCAGTATGCCCCATATTTAAAAACTCAGGTGACCGGTGTTCTCCCTCTCAGTACAGACCAATAAGTCTCCTATGCGTCAGTAGTCAATTGCTGTGTTAAATTGAGAAGTAGTCAATTACCTCAGCAAATATAACCTCTTCAGGGACATGCAATATGGTTTCCATTCTGCTAGATCTACAGCAGATGTGATAACATTTATATCGCATGGGATTAGCGAATCTCTCGACGGAAGCTTCCTTTCTAGGGCAATTGCTCTTGGCATATCAAAGGCCTTTGGCATAAAGGTCTACTCTACAAGATCTCCAGCTGGAAATGTCTTCAATTATTAAATCATTTCTCTCTGATAGGTTCTTAAGAATAGTGGTTGATGGGCAGAAATTTGAAGCTGACAGTATTAATGCTGGTGTCCCCCAGGGTTCATCATGGGCTCAACTCTATTCCTGATCTACATCAACGATCTCACAAATCACATTATAAGGTCATTACACATGTATGCTGACGACTCTACCATATATGGCAACATATTTGGCACCATATTTGGCAACATATTTGGCGTAAATGACAAAGTTCTCTCTGATTTTTTCTCCTCTGACATTGAGCACACAGTGCAATAGGGATAAAGGCAGATGATTAATTTTAATGCATCAAAAACCAAGCTTCTATCTTTACATCATCAGTCTACGTCTGGCATCAATTGAAATGAATGACTCTCGTCTTGTGGAGGCTGCATGTTTTAATAAGCTTCTCGATCTGACCTTTACACCTGATCTGAAATGGAACACGTACATCAAATCCGCTGCTAAGTTCGCTAGAAAAATGGTGAAATTATTCTACTGCTCCAGCAAATATTTCACTTCTGATGCAATTTTCTACTTATATAAGAGCCAAGTAAGTTCAAGGATGGAGTACTGTTGCCACGTCTGGGTAGAAGCTGCTAGAAGCCTCTTATCCTGCCTTAATAGAGTTCAAATAGACTTCGTAGTAGGGGATGCTCTTTTCTCTTCCATATAACCTTTTACACAGCAGGGACGTTGCGACCCTGTCTCTGCTTTATAGTTATTTAATTGGCAAGTGCTCGTCTGAGCTCCAATCTATGATTACTCTTTGTCAAAATTGCACGAAAACACTAATCTAACTAAAACCATTATCAATAATTTCCACCACTCTGTGCCTAAACCTAAACGTAGATTCCATGAACAAAGCTATGTTCTTAGAACAGCACGCCTGTGGAACTCTCTTCCGTCTCCCTGTTTTTTTTTTAGCTTACTACAATTTAGTTGTCTTCAGGTCCAATGTGAACAAGTTCTTCATGAGGCATCATCTTAAGAAATCTAATTTACTAAATTTCCACAACCAACGATTACTACGATATTGCCCCATTGACTACCGTACACTCATTAACCTTATCCTCGAATAGCCCTCGGGTCTTGATAATTGGTGACTCCTTTGCAAAAAAGAATCTGGATTTTCTCCACATTCATTTTTAGAATATGTTATTTATTGAGGGATATGTGAACTTATTACTGCGGAACGATAGTTACTCCTACTTTTGCACTGAAATAAACAATCGAAGGGTAAATAGTTGATACAAAATATATATGAAACTCGTTCAATACTATAAATATATATAAAACTCGTTAAATACGCTAAAAACATACGGCAAGCTTTTTAATCAGTTTTTGGCCGGAAATTTGTCTGCGGTCTCTAGCAAGCTATTCAGCCAATTTTAGATCTACACATTTGAAATTTTACATAAAGAGTATTCAGACATGCAACATGCTTTTTAATCAGTTTTTGGGAGAAAATTTGGCAGCCAAGAGGTCAAAGTTGAAATAGTTGACCTTTGGAGACTCTACCAAACTCCTCCACTAATTTTGGGTCTAAACACTCGAAATTTTAGATGTAGGTTACCTGGACATGAGTCAAACATTTTAATGTATAAATATGCACATAAAGTTATGAACAGCACATAAGGGCCGAGCAAAGCCGGGCTGAACTGCTAGTATATATATATATATATATATATATATATATATATATATATATATATATATATATTAGCAAATTTACTCCATGAAAGATGCAGTGAGTAAATAATCGCATTTTCTTGCTGCCACATAATTCCGGTATAAGCGAATCAATTCGTCGAAAATATAGAAAATAAGGAAATACAATATATATATATATATATATATATATATATATATATATATATATATATATATATATATATATATATATATATATGAGTAAAAAGATGGATGTAAAAAGAGAAAATATAAAAAATCCTTCCATTAAAAATGGCGGAGTTGCGCTCTTGTATTGCACACGGCACTTTTGGCAAAGCCATTATGACAACATCAGCAGAAGACTGCATGCATCTTTAATGGATAAACAGTAGCCATGTTGTCAGGTCGACTTTGTAAACATTACGGGAAGCTCGTTTTTAGAGGTCAGGGTTCCATTTTTGCCTTTTGGTTAATCGACCTACGCAAGCAAAACGAACGAATAATGACAGCATCCATTAGCGGGAGAAACCCTGAATAGACACAAATACATTAACATAACTTCCAGCATTTCATATCTTGATGTTAGAAACCGAACGAAATATAAACGAACGCATATTTTGAACGTGCGCCCCCATTGACCGCCTCGCCACGAGGGTTGGATTTGACAAAAGGTTTTTCTCCATCAGTGTTTAATATTTTAACCAATAATTCTAAAAAATGTTCTTTATCCGTCCGATTATTTCTTTCGAATTCAACGTTTTTTTTTTTTTAAATATTTTTCTGCTTTCTTTTTTATTTGTACTTTCGCAGGATGATAGGAGTTACTGTTGCCCTGCAGCAAGAGGTTTTCATCCTCCAACTCATAACAACCTTTTATTATTATTTTTTTTCGTATTAAACGGGTTTTATATTTTATCTCATCACTGGCTTTCTCTTTCAATATTAATTACAGTACGCAGGTCGTAGTAACTGTCCACAGTAATAGGTTCTAATCCTTCAATTTCTTTAATTTTTACGATTATTTATTTCAGATTGCACGGTTTTAATATTTTCTTGTCAGCTGCTTTCTCTTTGATTTCAGCGCAGGAGTAGAGGTGGAGTGACTGAACGCATATTAAGCTGTGCCTTTCTCACAGGACTCCCGAACGACACCAGCCGACTGCTACGAGCATCGTCAAGGCTTAGCGAGATTGGGTTTCAGGAATTGTTGGCTAGCAGCTGCAGAAGCATCTACTCCGTTAGAAGATGGCGAAAGCTGTTATAAATGTGGCGGGCCAAACCACTTTTCTAAGGACTGCCGAAGCCGAAGCAGTGTAAAGGACACGTCTTCTCAGGAAATGCCAAGACGCATGCGTTGCTACCGGTGCAGCAAGCTAGGTCACGTAGCAAGGAGTTGTCCGGGAAACAAACAAGGGGAGTAAACTATAGCGCCAGTATTCTCCCCAAATCATTGACAAATAGGACGCTACTCGCAGTGAGAGTGCGTGTGAACGGGCGTGAACGCTTTGCGCTCGTAGACACAGGGTGCACGCAGACTCTCGTGCGCAAGGCATGTGACGCATGGGACAAGAAGAGGATTCCAGTACTGCTAGCCTCTTGTGGAGTTAGTGCAATTCGTACACGTGTCGGTGATGGGCCTACAGTGATCGTATGAGCCCTGGTTGTGAGTGGGAACCTTCTTGGTTATAATCTGCTGTTTGGAATGGACGTTATCAAAGAATTGGATGGTGTCCATATTGATGGTGAGGGTAAGGCACATTTCTCTAAGACCTGCCTTGCTCTGGGTTCATCCAGGAAACTGGAACAGCTTGACTTTTATGCGGAATTCGACCAGCGTACGAGATCCTGGACAGTTTCTTGGAAATCGTCGGAATGAGCAGCCACCCGGGAAGTTGTACAATAGGGTTCCGGAATATAAAATGCTCCCTGGAGCTTGTGGAGAATACAATAAGGAACTACAGACTGGGATAAAATATGGATGGCTAGTTCTCTATCCAGAGAAGGAATTGCCCCCCCCAAGTGTCTGACCCCGTTAATGGCGGTTATCCAGCATAATAAACAGAAGGTGAGGCCGATACTCGACTATCGGAAACCAAACGAGCATGTAAATCCTTTTACAGCCCGCGCGGATGTATGTACCGAGAAGCTGAGGGAATGGCGGCAAGCAGGATCTAATATATCTGTACTGGATCTTCGTAAAGCATATCTTCAACTGCATGCCCATCAGTTCCTTGGCGCCATCAATTATGCAAAGGATTGTTGACGGTATATTGAATAAGGATGAGCGCATTCAGCGGGCAACATCTGCATATATTGACGATGTGTATGTGGATGAAGAAATTGTGCCTGCAACGCGCATAAAAGAACATCTTCACAACTTTGGCCTTTTCAACAAGGAACCAGAAAGGCTACGGGACGGTGCAAGACTAATCGGTTTGCAGGTCTGGGAAGAAGATAATGTCCTGTGCTGGAAACGAGGCAATGAAATCCCAGGTATGCCCTGTGTTTTCACGCGACGGAACGTATTTTCATTGTGCGGAAAGTTGGTTGGACACCTTCCTGTGGGTGGCTGGCTTCGTATTGCAGTGACATTCATCAAACAGAGAGCCTCTGGCGTTACCACCTGATGGGATGACAAAATTTATGACGCCCCTCTCAATACAATGGTCAGAGAGGTCCTCACCAGAGTGCACAAAGAAGATCCAGCACGGGGCAGATGGTGTGTTGACAGCCATTGGAGTGTCGTTAGTCCATTATAGAGCCGTAGTGGAAGACGCTTGCTGGTTGCGCCCAGAAAAGGACTCCCAACACATAAACCTGGCAGAACTCGATGAAGTGATCAAGGGAATAAACTTGGCAATCTTTTGGAAGACAACCTCCTGCGACTATTCACAGTGGATTTCAGACACTTTTACCGGACAGGCTAGAGTGCGAACCAAAACAACTAGCGAGATGCTCATCCGTCGACGGCTCAATACGATCATGAGCCTGGTGAACGAATATGCAGTATCAATAGAGGTGCCCCTGGTCAGATCCAGCATAAATAAGGCAGATTGTTTAACAAGGGTCCCTCAAAGATGGCTTGATGCCATAAAAAGAACTGTTGAACCTACGCAACCTCACCGTGCCGCATCTATGATCCCTCGTCAATCTAATCGGATTAAGGAAATCCACCAACAAAGCGGGATCATGGAGTGAAGCGGACCCTATATTTCGCTCTTGGTTGAACCAGGAGTGCAAAGGGCAGACGTCATGGAAGTGGCCAAAAACTACGTGGAATGCCAGTTCAATGACTCGGCACCCGTTCGCTGGGAAAAGGGGAAGTTGGAAGTTAGGAGCCACTGGAGTCGACTAGCGATATACATTACTCACCACAATGGCGAGGATTTCCTGACTCTCATCGATTACGGTCCATCAAGGTTTTCCATATGGCGTATGCTGCGTCAACAAGATACAGTCATTATTGTCCGTCAACTAAGCAATATTTTCCTTGACCGTGGACCTCCAGCAGAGATATTGCTTGACAATGGTGCTGCATTTACCAGTGAGCAGTTTAGGAAGTTTACTGACAGCTGGGGAATATATCTGAGGTTTCGATGCGCCCATGTACCTTGTAGAAATGGGATCATTGAACGGAATCATCGAACCGTCAAAACAATCGCGGCTAGATCAGGCTGCACAGTGTTTGAGGCAGTTTATTTGTATAATGCAACCCCGAAAGATAATGTTTTGCCCTCTTCGGCGCCGGCTGATGCATTGCATAGGTATCACACCAGGGTGAAGGGCGTAGAGACGAACCGGATGCCTGAACTGGAAGTAGCCGGAGAGAGAGTGAGGAAAGGGGTTGTTGTGTGGATCAAAAATATGCGAGGCAAGTGCACGACAAGGTATGGAGTCGGGCGAGTCACTGAAATAATCAGCCCACAAGCGGTGCGGGTCGACGGCGTGCCCCGTCATGTTAAAGACATACGGTTAGTAACGCAACCATCACTAGTGATGAGCGAATCAGAGTCAGAATCTAGTGAGGCATCGCTCTGGTTTGCAGCACCACCATCAGACAGTGACTCTGAGATTAGTAGCCTCCCAGAAGAGACAGAGATGCTCAACCCCCAGACCGCAGACGAAAGCACAAGTGAAGATGAGGCATGTGTCGTCCCCCCTCGAAGAAGCACCCAGCGAAGACGATCACCACCCCCTTGCTATCTCTGTGATAATGAGATCAGGGGGAGTGTGGGGAAAATGGCTTACCATACAAACGTCCTCGTGTCTGTCTGTTCTGTGAGTCGCACGCGTCGAGAAAGAAAGAAAGCGTCCACCATGGCGGCCGTGAAGTTTTGTAGTGAACGAAGTCTCGCGAGATCACGTACGCGTGCTTATAAAAACAAGTCACTTGTCGGTGGGATAGGAAGGAGAAATCATTTGACGTTTGAGAAGCGGCAAAATCAGTTGGGAAAATTTGCGTGAGCAGTAATTTTTGCCTGTTGATCGACTATGTCTTCATTCGTTTTCCACTCATGCCAGTGATAGAGCATCGTGTCATCAGCAAATATACGCATCTCAGAGACAATTTTATCAGGTCATTTATGAATATTAGGAATAATAAAGATCAAAGACTAGACTTCTCAATTATACCCACATTTATATCATATTATTTAGATGTACAACCGTCGAGACAACCTAGATTCTTCTCTTATTTAAGAAGGTGTTAATTATGTTAAGTATTCGTCCAGTGATACCGAATGATCTGAGTTGTTATGCTGTTCTATGTTGCAGATAAGCACATAACGGCCTGGTCGTCTGATTCTAGTTTTAATTTTCTAGTCAAGGGAAGGGTGTCTCGAATATAGACCCCAAGCCCGTGCATATATTTTTCTGAGTCCTTTCAGCAAAGTGGGAGATAACCTGGCATGTTAGAGTGGTAAGAAGAAATGGGAGAGTGTAGGTTACTTTCACTTAGCGCCAAAATATCCGGGGTGTTTTCTAGGAGAAATGATTCAACATCATGTGAATTAGTTCTAAGTCTGCGGATATTCGTGTATGCAAGCCTCAAGAGAGGAGACAAATTGGTTTTATTTGAGTTTATGTCTGGTTTAATCGTAATGTTTGATTGAACTGCTACTTTTATTTAAAAGTTTCAGTTTAAGAGTGAGAGGTGCTGGACAAAGTGTTTGTGTAAAATACCAAACATGTAACACACGTAGACCATCAGCCGATTCTTCATTTACAGGATTATGGCCTCGGGAAAGCCCACCGGAGATGGGTGCAGAGTCCATTTCCATACGCGACATGACACTACAACCATTCCAATATTATACAACTGATAGCCCTCAAGCACACCGAAAGTACCCAGTTTTAGGGGATGAGAATGTGGTGGAAGTCGGGAACGGCGTTCATTGCTCTCGTCAGGAAAGTCAACTATTGGGTGTTTTTTCGAGTCCCTTTGATTGTACGTCTGCGCCTGGCTAATAGGCAAAGTAGGATTATGAAAGTCGGACGATAGACAGGGCCTTAAGCAGTTTAGGTTTGCAAACCGGTAATTTGTTTGAATCACCAGCTCTAGGAAGGTCGGCGACCAAGACTGAAGAGGCCTGCATCCTTTTCATTTGCTGCCAAGACGTATGTGGTCAGTAGCACAGGTTTAGCCTAAGAGTTTTCCTTCTTCTAGACGGATGACCTGGGAAGATCTACGGGTCCATCAGCACCGAGAAGGTTAGCCCCGCGCCTAGATCCTAAACCAGGTATTTTAATATTTATGGGGTTAGGTACTAAAAGTTATATATCTACTGAAAAGTTACAACACTTCAAAATTGAAAAGAACATTACTTTCCATTTCATTGTTACTGGAAAAGGGCTAAGTAAAAATTCATGCAGTGGAAGCAACTAAATTTGCAACTGGTTGGTTTGAGAGAGGAGTTAATATATGTTAAAAATATTGTTTGTATGTTAGTTTAGCAATAGGATGTTAAGGTATCATTCAATTGATAATGAGAATTAAAATAAAATTTGAATATTGGAGCTGATAAGACAAAAAAGTATCTATTCAATATAGAATATAGTAGCGATATATCTATGATTTGAAGTATAATTCAGTACAAGTATAACTGGGAGTAAAATATAAGCTATGGCGAATTTAGTATCTATATTTAAGTATAAATAGAAATCTGGACAAAGATACTAACATATAGAAATTGTAGATATTAAGTATTTTATTTAAATAAAGTTATTCTGACTTCTTACGGAGAAAGATACATTCGCCGTTTTTAAATACAGAAATTGTATTTTGCATAACAAAGAGTATCGGCTCAGTTTTTGTATTAATTTGAATTTGAAGAGATGGATACGAACTAAGGGTAAGGATTAAACACTAGTGTCTGTAGGTATTTAATTATTATAGTAAAAAATAATTATGACAGCCCCTTTAAGAAATTCGTTTCTTATCGTTGAACACTTTCAGTTGAATTAAAAAGTCGGTCAATTTAGCTCTTATGCATAGATCATCGTATAACGATTAGATCACTGTCTGACTGACGTAAATGAACATTTAAAATTAAGATGTTTAAATTCAACGTTATTTCACGCGGTTAATAGTAGCCGAATGGATTGGGTCTCCGCTAATCGTCTCGCGTTGCGGGGGTTCA
Organism: Euprymna scolopes; assembly: GCF_053919585.1. NCBI lineage: Eukaryota > Metazoa > Mollusca > Cephalopoda > Sepiida > Sepiolidae > Euprymna > Euprymna scolopes. The sequence goes on from NC_136520.1 coordinate 26,699,930, forward strand.
AATCGTTCGACTGGTATTAATCGTGACACCCTGCACTGAAAATTCCCGAAAGGATGAAACACAAGTGTCTGTAGGTATTTAATTATTATAGTAAAAAATAATTATATATATATATATATATATATATATATATATATATATATATATATATATATATATATAAAGATTTTTGTCGTACAAAATTTAATAAAAGCTCTAAATAAGATATTTGGAGTCAGCCGAGCTGCGAAAACAATCACATGAATGGATTTTTTTAGGTGGAAGTGAAAAAGCCGTTGATGAAAAAGGTTGCCTTCACCACGGCTTACGGGAGTCCTCTCCACCCCAACACATATATACATACACACAAATATACGCGGTGCTAGTTGGCCGTTGACTCCGAAAAAGGATTCATTCGCCCTTTGAAAGGTCTTGTTTTTAATCATTCAGGGAGACTAGCCGCCGTCTTCACCAAACAAGTCTAGTGGGGGAAGCAATTTAGTCGCCGGTGACCCGACCATGAGGCAGGTAGTACTGGGTTACATGGTACCAGTAGCATATGACTTGACCCGACATATATATATATATATATATATATATATATATATATATATATATATATATATATATAGCTTAGTGCGTTTGAGGAAAAGACTGAACTCAATTCTATAAGAAGAGACTTATCTGGACATTATAAAGCTTAACAAGTTCATTGGTGCTTATATATAAAAACAATAGAAGTGGGAAATGAAATCACAGAAATATATATTGGTGGATATAGATTGGTTCATTTATTCAATAAGTGAATACAAACGATTAGTTTGGGTATAGAAGGGACTCTTTAGGCCAAGGCATTTCGAAGCCTAATGCTTCTCATCTCATAATCACCTTTCTGCATTACACTATATATAATACGCTACTCCTTTATTTTGAATTCAACCCCGAACATTATCTATAATTTTGATTTGTTTTGATTTATTTCGTTCCTAATGAATCCAACGCTAGACGCCGCATCCCCACTATGTTACCTAGCATCTTCTCTACTCTTCTGATAATATATATATATAGATAATCGTAATATATATTTAATTAATATATATATTTATATGCTATATATATGATGTATATAATATATATATATATGATGTATATAATATGTATGATATATATATAATATATAATATACATAGTTATAAGATATGTAGTTATAATATATCATATAATTTATATATATATGTTTATATAATATATATAATATACGTAATATATATAACATATATTTATGATATATAATATATATTATATATACAATATATACAATATATATAATATATATATAATGTATATATAATACTTATATATATAACATATAATATATATATATATATATATATATACAAATTCATACAAGTATAAAAAATATGTATATGTATTAGAGCTCATTAAATAACTCTAATTTGTTAAAAGAACTCTTTCTGCCTACAGAACGCATCATTACACGCAACGACTCGAAAATAAACCGTGTGTATAACGAACCCTGTCTACGTTACGAAAGCAACTATCCGAACAGCTTCACACAATTTATTGTCAAGCAAATGCTGACCGATCGCCAAATTGTGGATCGGTGAGTGCCCGGATGTGTTAAGTAAACACCGGGTGCATTTCTTAAACGCTCGGATGTTCTCGTCGATATATTCTTGTTTGCCATGCACAACTTCCGAATTTGTACAGGTACATGCTGAGTCAGTTTGACCCCCAGACGATTAAGAATTCGACCCACATAGGTAGTACCGCACTGATATTTGAATTCATAAACAACTAAACTTTTGTCCAAATACCACACGGGGTTGCAGCGGGACACCATAGATCTAATCATACAAGGGAAACCTTTACTGATGAAACGCTTTAATGGGTGCTTTAAATTAACCGGGCATTTAGGTGGCCCAAATATATCATAAGGGCACGCTGAGCTAAAGTTTTAATCAATTTACCGACGCACGAGGGCAACGGATTTCCAACTAATATGCAGGCCCGTGAAAGTGGGTTTCCTGTATATTTGGGAAGATAAATTGTTCCTTGTTCTTTCTACCAAAACATCCAAGATGGGAAGAAAACTATTATGCTCCCCATCGATAGTGAATTGTAGTGCTGGTTGGAGATTATTTAATTGCAGGAAAAATTCACTCACTTCATGGCGGGACTTGAAAATGGCAAAAATGTTAACAACATACCAATAACGAAAGGGTCTTGTAACATGAACGAATAAAACAGAAATTCGAGATATTCACGAGGATAGTACCCAGAGCTCTATTCATCGAAGGCCAAAAACTAGGAACTCTAGACTTCTGGAAAATCTACAACAGTGTAGTAAATAATGGGCAATCAACAATTCTCCCACTAACCAACAATCACGAGGTTGTCTTCTCAGCAACCGAGAATGCTAGCCAGTCGGTTTGCCTCAAACTCCACACTAGACCCTTCCAACCACCCTCTACCTGACTTTCCTATGCGGACAGACGCCACGTTAGACGATGTGAAAATCATCCCTGCTAAGGTGCATGCTATCATAAAAAACCTTGACACTTCAAAAGCATGTGAACCCGATCTCATCCCAGCTGTGCTATTAAAAAAATGCTGAGCCGAAGTAGCTCCAGTTCTCTCCAAACTCTACAACAAATGCCTTAATGAAGCTTGCTTTCCGGGCTATTGGAAAACTGCTTCTGTTGTACCAGCATTCAAGAATTCTGTCGAAAGGACTGACCCATTAAATTATCGCCTCATTAGCCTCCTCCCACTTTTTGCCAAAATATTTGAGATCATAATTAACCATGCTCTAGTCTATCACCTTACTAAACTGACAAACAATATGGATTTAGACAAGCCCGTTCCACAGCAGACATCCTAACTGTAATCTCTGAACGCATATACCATTCACTGGACAAAGCGGGGGAGGGCAGAACGGTAGCTCTAGATATATTTAAGGCTTTTCACAGGGTATGGCATGAGGGTCTCCTCAGGAAAATTAGATCATACGGTATCACTGGTAGAATACTTAACATAATTTAATCCTTCTTAGATAAGAGAAAAATCCAGGTTGTCCTCGACGGTCGTACATCTAAACAATATGATATAAATACGGGAGTGCCCCAGGGGTCTATCCTTGGACCTCTATTGTTCCTGATATTCATAAATGACCTCTCCGACAAAATTGCCTCTGAGATGGGTATATATGCTGATGACACTACACTCTATAACAGGCACGACAGGAAGACGAATGAACACATTTCTAAAGAAATGGCAGAAACACCAGAGGAAGACCTCCAAGCTGTAGTGGAATGGGGACAAAAATGGTTGGTCACGTTCAATGCCGCCAAGACTAAACTAGTTTCATTCAATAATTACAAGAAACCCTCTCTACCACCTATAGCAATGGCCAACGACTCTTTATCCGAGAGTACATCTTTCAAACTCCTTGGCCTAACGTTCACAGGAAACATGAGTTGCAACAATTACATTGAAGGCATTGCCAGGGCCGCTGCAAGAAAGTTAGGCTGTCTCTACCGTGCTAGACAACTACTAACACCCGAAAGTATCCTGTACCTCTGTAAGGCCACCATTCGCCCATGTATGGAGTATTGCTGTCACATTTGGGCTGGTGCATCTGCTACTAGTCTCTCGCTCCTTGACAAGGTTCAAAAGAGAGTCGCAAACCTGATAGGCCTCTGTCCCATCGACGAAATGTGCCATCCCTCTGCCTGTTCTACAAGTATTATAGTGGTGAATGCTCTAACGAACTGCAATCACTTTTGCCCCCACGACGTGAGCACCCTCGACAAACCCGACTGGCTGCTAAATTCCACCCCACACTGTAGAGATCACTAGATGTAAAAGATCTTTCTACTCCAATAGTTTCTTCCCCAGAACCGCTAGACTTTGGAATTCCATTCCAGGTGTCTGCTTCCCCAACAGTACTGACGTGCAGAAGTTCAACTGTAACGTGAACCGACATCTTGCTGCCCAAATCCCTACATAGTACCCCAGTAGTTGCTGCCCCTGATAGTAGCCCCCTACACCAAAGTGGCAATTTGCCTTGCTTGGGGTGAAGATGTAATTAAAAAAAAACACAAAAACCATCAACCTGCTGATAAATTTCATTGTTAAAGCTGAAACTAACCAACTTAGTGGCCAGTTCCACGAGTTCCAGAAAAATATTCTCTGGAAAAGCAGGGGTGAGGGTGGAGGGGTTAGCGTGATATGATACATCATATCGGCACATATTTGTATGGTTTCGTCCAGAGGAACGTTCGTAAATAGGCTAGTGACATTAAAAGGACAAAGAAAGTTTGCGGACTGCATTCTAGGCCAGGCACAACATCTTTGTGATTGTTTTCACAACTCGACATGACTCCAGATATCTTGTTTAAAGCTAATATATATATATATATATATATATATATATATATATATATATATATATATATATATATACAGAGAGAGAGAGAGAGAGAGAGAGAGAGAGAGAGAGAGAGAGAAAGAGAAATAAAAAGGAACACATTGAGTTATGTGTTCATCGACGTTTCGTCTTTATTTCGGGACTTCCTCTGGATGATATATATATATATATATATATATATATATATATATATATATATATATATATATATATATATATATATATATATATATATATATACATTTATAAAATTCCTGGCTCGAACATGGAGTGCTTTACAAATTTCTGTTTCGTTTTCAAGAATCTTTGCAACTTGACAAGTTATTCAGATCAAGCTGGATAAGATTCTTATCTGAAGAATTTTAATGACTTCCAAAAGTTTTGACATTAATTATCCGCCTTGGAAGTAATGCTGCGAATTATCTTCAGTTTGGTTACTGATTGATGGCATCATTAAATTGTCTGTGATTTATTGATTCCAACTTTTCAAAATGGCCGGCAATCTTAATTTTCCCATTCAATCGAACGTGAAGGTTATCTGAAAACCTGAATTCTAAACGTTTATTACAAGAAGCGGGAGATATCACAATATCAATGGGGGCTGTAAATGAGCAGTAACATTTTATGATACTAAGATTAAGCTTCTTTCATTTAACAACTACAAGAGACTTTCTCAAGTACCCATTGTCATGGCAAATAACAGCCTACCTGTAAACTCATTCTTCAAACGCCTCTGTTTAACATCCACTGGTAATATGAATTGGAACACATTGAGTACATTGCCAAGGCTGCTGCAAAAGAGGTGGTATCCCTATACCATATAAGAAAATTACACCTATTATCAGATATCTTTACAAAATCACAATTCGCCATATCTAGGTTGGTGCATCTACTACTTGTCTCTTACTCTTATACAGGATCCAAAAAGAGTCTCCAATTTAACTACTGGACAAGCTCCAACTATCGGCTGTTAGTTCAAGTATCCATGTTCCCAATGCATTCTCAATCAAATTGTTTTTGTACATTCTCAGACATTCTTTTATTTATGCTTGTGGGATTCTGTTGTGCCCTTTCTTGCAGTCGATCCATGCTCTTTTTTCTACTTTTTACTTCCTTCAAAGTCTGTGTATAATAGATCATGTATTGTTTTTTTCCCCTTTTTGGCACTCTTCCTGTTCATCGGGAAGTAGTTCACGATTACTAAAGGAGTTGTTAATTTGTTCTCACAGTTGTACTTTTAGTATTTCCCATATTGTAGGTAAGCACGTTATGGGCCTGTAGTTGCTGGGACATTTCACTTTCATGTATTTTTTGTACCAGTGATGTTCTCCTTTTGGTCATCCATTCTAACACTTCTACTTCATAGATAAATCTTGTAAGGTTTCGAATTATTATTATTATTATTATTATTATTATTATTATTATTATTATTATTATTATTATTATTATTATTATTATTATTATTATTCCTTAAACTTTAATGTATATTTACTTTCGTCTGAGTCTCTTCCAAAAAGCAAAAGTAAGAAATTTAGCCATGTTACTTCAATTAAAAACTCTCATACATATAGAGAAAGAAAGAGAGAGAATCAGAAAGAATGAGAGAGAGAGAGAGAGAGAGAGAGAGACGAGGAATAGACAAATGAGAAGAGTTTTTCTTTTATCCCTCAAACCAATCGTATTTCGTTACCCTGAGGCAGAGACATCATTAATTCCCTCCATGCATAGTTAATTGAGTCGAACCTAAAGAAATAACTCTCACTGGTTGCTCCGTCACCATTCCACACTTTCCGATATTCGTCCCAGAACAAGTCAGTAGCAAAAACTGATTAAATAGTTCCTCAGTTTTGTTTTATTTGTTTTTTTTTTTCTGATTTTCCTTCAAATCAGCCTTTGTTTGGTTGCGATAAGATTTCTTTTGATTCCTACGAAATAACAAGAGCCGCAAAGAATAAAGAGCAAAAACAAAAAAGAGATCCGGTTCCAAAATCGATTTGGTTTTCTTGGTTCGTTTTGTCAAGTGATGAGACACAACTGAAATCGATTATTTTACTAAAACTTATTTAACGTTTGTTTCCTTAAATCATATTTCATATAGAGCCAAATACACCCTAAGACGAAGGTTACCGCCTCTGATGAGAAGCTCCTAAGAATATCCATTCCCTGCATTGACAGGGTATAAAATCGTCTTCGAAATTAAATTCACAATCATAGTATTGTATTCATATGTTTATGTAGTACGTCTTACACATCTTTCGTTGATTAGCGGAAGTCCACCAAACAACTCATTAGAGACTAATCTATATTCCTCAGAAAAACAGTATTTCCTTTGGATGAAAAAAGAAAAAAGATATGGCGAAAAAATGTTGACATAAGGAAATGGAGATATTTAAAGATCTCGGAATCATGAAAAAAAATTTACTTGAGATAGTGTTCATATGCACTCTTCTCAAATAAAACAAAACATTTGAATTCAAAATCTTACGAGGAGACGTTACTTAATAACGCCATATATATATATATATATATATATATATATATATATATATATATATATATATATATATTATGTATATTATATCTTATATATATTATATTATATATATATATATATTTAGTAGAAATGGTAATTAATAAAAACTGAAGAAAGTGCTCAATACTGCTGTAGAGCAAATATGCGTTCTTTCTGTTAAGTTACATTATTGTTTCAGCTACCCGGCAAAAAAAAAAAAAAAAAACGGCCGGGTAGCTGAAACAATAATGTAACTTAACAGAAAGATACGGTAATAAAAAATACAACGTATATATATATATATATATATATATATATATATATATATATATATATATATATATATATATATATATATATATGGGTCCGGTGGATCTGTTTATTAATAAACATATAAATTGATATATTTAATACTTTTTTTATATAATTATAGAACATCAGCTTCAAATTCCATTCCAAAATAACTTCAAATTGTTGATAAATTAAAATTAAAAATTGAAAATTAAATTATAATTAAAACCGCTTTCAGTAGGCAGGCAATGCAAAATGAGAGAAACTGTTTTTCTCATTTGCATTGCCTGCCTACTGAAAACTACCGAGTTTGTAGCACAGGCTGATTATTCCCACCAAAGACTACTTTTGTAATTGGTAATTAAGTGAACGATACTTTTTACAATCCAACTATATTTGCTACAGATAATCTACAGTCTATGTCTGGCTTGTTCATCACGCTTCACCCGCGAATATTCAACAATCTTTAAACTGCAAAAGTACCGTTAATTTCTTTAAATATGTTAAATACGTATCCAGTTATAATACTCATTTATGTTAGATATTGGCCAGGAAAAATTGATGGTCTGCGATTATGTTTATTCAAGACAAAAAGTTTTGTCAGCTAAAATCTGTTTTAGAATAACCAAAATATTTACAATAAATATTTTGACTTAAAAATGTTATCATAATCAAGTTGACAACTTAGAAATAATGACATACACACACATCAGGTGATTATCTTAGTGACGCATACTCATGATGTCATTTAGAAAGGTTGATGGTCTTTTTGAGATACGTGGAAATTAACGTTCAGATTTTAAAGGAGACAGACAGAGAGTTGAGGAGCTGACATGTTGAATGGTTCGAAGCACCAAGTGAAGTGAAGTGAAGTGTCCAACGCCTATCAAATGTGAGAATCTAGGATCAGCGTTGAAACTTTCCAGAAAGGAAAAAACACCCTGGAATAAAATTTGCCGAAGATAAAACCTGAGGTTCTGTCGCTCTTAGGATAAATCTGTTTGTAGCTTTCCATCAAAGAAGACTAAAGATGGACCAGATATGTTCCTTCAAATAAATGTAATTTATCCTTTGTAAAGGTATTTATGTATATTATTGTTCCGTATGAACTGTATTTAGATGTACATACACAACGAACTATTATAACGCTAGACGGTTATAGCTACACGTATATATATATACGTATATACATTCGCATAATCTCACCACTAGACGATAATATAAACATCATAAATATATACACGATTCCATCCTTCATGTTATATAGACACCCACAACATAATATTTAGACTTATGTGAGATTCGAACTCGGGTACTTTGTGCAGAAGAATTTGTATTTACCATCTTACGCGCAACATGATCGCCTACACGCGAGTCTATATATTGTCAACTTGTAAGACGTAACGGCAAACGGCGTCAAATCACGCGTTAATCTCGCGGTAGATGAGATTTCAGATTGTAATCAGAGTCTCTCTCACCCAACCTGTAACACGTGGTGCAATAGAGTAAAAGGTGATTGGTTAATATTAATGCATCCAACACAAAATTCTATCTTTTTTTTTTTACTACCAACGCTCTGAGCCTCACTTAGTCCAAATTAAAATGAGTGCCTCTCGTCTTGAGGAAACACTCTGTTTTGATAAGCTTCTGGGATTAACCTTCACCCCTGACTTGAAAACGGAGACTTTAAACAAATCTGTTGGCAAAGTCGCTGGAAAAATGGTTGGATCATTTTATTGCTCAAGAAGTACCTCACTCTTTCCTTATGAACTCCAAAACGGTTACCATGCTAGTATATAATCGCAATGTGACGACTATTAATCTAGCTTTAAGTGTTATTTTGAAATGTATAACTCTCATTAAATATAACTTATACAGAATTATTATAATTTAAAAAAAAAAAAAGATTTCAAGGAAATTCACAGAAAACAATACAATGCAGAAATATAACAGGTAGACACAAAATAAAGCGAATTAACATAACGATGGAATAATCAATGCAGATTCACCTTTATCGATACAGTATATATGTGTTTTTTATTTATTTGTTATTTGCATCAGCATAGCCAGATGAAATTCCCATGTTGTATAATATTTCAGGATATCAGACATGTGTTCAACTTTATTTCAAACAAAAATCACTGAGCATACTATTTGAATAAAGATTTTTGTAATTTGGCGTTTTTATTAAATCACTTTATTTATTACAATGAATATTAACAAAACTGTTGCATATATGCATTAAAATAGGACAGTTGTTTGCGCGTATTTGTGTTTGAATGTTCAGCTGAAAATGAAAAACTACAAAACAACCACCAACAAAGTTTGTAAATTCTTGATCGGTCTTACCCTGTATGAATAATATCTAAAACTAAAAAAGATATATATTCATTTTATAGGGGTCAACTGAGCCAATTTTCGTCAAGAGAGTCTTTTTTCTGTGTTTTATGTACTGATATAGACGGAAAATCCAGAATCGATCATATAAAATAGAGTTGTTTATGTTTCAGAAATAAACTGGTAGGGGGGAAAGAGGCGTTATCAATAAAAAGACAGAGAGACGGATAGAGAGAGATGGAGAGAAGTTTTTTTTTTTGTGCCGGCTAACGCTAAATACCTTTGTTAATCTATAATATAAATCTAACCTGTCTGTTTAAATGTATGTATGTATGTATGTATGCCTAAAACTTTCGACAGAGCCGACAGATTTTTGCTCAACACACATCTCCAAACACCCGGGAAACGTCATGCCCCCAGGCTAGTCTATTATGTAAATCTCACCTGTCTGTTCAAATGTATGTATGTATGTATGTATGTATGTATGTATGTATGTATGTATGTATGCCTAAAACAGAGGCGGCGGATTTTCACGAGATCGGTATCGTTTTGAAGCTCGACCCTTCGAACGACAAATATCGAAAAATTGGCTACAAGAAGTCGCTTTTTCGCCGATATTTTCGAAAATGATCCCCTCTTTTCGATTGACTAGCTTTAATTTAAACTTTTGCCACCTTCCGGTTTGGCGATGGACGCAAAGGCAAAAACGTCACGTTTATTTTTTAACGTTCTTTTCCTTCTTCGCGATACACGTTCGAGCCTGCCTGCTTACTTCCACTTTTTTTTATTTTGCCTAATTCACACCTCCAAACACCCGGGCAACGCCGGTCACCCAGACTAGTCTACAATAATACTCATCTTATTTTGTGAAACGGGAATCTTAAAAAAAGTTTTTTTTTATTGATATTTGACGTTAATAGATTAATAAGAATGAATATGTATAATTTACCTGAAAATCTCTCTTTAATGTTAAATGAATGTAATTTTAGATATTTAGTTCTTGTAGAATTCACGGGAAATAACTTATTACATGGTTCGTTCTCTTTAATGTTAAACGTATATAACGTCATTTTTTAAATATCTTTTATATTTATGACAAAACTCAAGTGAAAATATCCCATGACATGATTATTTCTCTTTAATGTTAAGGAATATTTCGTGAATAAAAGAAAAAGTCTCCAATTTAACAAATTCCTTATCTGGAATAAGTAGTTTTAGAAAAAGACAAAAAAAAAAAAAACAAACAAAAAAACAAAAAACAAAAAAAAAAACCGAAACGTAATAAAATATATTCCAGCCAGTATTTTAATTGAAGAATGAAAACAAGAAAAAAAACTAGTTTGTATTTAGGTCCGACTTAACAAATTCAACTACAACTTTATATTGAATAATAATTTCCTTGATGATAGTTTGTATCCACTTTTTCCCCATGTTTCCATTTCCCATTCTTTCATTCATTTTTCTTATTCTAATTCTTGTTTGTAATGCCGCCACTGTCTTCTTTTTAAATATTTTCAGATATTTTTTTTCGCGCATGTTTTACGGTTTTAAACGTTAACGTACTTTCTTTTTGTCTTTCGACATGAATTAGCATTTTCACAGTTCTGTTTCTTTTTATTGCTTTTCTTGGTATTATCTTTTTTCTATTCTTTTTCATCAACTTTATTTTTATTTCTTTTTCATCATCACCTTTACCTTTTCTTCTTCTTCATCAACTATCTTTTTCATATGTTTATCTTTTTTCATATGTTTATCTTTTTCATATGTTTATCTTTTTCATCTTTTTCATCAATACTCGATCTCTTCTTCGTCATCATTGCTTATTTTTCTTAGTTTTCGTCTTCTTCGTCCCCTTATTCGTATATTTCATGATGATCAACTTTGTATTTTTCTTCTTCATCAACTATCTTTTTTTACCAACTCTTTGTTTCTTTTCCCTCTTCATCATCTTTTTATTTTACGTTTTTTCATCATCATCATCATCATCATCATCATCATCATCATCATCATCATCATCATCATCATCATCATCAATTACGCTTCTGACACTGCTCTTCCTCCTCGTTCTCGTCCTCTTCTTCCGTCCCATTCTTGTTCTTGTTGTTGTTGTTCTTCTTTTTTCTTCTTTCTTCTTCTTCTTCTTCTTCTTCTTCTTCTTCTTCTTCTTCTTCTTATTATTATTATTCAATTCTCTATCATTACTCCCCTACTTCTACTTCTTTTTCTTCATCAGCATCATCATCATCAATTCTCTATCATTTCTATTCCTCCTTTTTCTTCTCATCTCATCTCATAATTTTTTGACTTGTATATTTTTTCCCTTCTCTATCTCCTCCGTTTTCCATATAATCGTTTTTTATTTTTTTTCCTCTCACCCCTCTCTCTTTCTATCCATCTACTTATCTTTCTCTTCTGCTATAATTTACATATTCAATAGTCTATAGCACCTCCTTCCAAAGATTTCACTTACAGACTCCATTTTGTTTTTTTCTTATTACATTTTATTTACATTTACCTTCTCCGTCAATATTTACTTACATTCGAAAACCTCGCCATCGTCATCGTCGTCATCGTCACCGGCCGCCTCCGACAGGAAGTGCTTCCTTCCAATCCCAACCGCGCTTCTATGGCGCTCTCTGCTCGCCATGTTTTCGTTCGAACCTCCTGCAAATGGCGTCGAAGGAAGGGAGGGGTCAGACAGCAAATCTCCTTTAATGGTAAATTAGAACATTCTCAATCGAAAGAAAAAGATAAACAATTCGTTGCCGCATAAAATGGGTGAAAAAAAAGCCAACAATATTTTTGTTTTTCTGTTTAAAGCTTTGTTTTTGTTCCTTTTCATTTTCATTCTCTTTAATCCGTAGTGCTTTGTTATATACGTCTCGTTCTGTGTATGTATGTGTGCGTGTATGTATGCATGTGCGTGTGTGTGTGTGTGTGTGCGTGCGCGCGCATGTGTGTGCGCGCGCGTGTGTGTGCGCGCGCGCGCGTGCGTATGTATGTGTGTAGCAACGCGCCCTTTAGATGCGCTATTCTTTCTTCAGGGGTTTTTATCGTCCTACTCTTTATTGGACTTCTGCGGTGTGTACATGAGTAGGTATGTTAAAACCAGGAACAAATACAGCAATACAAAGTTACACACCCATTATTTACCTAACATATAACATTATCTAGTGGATTGATCGCCAGCAACTTTAAGTAGCATTGTATGTTTCAAAGGAAATTACAATCTATTTCATCAATCACACACTATATCCGCGCAGAGAAACTTCCAGATAAATACCGCTATTTTCCGAAGTCAAGTGCGATGAATATTACATTAAATAAAGAGTTAACTCCCTTATATTTTTATTGTGACGTGGCTCGAACACTCGGTTCACGTATATTCAAGAAGAGCGAAACTTGTTCAGATGAGGTGAAGCTGCGAATTGGAAATGCAAAGTCATAGCGAATCCTTATCATACTTAGTTACTAGTTGGTGTTACCCGAAACGGACGTCTTTTATTGTACCAATCGGAATAAATCTTTCTATATTGATATATCTGTGTATATTTTCCATTTGAGATACAATAATTTCAAAGATATTGTACAAACAACAGTTCTTTTTTTTAATTAATATTTTGGCTAATAAATGAGTTCATTTAGTTACTATAAATAATGGCGACATTATTATTTACAATATATTCGAATATTGATTATATATTGTATTTGTTCAAGTGTGTCGGGTTTCGACCATGACTTCCAGTTTAGATGGAGATATTTGGATGGTTTCGTCGTTGTCGCGTAACAGAGCGTGCATGGGACAATATCAGCAGCAGCAGTAAAATAGCTGGCTTACGTGGATATCAATAGCAGTAGTTAAAAAACACATATGCAAATTAAGAAGTTCGTGCGAGTTGGCGCGACAAGAAAAAAATAAAAAGACACTAGATGGTCGGGAGAAGAAAAAGGGCGGTTGAAAAAGATGAACGTGCAAAGTCGAAGACAAGAAATTGCTGTTTACGGCCGGCGTGTAGCGGAACAGAAAGAGAAACGCGTTCAGGTTAGATGGACATGTGGCAGCGAAAGACTTTTAAAACTTCGAAACGAGAATAAAAAAAAAAAACGGTAACAAACGACTATTTTATAAAGAAAGCAAAACCAAGTCGGATTTATTCATTTTTCTTTATTTGTTCCATTTCGGTATTGGGGCCCGAAAGAGATATGAACTGTAACGAACCCAACGGCCCCGTTACATTCGTGTCTTTATTCCCCAAAAAACAAACATCGATTTTAATATATTTCTGAACATCAGTTTTTAAGTGTCACTTGTGACATAGTAGATAAAGTACTTGGTAAAAATTACACTCTTCGGAAGGTTGAATGTTCAATCCTCAATGCTGATGACACTAAACATACAGTTGTGAATTACTTAAATATTCTATCCAGTCATAGTTGACGGAACAAGAGCATTCTACCCCCGTGGCTTGAATAAAGAGTTCCGTTAGAAATTCCGTACATATTTGCGAGTTCGGCAAGATATACCTGGAGAAGCTTACATCAATCGAATGATTGTGAGAATAACGATGAAACTGAGAGAAAAAAGAAGAAATTTGGTAGGTCGATAAAGATGATTATTTTTAATATATATATATATATATATATATATATATATATATATATATATATGTGTGTGTGTGTGTGTGTGTGTGTTTGTGTGTGTTTGTGTGTGTGTGTATAGGGTGTCCCAATAAAATGTATACACTCTTAAATGACCATAAAACCAACATTTATTATAAGAAAAAAGTTTCATACATCAAAATACTGTGAACAAATGTAGAAACAAGTTAATTATCGAAGTGTTCCAATTATTGGCCATTGCGGTTCATGAACAGCTGACAATGCCCAATGATTGAATCGAAAACGTTCCTAATCAGTTGAATTTGTATATTGACATATCTTCTTTCAATGGTTGCTTTCAACTCATTCATTGTAACTCGTTTTCTGGTGTGGACCTTGTGTTTAGCATGCCAATACTCACTCACCACCACCCCCAAAAAGAGAAAAATCTATTGGATGAGAGGGGGGGTCAAATTCGGTGAGCGTTGACAATACTCAATACTTCCTCTTCGTCCTAACTATATGTTTCACAGGTGACTATCAAGATATGCTCTTACGTCATGATGATAGTGGAGAAGTGCTCCATCCCGCTGGAACTGCCATTCTTTATTCCTAAACATCTCTTGGGAACGTGGCATAGTGTATTCATGTAGCAAGTTGAGATAATTTAAAGAGTGTATACATTTTATTGGGACATCTTGCAAATAAATAATTACTATGATCAAAGGTAGCAAATTTTAAAAATATATATGACAATTAGTCTACACAGAATTTTCCGCGTTTCATCCTCGTTAGGATTTGTCAGGTTATTTCGTAGAATTGATGTTGCTTTGTGTTTTGATGTATCTTCGTGGTATTGAGTTTGCTAGTCAGGCAATCAGATTCTTAGTTATTCACACACCCATTTATTGTACCCAATGAGCGTACGCGCTCCTGTTTCTTTGCTACTTTAGCGAGGAGTTTTTTTCTCTGCTTTGTGATCGGAGATGACTGGCTTTATATTGAATGTTTATTTACATTTTATGTTAAACTATAATATTTTTAATGTATTTGTTTATTAACTAGCGGACCTGCGGAAATTCCACAGGAGACTGATTCATATGTAATATATTGATGTTGGCATTTTGTAGATGTTCAGCGTAAATGGGGATGCTCTTATATTATTATTGTTAAAACTGCAAAAGTATTTATCTAAGCTAGCAGGGACGCCCGGCGTAACCCGGCCGTAAAATACGCTTAAATATAATATTTTAATTCTTGCGGATTTCGTATAAATTATCATAGAGATAATGTTCTATCGATTCTTATATATTATGAAGTTGCGATTTCAAAAATAAAAAATATATCCATATGGCTTGGGTGCATTAGCTTGAATCGAAACCGAAATAAAAAATTATGAAAATTTTTTTTTTGCATTATCACAACAGCCTCTTATTGATATCCACTGGAATTTCAGTGGCAATTAGTCTCCTCAAGGTCACAATTCTCTTCGCACTTATCCAGCGGAGGTCTGTTCAGTGCTCTCTCCTCGATCTTTTCATCTTTCTTTACCCTTCTAGGCTATTTGGTATCACTCTTTTTTTTTGGGAGGCGGTGATGGAGTAGTGAGAGGGAATGGGGGAGGGGATAGAGAACTTAAAGACATGTAGCTTTAATGTTCTTGGTTCTATGTAACTCTTCTTCATGTTTTGTCTGTACAGCAGTTTGTTTGGCCCGTTCATGTGGCTCAGGTGTATTAGTCTCCGCATTCAAGGGGGTTTCCTTTATGTGTCCGCTGTTTTCGTTGTTATTTGTTGTATTTTTCCTGTCATTCCTCTGATTCCAATTTCTCCCGTTCTTTTTTCAAGCTTTTCGGAATTGTTCCTTATGCTACTACTATTAAAGGTATTATCCTGATTTTTTTTCAGCATCCATATCCCATTAAGCTCTCTTGCTAGCTTTGTTTATTTGTTCTGCTTTTCCTTTTCTTTGATATTCACTCTGGTATGCTGGAACAGCAAACTCCACGATTTGACAAGACTTTTCTTTCTTGTTAATTATTATGACATCCGGTCTTCTTGCTTGGATGGGTATATTATTATTATTATTATTATTATTATTATTATTATTATTATTATTATTATTATTATTATTATTATATATGTGAGTGTGCGTATGTGTGTGTACGTGTGTATGTGTTTATGCATTGTTATTCTGAAGTGAAGTTAATTCTATGCATACACATATTTGCTACTTTGCTACAGTTTAATAAATATCGGTGTCGATGTTTAGGATTTCGAATTTCTCATTCAGACATATTTCTATTAAAATTTCACCTGATCAAATCTTGTCGGCTTTATTAGTTTCTCACTTTAATGCATTTTCTACACCATATTAACTTTTATCTACCTACACAAAACCATGTAGGTCACTCAAATAAAACTCTAAGAAAAATGGGCGCGAAATAACAAAACTCGTGAAAAAATAAAATGCGTGACTTTAACGGTTTGGTGTAACTGAAAGTTAAGACGGCGTAAAGATCAGTTAAAGTAAGAAAGTAAGAAAGTTCGGTTGTTTGGTGAAAGTCGTCTAAGAGAAACATATCTTTAAATAAAAATGATTTTGCTCGGCCTCTGTGACAGAGAGAGAGAGAGAGAGAGAGAGAGAGAGAGAGAGAGAGAGAGAGAGAGAGAGAGAGAGGAAAAAGACGGCAATGACACTATACTGAGAACATATCTAAGGTAATGGCTGAAACCGTAAAGGGAGACTATCAGTCTGTAATGGAATGGGGTTAAAAATTGATGGCAACGTTCAACGCTGCTAAGGCAATAATTACATGAAACCCCCAATAGCTATGACTATATCTTCGTTCAGGCTCCTCGGCTTAACGTTCATAGGGAACGTAAGTTGGAATAGATATATCGAGAGCATTGCCAAGGCTGCTGCGAAGAAGGTGGGCTCTCTCTACCGTTCTAGAAAATTACTTACGTCTGAAGGTATCCTGTACCTGTACAAAGCCACCATTCGCCCATGTATGGAGTATTGCTGTCACATTTGGGCTTGTGCATCTGCTACTAGTCTCTCGCTCCTGAACAGGGTTCAAAAGAGAGTCGCCAACTTGATAGGTTCTGAACTATCATCTAAGCTTAAGCCCCTGTCCCATCGACGAACTGTTGCATCCCTCTGCCTGTTTTACAAGTATTTTAATGGTGGATGCTCTGACGATCTACAAGCCCTTGTACCCACTCGACGAAAATACCCTCAACAAACCCGACAAGGAACGAAGTCCCATCTTTACACAGTCGAGATCCTTAAATGTAAGAAAGCCCTCTACTCCAATAACTGCTTTCCAAGAACTGATAGACTTTGGAATTCTCTTCCGGGTCCTGCTTCCCCAACGGTACTGACATGCAGAAGTTCAAGTGTAATGTGAACAGACATCTTACTGCTAAACTCTCTACATAGTACCCCTGCAACTTATGTCAACGATAGTAGCCTCCTACTTCAAAGTGGCAATGTGCGTTGTTTGTGGTGAAAATTGAATAAAAAAAATGTTTATCGATGATATGAGAAAATAAGTCTGTGTAGGCATTAAAAATATTTCTTATTTTAAACATTATTACATGAGGAATCATTTTGAATAAAAAGTTAATTTTTTTTTATTCATCAAAACTCCAGAAATGCACGATTAAAATGTGTAACCATTGAATGAGTAAACAATCAATATGGCTGCCACTAACAAATTCGTATACCAAATAGCAGCCTTGACTATAGGAGTTTCTTTTACCGCCTATGCTAAGATAGGCTCCGAGAGAGGTTCGCGCCAATAAGACCGGTATCGCTGCCAATACTTTACTCAAATCTGACCAATGAGTACACAAAGAAGGGCCATCCATCAAGAAGACCTTAAAAAAGATGGAGATTATTTATGTTTTCTGCTCTAACGATGATATCGATATTATTTTTGACACATTCGCAACATAATTCCTTTTATCTTTTTTGTCACTCGAGTTATTCTTGATTTTTCTTATCGTTCTTTTTTAATGTCGCAGATAAAAGGCAAAAAATAGGTTCGATCTTTTGTGGCTATATTGATGCTTAACGACCATAAAACGTCTTTTATTTTTATCACCATTTACATTTAGAACTATTTGTTATCTGATATTTTGAAGATCTACAACTTGACAGTATAATCATTGCATTTATTTAATTCATAAAGTAGATAATAGATTTTATCATCTATATATATATATAAAAAACAAATTTTTCTGCTCGTATGGCGTGACAATCAAACGATTTATCGAAGGACCAAATAAATCGCAGATTTGGATTCAATGCCTTCTATCCAATGTTCTTGATGATAACGTAGCTCAGCTTGACTGTATTTAGGAATCGAACCTCGACGTTATGTATTTCAGTCCGGCGCGTAATCCTAGATACAGTCAAGCTACGCTGATATATATATATATATATATATATATATATATATATATATATATATATATATATATATATATATATATATATATATGGTAATGATTTCAAAAGTTATAAAAATTAGGAGGGCTCAAGTGCAACAAGTGTATCGGGGGCATTTACGTTGAGGGGGTAAACGTGCAATAAGTTTGTCGGGGCAGATCTTGTTTAAGTACATATAAAACACGCACAAAGATGCAACGTCACGGCGATGGAACAGGGGTTAGAGTTTAGTAGATTGTGCGAGACATATTAGGCAAGAAACGTTTTTGTACCGTGTCCACGCAGAGACTAATGATTCGTGCACTATCCCAGATGTGACAAAATCATCCGTGCATGGATGAACGGTGAATTTATAGAGAAATAAGATATTGGCAAATGTCAGAGGTTTATTAAGCCAGTAGAGGAAGATCTTTTTTTTTTTACAGCAGGTTTGTCAGTATCTTCTATCGACTGGCACTCAGTGAGATGATTATTAGTTCTCACTAACAAAGTACTAGGTACTATTCATGATAACCGTAGACTTCGATTACCCGATTGGTCTTTTCCATGTTATTGATACGTAGTAGCAATTGTTTTTGTTTTGTTCTGATCTTGTTGTGGCGTGCCATATTTAGGAGAGACGATGTTGCATCATTAGACGAATCTATTTTTTACTTGAAGTGAATGTTTTATTGATTTGCCAAGGAAACAAAAGAGAGTCGAATGTGTTAGGGTTAGGGTTAGGGTTAGGGGAATAAAAAAAAATGAATAAACGAATAACCATTTATCTGCCAAGTTTTTCCAGTTAGATCTTTTGAAAAGACGCACATGGCTTTTTTCCTAGTATATGTTTGACGTTCGCGTGGGTGAGAGTCTCACTCAACCATATACGGATGTGATACGAAAGAAAAAAAAACAACTTTCATAAAGAATACTAGCAAGGATACCCGGTGTTGCTCGGGACACAGATTCCGAAATAGTATTCTTTAAAGTCTATGTAACATTTCTCGGTGCCATATTGGTTTTTTATTTGCAAACCATGGATTTATTTTCGGGTAATGTTAACCCTTTTCTGCCAAACTAACTAGACGCCATTCATAATAAAGTTTTATGGAAAACAGAAAATGAAACGAAAACGAAACGAAATACTCAATTGACTGAATTTAATTTTATTTTTATTTTATCTATTTTTATTTACATATAAAAATGAAAAGTTTTACTTATTTGAAAAGTACTTTTTTATGAGTTGAATTTTTTTTTAAAAAACTGCTTAAAAATCGACGATCTTTACTTGCAACGGTTACTAATAAAAACAAGCTTAGCAATTACAAATCTGCACAGAAAGCATAAAGAAAAACGTGTTCTCATGTTAAGACACCATTTTGAATTCCACGGATTGTTAAGTAGCATAAATATTGAGCATGAAGAAGGACGATGCAAAATATCTCATCTTTTTCTATTATATCTGCTCAAGATGAAACGATATGACTATATCTGTAAAATCAAAACACTAATTTTGTAGTTCATTTAAAACAATATTATTGAAAATAGAGACAATTTAATTCATATCACAAAGAAAACAATTATTAGATACTAATTATTATTATTATTATTATTATTATTATTATTATTATTATTATTATTATTATTAGCTCCGAAATATATTTATGTTATAAATTTCAACCAAGTAAAATATTTATTCATTTTCCTAATATTACGTTGTGATTTGGTTTTCAAGCGCACTTGATGCGTACTTTATTTTATTCAAATTAAATCAACGTTTTTATTTGGAGCTCACAACCCTGATGTTATTCTCGCGTTGCCTACGCACTGTTCCAACATTTCAAAACATAACCGCTGGATACAACGCAAACAGACTTCGCTTTCTCCAACTCTACAACATGGAAAGAAAGAAAAAAAGAGAAAAAAAGAAAACAACATACTGAGGATGGAGTTTAGCTCCGAAATATATTTCTGTTAAAAAATTCAAACAAGTAAAATATTTGTTTATTTTCCTAATATTACGTTGTGATTTGGTTTTCAAGCGCACTCGATGCGTATTTTGTTTGGCTTCATCATGTTCTTTTATTGAAAGAAATGACAAGAAACGCAGCGTCAATATTTACGGGAGTCATTTCCAAAGTAAAGTCTTCTAATTTTTTTAAACTAAAAAAATTGAAGACCTACGAAGACGGGAGTGGTATCATTAAAACGAGCAAATTATATGCTCCAATATATATTTTTTCTACATAATAACCACCAGTCTCAATGCACTTAAGCCAGAGATACAATGACACATTTCTACTTATAATTTATGTCATGACAGGAATTGCTTTCTTAAAGTCTATTGCCGTTAATATCTGCAACAGAGAGATGAAACTTTCGAGTTTTGAATGTATAAGTTCAGTCATCATAACAAAGTATTTTGAACTCCTCTCTAATCAATTTGTGATGAATAGAAAATAGGAGGCATTAATTTTGGAAACGTAATTCGTATTTTTTTAACTATCACGAAGTGCTGCGATGTTTATGTTAATTGAAATATTAGAAATTATGTTTTAAAGAGTTTTTATGTAAACATAAAAATATTTGAAATTATTTTTCGTAAGAAATCTTCCAATCAGCAAGATCGTACAACACCAGGTGAATAATAATAATAATAATTGTCTGGGTGTTTGGAGGTGTGTGTTAAGCAAAAAAAAAAAAAAAGTGGTAGTAGGAAGGCAGACTCAAACCCGTACCATGAAAGAGGAAAAGAACGGGGGAAAAAGTGACGTCTCTTCTGTTACGACCACCGTCAAACCGGAAGTAACGTAGGTTCAAAGTAAGGCTAGACAATCGAAAAGAGGGAGTGACTTTCGAAAACATCGGCGAAAAAAGCGACCCCTCCCTGTAGAAAAGTGCCCAGTTGAGGGTGAAGAAATTATTGTTTTTAGTCAATTTTTCGGTATTTTTCGTCTGAAGGGTCGAGCTTCAAACGATACTGATCTTGTGAAAATCCGTCGCTACTGTCGAAAGTTATAAGAAGACATGCAAACATACATACATACATTAATATATTGATGGATCAAATTTTCGACCCCAACCAATTAAAAAGCTTGCCATATCTCTAAATACCCTTTATGTCAAATTTTAAATGTTTAGACCGTAAATTGTCTGAGTAATTTGGTAGAGACCGCAGTGGTCAATTTTTTTTTTTTTAAATTCGGCCCCTATTATGACATTTATTGTTTTGGGCTCAAATCAAGTTGTAAAGTTAAATCCATTAAGCTATATCTAAAATTTCAAGTGTTTACCCAAAATTGGTAGAGGAGTTTGGTAGAGTTCTCTAAGGTCAAATCGTTGAACTTTGACCCCTTAACAGCCAAGTTTTTGGCCGAAAACCGATTACAAAGATTTTCCCAAGTCTCACTACCCTGTATATCAAATTTCGAGTCTGTGGACTGAAAATTGACAGAGTTATTGCGAAGGGAAATGTACACAGATAGACACACATACAGGCAGACACTTTCACTTATATATATATATATATATATATATATATATATATATATATATATATGTGTGTGTGTGTGTGTGTATGTGTGTAAAAGATCAGACTACCATCGCTACCGTCGGTGTCGTATCTATATAGAAAGGACTTATTATTAGTCTCCTTAAAAGAACTTTGTTCAAACTCTGCTTATGTCAGCCTCTAAAACAGAAGCTAAAAGGCGTCCAGTAGGAGACCTATCATAGGTCCCATTTGTTTGGTATATATATATATATATATATATATATATATATATATATATATATATATATATATATATATATATATATATATATATATATATGTATGTCAACTTTCTAGCATTCATGTAATTTTTTTCAGAAGATCAGAAAAATATCGGTACCGTCGGCTTGAAATAAGGGGCTAGTTTATTGTCGAAAAATATTAAATGTATTAATTTATTCGACATGAATCCAATATGAATAGAAAAAAGTTTGTAAAAGCCAGAAATTATTGTAAGAGAGAAAAAACGCAGTCAAGAGAAGACATAGCGAAGTCACAAGAAAATGCATTGAATCGTAGAAATTAAGAACTCGCGATTTCTGGAAAATGTATAAAAGTATAGTAGATAATGAGTAATCAACAACCCCCCCCACTATCTAACATCATTGAGTTTAGTTGCACGGAAAACGAAAAGGCGAACCTGCTTGCTCGACGGTTTGTCCCCAACTCCACTTTAGATCCAACAAATCACCTTCTCTCAAATTTCGCTTTGCGAACAGAAACCACACTCAGTAATCTGAAAGTCACCAAAATTTCCAAGTACGTGATGTCACAAAACTTTCGACACCTCGAAAGCATGTGGGCCTGATCTCATCCCTGCTATAGTACTAAAGAAATGCTCCGCTGAGGTTGCCCCGATTCTCTCCAAACCCTGTAAGTAACGCCTTACTGAATCTTGCTTTCCTGACTGCTGGAAAATTGCTTCTGTGGTAGCTGTTTTCAAGAATTCTGGTGAAAAACTTACTCGAGCCTCCTCCCTCTCTTCGTTATAATCTTTGAGTCGTTAATTTAATAAGCACTAGTCATCACCTCATGAATAATAAACTTCTCTCCGGCCAACATATATACTAACTGTAATGTCCGAATGTCTTGGATAATAGCCAGAAGCTAAGTCAGTAGCTCTAAATACATATAACCATTGACAGGGTTTGGCACGATGGTCTTCTCATAAAAATTAAATCATACGGTATTACTGGACGTATATTTTACATAATTAGATCCTTCTTATATAAGAGAAAAATCCAGGTTGTCCTAGATGACTGCATATCAAATCAACATTATATAAGTGCGGGTGTGCCACAGGGATCGATCCTTGGACCACTTTTATTCCTGATACTTATGACTGACCTCCATGATAAAATTGTTTCTGATACGGGTACATTTGCTGCCGACACTACGTTGTATAACAGACGAGGAGAAAATGAATAAAGACATATTTAAGAAAATAGTTAACACTTTAGAGGAACACCTCTAGTCTGTAAATGGATGGAAACGTTCAATGCTACAAAGACTAAGCTTATTTCCTTTAATAATTAGAATAAATCTTCTCAACCTCTGACTGCGATGGCTAATGATACACTACCTGAAATATTCAAACTCCTAGGCTTAAAATTCATAGACAATATGAACTGGAACAAATACATTGAGGTAATTGCCAAGTCTGCCGCGAAGAAGGCTGGCTCTCTCTACCGTCTTAGAAGGTTATTCACACCTGAAAATATCCTGTACCTCTACAAAGCCACTATTCCCCCTTGTACACTATTCCCCCTTGTATGGAATATTATTAGCACATCTGGGCTGGTGCATCTGCCACTAATCTCTCGCTCTTAGATAGGATTAAAAAAAAGAGTAACCAACCTGACAGTTCCCGCACAAACAAACCCCAACCTTTGCCCCATCGCCGAAAAGTGGCATATCTGTGTCTGTTGTGCAAGTATTTTAATGGAATGTGCCCTGATAAACTCAAAGCTTTTGTACCTCCAAGACGTAAAATCCCACTGTAGAAATCCGTAGATGTCGGAAAGCCTCTTACTCAAATAGTTTATTCCATCAAAGTGCTAGACTTTGGAATTCGTTCCTGAGTCCCAGCTTCCCTGACTATACTAATATGCAGAAATTCAAGTGTAATGTGAACAGACATCTGCTTACTTCACTACATAGTATTCCTGTAATTTTTGTTCCAAATAGTAGCCCCCATGCATCAAAGTGGCACTGTGCCTTGTTTGAGGTGAAAATAACAGTAAAAAGTATTCGATGCGTCTGAATGTGCGCGTGTGTGTGTATATGTGTGTGTGTGTGTGTGTGTGTGTGTGTGTGTGTGTGTGTGAAGACAGTCCGTGCGATGTACGTAGACAGTTTGCCGCGTTTTATGGGGTGGGTGGCATAAAAGGCAAGAAAATCATGTTGACTCCCCGTTCTCGTCTGCTGGAGCGAAAAGCATTGATTTTTCTGTCTCGCGAAGCTGCCTTTGCTCTCGTCTGAGCCGATGAAGTCGTTTAACAGAATAAGTACCTTCGTAGCCGAAATAATCTGTTACTAGACAGTAAAACGAAAACGAAGGAGGAGGAGGATGAGGAGGATGAGCAGAAGAAGAAACACCAGAGATGAGGGGGAGGCAACAAGTTTGTAATCTTCTCTCTTTTTTCTTACCCTTCTCTCTTCCTTCTTTGTAACCGAAATAATTTGCTAACAGACAGTATGGAGGAAGGAGAATAAGAAGAGAGGAGGAGGAGGAAAAAGAAGAAGAGAAGAAGGGAGCAATGTTAATGAGTCTGTAATTTTCTTCTTCTTCTTCTTACTAAGTACTTTCGTAATCGAAATAATTTGCCACACAAGACGAAGTAGAATAAAAATAAAAGAGGAAGCCCCCCTCTCTCTCATTCTCATTGTCAATAACCACAAGTGTGCAATATTCTTCTTTTTCTTTCTTTTTCTCTTTTCTCCTCTCTTTCTACGTATCCTCGCAACCGAAATCATCTACTTTCTCTCTCTTTCCGCTTTCCAACTTAACTCTCATTTCCTAGCTCTAACTCTTAGTATCTCTCTACCCTATTTTCTTCAATATCAATAAGCTTGCTATATTATTTTAATTCTTGATTTAGCAATTTTACAGCGTTCTTCTTCTCCTTCCACCCTCTACATGCCTCCTTCTCCTATCCCCCCAGACAATCTCGTCGCTGTCTCATTCATTCATTCATTCATTCATTCATATACATGAGTATTTTGCCCTATAATTCGTAGAGGTTATGCATATATCGAGTCTCTACGAGACGCCTCCCAAATTATGTCAAGTCAATAACGTTTTGTGCAGCCATTAACCTCTCTTGACGTTGCGACATTGGCGTGTTTGCCCACAACTACTCTCGCCAGACGTTATTTTTATTAGCAGCTTCCGTAAAAATACGCTAATTATATATTCGGTTAGTTAAGATTGTCTGGTCTTTTCGACTGCTGTTCATTTAGTTGGATAAAATCGATATAGTCAAGCGAACAAGAACGCCATTCTTTACATAGATAACTGGGGATTTCACGTTATCCGAGAAGGTAATCATTAACCAGAATGAACCATATCTTGCTTGTCACCGTGGTTCCGTCTCTGGAGTACAAATAAGAATCCAAAAAGAGGAGGTAATCTTAACTATAACCGTATATGCAGTTACCTATTTTTTATGAACTGTTTTTCTTCTTTTCTTCTAATATCAACACAAGTATACATCCTTCACAAAGAATATGCTTCGTCATTGTTCGCATAAATATTCATATAAAAGTAGTAAGACTCTAAGGAAATTCCACGGTGTTTTCTACCTAAAATCTTTATATTTATTCTGTCAACAATATTTAATTTTAAAATAATAAATGGCTGTCAAAAGTAAGACAAATAACCCCTTACTTGAAAGCTGACCTTTCAAATTATCCGACTTCATATTCACAGGCAAAATGGTCGCAGGAATGGCCTTTTCGGGGCATGAGAGTGCTTGCAGAACCACAAGTGCACACGGGAAAGAGCAAATATAATAATAATAATAATAATAATAATAATAATAATAATAATAATAATAATCAAATATCATAATAATAATAATAATAATAATAATAATAATAATAATAATAAATAATCATTGTTGTAATGGTGTGAAAAAAGAACTTGTAGTGATTATTCATCGGAGAAAGAAGTCAGCGAAACGTTATGTAAAAAAGGGAACATTCGAAAGAAACAGGGCATAAAAAGAAGAACATTGTCTGCCAAGAGGTGCTGAAATGAAGGAGTAAATGAAATATTGTTTCTCACAATGTGATTTTATTATTTGTATTGAACTATGTAGCACAATATTATGTCTGAGTATTTATTAGTTTTTATGAATTTATCTTATTTTGGTCAATCTTATATTTAAAATAAGATGAGAAGTAATTTTATTGTTAATAAATTCAGAATTATTTGTCCGGTGTAACGTAAAATATTCACCTATAAAATTATTATTTTTTCTTTTATCTATAAGAGAGAAAAGAGTATTTTTAAGATTCGGATTTTTTTTCGATCTTCGATAACTATTCGATGAATTTCTGTACAAAATATATCTAAGAACACTGAAAGCTTTGTGTGAAATTCGCAAAAGATAGGCTCAGCCGTTCCAAAACCCATGAGTAAGGAACACACACACATTAAGTGACTTTTATATAAGAGTATATATATATATATATATATATATATATATATATATATATATATATATATATATAAATCAAGAGATAATTATTAAGTTTCGAAGTCAAAGGTTTCTGTAAACTTTATGCGAATATAAATATTAATATTTATGTCCTAACCAGATAAAAAAGCCCAATGCCACCAATATAGGAAATAGAGCTTATTATAAATGAACAAAGTTTATGATTGTAAATTAGAATTTACAAGAATTCATTTTTCGGCAGGAAACTCAGAAAGCAGCATTAAGAATTTCTTAATCCGCAGAGTTTCAAAGAATGCGTTCTTTTCATCAAAGGAAAAATTTTAACAAAATAATTTGTAAAGTTATGATTTTGCGATACTAACATAATTTGAAACTGCACAATATAAAACTCATCATATAATCATAAAACTTAATAGAAAGAGTTTATGAAATGCAGGAAATTAATTGAAAATGAAGGTAAAAGATGCGTAGGTCCAGAAACAAGTTGGTCATGAAAACTAATGTCCGCGTAAGTAGTAATTCAGTTTTTAATCATGAAATAAAAACACTTGTCTGTAAAAAAAAAAACGTCTTTATTTTAATAACAACTAAAAAACCTACGTTTCTTTACGGCTGCTGTAAAACGTCAAACAGATTTAACAGATGGAAAAGAAAATCAAATTGCTAGACAGAACCGAATTATTTTCAATTTAAGAAAAAGATATTTAAATGTACAAACATTTTTTAAAAATAAAATATTAAAATAATCTTTTTTAGTTTTAGATTTGTTGAAGAAACAACGAAAATCAATGTATAAACAAATCTCAGTTCTTTACCTTCTAAAAAATAGTTTTAGTTATTTTATAGACCTAACTAATAATTACCCCATACGACATCAGATGAAATCGAAGAAAACATTTATTTGTGTCTTCAGATTCCATGTTTATCTCCTATCATTTACTCAATTATTTGAATTTCCTTTTAACATATCGAATTCTTTATCATACAACCAATCAAACATTTGAATTTATATATATATATATATATATATATATATATATATATATATATATATATATAATCTTAGTTTCGATTCTATCCCCTGTTTACGTAAGAGTCAAATATTGCCTGAAATGGAGTACTGTCGTCACATATGGGGCAGCCTTTCCCGCCTTGACAAAGTGCAAACCCGTCTTCAAATTTTAGTGGGCGACGACCTTTTCGCCTCTCTTCCTCGCAGAAAAGACGTTGCGAGTCTGTCTCAGCTCTATCAATAATTTTATGGTAGGTGTTTCACTGAGTTCCAATCTATTGTCCCTGGCGGGAAAACATTCACAGCAAATACTTGCTTGGCTGAAATAACTGCCAACAACTTTCCTCACATCTTATCTGTGCCTAAAACTGAACGAAAATTTCACGAGTAGAGCTTTTTCCTTAGAGCTGTCCATCTGTGGAACGCATAACTATTTGTCTGTTTTCCGGATGTCTATAAGATGGCTGTCTTTAAGTCTAATGTGAATAAATTCCTATTGTTGCAGATATTCTTACTACGTGACTGATATTGTTTCGTTGCATATCTAAATATCTAACATTAGCCTTTATCCTTGAGTGACCTCCGGACCTTCATAAGTAGTGACCTTTTAAGTACTATATATATATATATATATATATATATATATATATATATATATACAAATTGTTTTTACTTACATATATGTGTACATGTTTCTGCTGCAAATCATTAAGACAACCAGCGATCGAAGTCCAGATCCTTTTACTGAAATAGCCAGTTCTCTAAAGGAATTGCAACAGAAAGATGTATACACATATGTAGCGAATAATATTTGCATACGTAAACATACTATAATTACGCTCTGTTTGTTATTGAGCACTTTTTGAGAAAAAGAAACTAAAGAAATACATCATTATACACACACACACATATATATATCGCAGTTGGCAGCAACTATATATATATATATATATATATATATATATATATATATATATATATATATATATATATATGTAGAGAGAGATAGAGAGAGAGAGTGAGAGAGAAAGATAGATAGATAGATAGATAGATAGAGAGAGATAGAGAGGGGGAGAGAGAAAGATAGAGAGAGAGAAAGAAAAAGAGAGCGAGAAAGATAGATAGATAGAGGGAAAGAGAGAGAGAGAAAGATAGATAGAGAAAGATAGATAGATAGAGAGTGAGAGAGAGAAAGATAGATAGATAGAGAAAGATAGATAGATAGAGAGTGAGAGAGAGAAAGATAGATAGATAGAGAAAGATAGATAGAAAGAGAGAGAGAGAAAAATAGATATAGAGAGAGGGAGACAGAGAGAAAACGAGAGAGAGAGAGAGAGAGAGAGAGAGAGAGAGAGAGAGAGAGAGAGAGAGAGAGAGAGAGAATTCTCCTTTGATGTATATTTAAAGTAAGCTGAAAGGGTTCTGGTTGCCTTCGATATATTTTAATTGCATCATTGCATGAGCTTCTCTCATTATCGATTTTTATGTAATATTTATCTTTCAAATAAATCGTTGATTAATGAAAAGCCTGGGGGAGATTGAATTCCTCTAAGACAATTGAAATAAAATATTGCACAAGAATGCCAGTTAACATATAAATATTCCATTACTTGACAATTATAATATTTATTAAAAAGTACAGTTTATTGGAATACAATTGTTTCTGCCCTCACTCTAAACGCGTACTTATGCAAAGTATGCAAAATTATACAAAATATCGACAAACTATTCTTTTTGAGAAGTTATTCATTAGTTCATAAGAAATTCGATTGTGCTGTCGTTTTTATCTGAGGTAGTCTATAGTTTCTTGTAACTGGCTGAGCAAAACATACTCATGAATGTGTAGCGACATAGAAATGCTTATGTAAACAAATAAAAAGTATATCTTGCCTTACTTCGGTATTAAGAACTCTTGTATGAACCTCGTTAAAATTATTTGTTTGCTTCACCTCTGGAAAATATTAACCTGGGGTAATTATATATATATATATATATATATATATATATATATATATATATATATATATATATATATATATATATATATATATATATATATACAGAGGAAATCTCGAAATAAAGACGAAACGTTGATGAATACATAATTCGGTCTGTTCTTTTTTATTTCTTTATTTTGTCGGAATAATATTTCTATACTATACATAATTCCTGCTAGTATATATATATATATATATATATATATATATATATATATATATATATATATATATATGACTACTTCATTTAATCACAATTTAATTTACGAAGATTTAATTATATAATTTTATGCGTACATTTTCAGTATTTACTTCAACAGTGCCTAATACATAGGTAGAGCTAGGTAGTAAATTATGATAATATATATGGCAATTAAGCTACATAGAATATTCTGCGTGTCATTCTCGTGAGAATTCGTCAGAGATAGAGAGAGAGAAAGAGAGAGAGAGAGAGAGAAAGAGAGAGAGAGAGAGAGAGAGAGAGCAAGCTAGATACTGATTTCTGAATTGGTAGGGTAGAGTGTTGAATATTTATAACAGAGCTCATGGGGAGCAAATATAATATAATATAAACTGTGTCAATCACTTTATTGCAGATTAGTAAAATATCAATATTTCACTAAATATAAGTCACACAAAAATGAAAATTGTATCATCAAATGACTGTTTCAAGGTTAGTTATTTCCCAACATTTTATGCAAATCCATGCGATATTCACGAAGTTATGACATTTTATTTATTATCAAGTAATTTATGCTGCCCATCGCTTTATTGCAGGTCTTTTAAAAATGCCAAAAAAAAAAGGGCGATTAATGGTCATCGAAAAGGAAAGGATTGTTGCTGGACTCGCAGAAGGATTGTTTATCAAAGATTTTGTTATGGAGCTGGAAAGGGATCCAGGAACTTGGTTTCATTTGTGAACAACCCCAACACCAAATCCAGAAAGGGTAAGGGTACCAGCAGAAACCTTTCACATCGTGATATTCGTTAAATTCGTAGGGAAGTCAACCGAAACCCAAACAGCACCAGTGCTTACATTTTTTCAAGAGCTGGAATCGCTCCAAGATCCAGACAGTACCGACGTAATGTACTGAATGAAATGGCAAGAAATATACAAAACTATTCCAAGACCTCCATTGAGCAAACAACATAGGGGAAAACGAAAGGCTTGGGCACAGAATTAAATGAAAATGGATTTCCGACGTGTCTTATTTACAGATGACACCTGTGCTACTCTTCATGGTCCGGATGGATGGGCCAAAGTTTGGAACTCGAACGAAACTCCAACCCCGTACAGAGTTCATCGCCAACAAGGAGGTGGAGTCATCATGTTTTGGGCGGGAATCATTAGGGATAAGTTGGTTGAACCATTCCGAATTCCAGAGGGTGTAAAACTTACCAGCAATGCGTACACGGACTTTTTGGATTAATATTTGTCACCATGGCTTCAAGGGGAAAAATAGTTGATATTACTAGAACCATAACTCCTTTTGGAGATCAAACAATTGACTTCCCCGGGGGACCAAAGGTTGTTTTAAATTATTTAAAAAATGGTGGATATGCCGATAAATAATTCATTTATTTGAGGCTTAGCACCTAGGATGTCCTTTTTCTCATTATTCTTTGGCAGAAAAATATAATAAAAAATAACCTTCGCATGATTAGACGTTGTATTTTTGCCCTAAAACAACATTTTAAGAGACTTGCAATAAAGCGATGGACAATGGAAATTCCTCTATAAAGTATTAAAGGTCATAACTTCGTGAATATCGCATTAATTTGAATAATTTTTTTCTCTAGAAATAACTAACCTTAAAGCAGTCGTTAGATGATATAATTTTCATTTTTTTGTGACGTATATTTAGCGAAATGTTGACATTTTACTAATCTGCAATAAAGCGATTGACGCAGTTTATATATATATATATATATATATATATATATATATATATATATATATATATATATATATATATATATATATATTTCGGTTTTGCTGCTTCGGTTGTCTCCCGTATATTAGTGGTCTGGAAAGGCCACACGGGAGACAACCGAAGCAGCAAAACCGAAACTAAATATACAAATGAAAAAATATGGGCATATTTTATTGGTTTGAAAATACAGGTTGTTTTCTACAAATTATCATAAAATTTTAACCATAGGCAATTTTATACTTTTCGAATCTCAGCGATTATTGATCAGAATTTAACAAATGAAGGCTCGTTGGAAAGTTAATGATCTGAATTGTGTAGAGGGTTATGAGACATTTGCTCCTAAGGTAGCATATTACATGAATAATTTATCATCATTTTTTACAACCATAAAATGTTTCGATAATAGGCATTTGTTTCTCTAGATTTGCATATGAATTACAAATAATCTGATGTTTCTTCCAAAGCTCTGGCCTTGATGGAGGGACAACTAAAACTTGCTTCTTTGGATTTCATGAAGTAAATTTCACTCGTAATCGTACCCTATTTCCAAAAGAGGCGAGATATAACATATATATATATATATATATATATATATATATATATATATATATATATATATATATAACTACTTCATTAACTCACATAAATTAATCCACGAAAGTATAGATTTATGCGTAAACTTTAAGTATTTACTTCAATAGTGCTCAATAAGTAGGTAGAGCTAGTTAGTAAGTTATAAAATATATGACCTCCGGTTGACCCGTTCCTTTGTGTTTGCTATTTGGCGTAGGTATCTAGTGTCTTGACCGGTTTAAAATCTAGGTTAAGTTTTTTATATGTTAGTTTATATATATATATATATATATATATATATATATATATATATATATATATATATATTTAAAAGAGTGTAGCCATCAACAATTGTGGGTTTTTTTTTAAAGGTTTTCATCATATTTTTATTTTAAAATATTTTTATAACGCGTTTCGAGCTTAGGGTGTGCTCTCTTCAGATATTTTCGTAAAAAGTTTTTCTTTAAAATGGGAGTTTGTAGATATGCCTCCGCTGATATTAAATATGTTTTTCATAGTGATGCGATGCGTGTGTTCAGTGTTCAGACATTCTGTCTCCAACTGTAAGTTGTTCACAGTGACCGGTCAAAGTTAGTTTCAAAGAGTGTTTTTTAGTCCATATGGTGAAGGTTTTTATGGCTTTTTTAGGGTTCTTTTTAAAGACTTTCTTTCCCCATGTATAGCATACACTCACACACAATCACATACGCATACATATACATTCATGTACATGTACACATGCACATGCACACGTACGCAGGCACACACACATACACACACGTACATACATAGAAATATATGTAGGAGCATACATATATACACATATACATACCCACCTACACACCCACACACGTACTCGCATACATCCACCGCTAACAATTATTTTTATTTTTTATTTTTTATTTTATATATATATATATATATATATATATATATATATATATATATACTTTTTTTTCCAACCAAAACACGCATGTATATATGCGCTTAATCATTCAGACATACGTACACGCACCCACACACACACAAGTAAGATGGAGAATAGGTAGAAGATATATATACACACACATACACGCACATACACACATATATGTACACACATATATGTATGTGCACATACACTCACAAACATCCACATACTATGTAGGCACACACACATACACACACACATGCACACACACAGACATATGCAGGGGCTCACACATACGCGTATATCCATATCCACACGAACACATTTACCCACTCATACATGTGCATACATATGTATATATATATACATACACACACATACATACGGGTGTGTATACACTCATCCACCCATATATATATATATGGGCACATGCACTCACAATCACACACACACATACATATTCATACATTCCACCTTATGTATATATTGGTTGAAGTTTCCTTTCCAATCCATGCACATATGTATACATGGATTCGGTCACCCAAACATAAGTGCACGTATACATACAAACAAGATGTAGCATAGATAACAGATGATATATAATTATACACACACGCATACACAATCATATGTGCACACCCACGCACACACACATATACACACGCACACACGCGCGCACATACACATACATACGTTTAATTTCTAGTTGTTTGTTTAGTTAAGAGAAATGGTACTGTACTGGGTATGGGCGCGCGCACCCGCGAAAGTGTGCGTGTGCCTTATTGTGCTTTTTTGTCGTTTCGTGTGTGAGGGTGCACACCTACCCAAGCATGCATGCGTGTAAGTGTATTTTGTGTTTTGCCTATTTATGTGTATAATTATGGAGAGATGTTTAAGGCGGGGTTAAACTTTGCTATGAAATTTTTTTCTTGAGTTAGCAAGTAGAAGTAGTTGTCAGTTTGGAAGATGGACATTATCTCGAATCTGCCTCCACTGCATGTGTGTATATGTTGTGATACATGTAGGTGTCTATTTTCCGCGATTTTGATGTTGGATCGGTGTAGGGCTACTCTATTACTAAGGTTTTTTGTAGCGCCTATGTAGGATTTATCGCATGCTGGACATTTTATTACATAGATCACGTTTTTTGAGGTGCAATCTAGGTTTTTTTTTAATTTTGAATGTTTGTATGGGGTTCGTAAATGTGTATGTGTTTCCCTCTAATATTATGTTGCAGACTCCACATCGTTGTTTGTTGCATTTTATGACTCCTTTTGTTGCGTCTTGATTGAGTTTGGATGAGGTAAGAATGCGTTTTAGGTTTTTGGGTTGGCGTTTGCTTTTTATTATTTTTGTTGTTTTAAGGAAATTGTTTAGTTTGCTGTTTTGGTTAAGAAGGACGAGGTTTTTCGTTATCTCTGTGAAAAGCTCTGGGTTGTTTGTGTTGTGTGTGAAGACGTATGTTAGGATTTGTTCTTTGTTTCGTTCTTTAGGGGTTCTCAAATCTTCTACTGGTATATTTGTCGCAAGTTGGATCCCTTTTTCTATAAGTTGTGATGGGTATTTTCTTTTTCTTAAATTTATTCGTAGTTCCTTGAGTCGGATATATGTGTGTGTGCGTGGGTGTGCACATATGATTGTGTATGCGTGTGTGTATAATTATATATCATCTGTTATCTATGCTACATCTTGTTTGTATGTATACGTGCACTTATGTTTGGGTGACCGAATCCATGTATACATATGTGCATGGATTGGAAAGGAAACTTCAACCAATATATACATAAGGTGGAATGTATGAATATGTATGTGTGTGTGTGTGATTGTGAGTGCATGTGCCCATATATATATATATGGGTGGATGAGTGTATACACACCCGTATGTATGTGTGTGTATGTATATATA
Organism: Euprymna scolopes; assembly: GCF_053919585.1. Lineage (NCBI taxonomy): Eukaryota > Metazoa > Mollusca > Cephalopoda > Sepiida > Sepiolidae > Euprymna > Euprymna scolopes. The sequence goes on from NC_136520.1 coordinate 26,735,111, forward strand.
TATACATATGTATGCACATGTATGAGTGGGTAAATGTGTTCGTGTGGATATGGATATACGCGTATGTGTGAGCCCCTGCATATGTCTGTGTGTGTGCATGTGTGTGTGTATGTGTGTGTGCCTACATAGTATGTGGATGTTTGTGAGTGTATGTGCACATACATATATGTGTGTACATATATGTGTGTATGTGCGTGTATGTGTGTGTATATATATCTTCTACCTATTCTCCATCTTACTTGTGTGTGTGTGGGTGCGTGTACGTATGTCTGAATGATACATGCGTGTTTTGGTTGGAAAAAAAAAGTATATATATATATATATATATATATAAAATAAAAAATAAAAAATAAAAATAATTGTTAGCGGTGGATGTATGCGAGTACGTGTGTGGGTGTGTAGGTGGGTATGTATATGTGTATATATGTATGCTCCTACATATATTTCTATGTATGTACGTGTGTGTATGTGTGTGTGCCTGCGTACGTGTGCATGTGCATGTGTACATGTACATGAATGTATATGTATGCGTATGTGATTGTGTGTGAGTGTATGCTATACATGGGGAAAGAAAGTCTTTAAAAAGAACCCTAAAAAAGCCATAAAAACCTTCACCATATGGACTAAAAAACACTCTTTGAAACTAACTTTGACCGGTCACTGTGAACAACTTACAGTTGGAGACAGAATGTCTGAACACTGAACACACGCATCGCATCACTATGAAAAACATATTTAATATCAGCGGAGGCATATCTACAAACTCCCATTTTGAAGAAAAACTTTTTACGAAAATATCTGAAGAGAGCACACCCTAAGCTCGAAACGCGTTATAAAAATATTTTAAAATAAAAATATGATGAAAACCTTTAAAAAAAACCCACAATTGTTGATGGCTACACTCTTTTAAATATACATTTTTTCTCTCGTTGGAACTACACAACCATCACTTTAAATATATATATATATATATATATCTGTCTGACGTAATGAACATTTAAATTAAAATGTTTAAAATTCAACGCTATTTCACACGGTTAATGGTAGCCGAATGGATACGGCCTCCGCTAATCGAGCCAAAGATGTCTAGTGTCGCGGGGTTCGAATCGTTCGACTGGTAGTAATCGTGACACCCTGCACTGAAGAATCCCGAAAGGATGAAACACTAGTGTCTGTAGGTATTTAATTATTATAGTAAAAAAATAATTATAAATAATTATATATATATATGTGTGTGTGTGATAGTGTATGTATATGCATGTTTATTTATTTGTGTATTTTCTATTGTTATTGTTAGTTTTAAAATTATTTTGTATCTCTATCCTAGAGTAAATTTTATCCTGTGAACACAGTTGTTCGCTATTTCTCTCCTACAGTTTAATAGATGTTTAGGTTCTTTAAAGTATTGGATAGCAAATTTTTCGTTAAGGCATAATCTACATGGATCGTCTAGATCTCTACATGTGTTTGCTTGTCTTACTATTTTCCATTCGATTACCGCGAACGTCCGCTTTCCTTGAGTTCCCAATATGTGTTTCCTTGAGTTCCCAATATGTGTTTTCTAGCGTTGTTTTCATACGGTGTTTTTTATTATTGAATGTAGTTTTGTGGAACGGGTCAACCGGAGGTCAAATGGACCTTTATCTTGTAAGTGTCTGCTCATTGGCTGATTAGGAAGGGTGAGGTGGATATTAGAAAGCTGATTGGTTAACAAAAAACTCAATAGAAGGTGCGTATATAAAAACAGAGACAACCACAAAATTCTCGCATAAGCCTGAATAATCCTAGAGTGGATGAAACGCGGAATATTCAGTGTACGAGGGGCGTGCAATAAGTAATGCCCCTGACCCACTTCCAGTTGTCTGATCTAGCTGAAATTTTGCATGTGCAATGATTTATATCTCGACGGGTATGTGTCAAATTACAGCTCTGAACTGATTGTGGTTTCTGTTTTATAGGTGTTTGAACTGAGTCAGGTGTGAAATGGAGCCTGTTGAATGTCGAGCAGTGATCCGGTTTTTGTATTTGGAAGGACGCACACCACAGGAGACTTTTGATGAAATGAAAGAAACTTATGGTGATAATGCCCCATAATATGACCTTGTATATAGCTGGCATCGTGGATTCAAACATGGCCGGAAGTCTGTGGAAACAGGTCCCAGACCTGGTCGCCCCCTACTGACATTGATGAGGCATCTGTCCGTCAAGTTGAGGCTGCCCTTTTGAAAGATCGGTGCATTACTATTCGTCATATAGCCCAAGATGTCAAGATTAGTACAGGGTCTGTGGAAACTATCATTCATTAACATTTGCATATGCATAAGATGTCTGCCAGATGGATTCCCAGGTTGCTCACACCATTCAAGAAGCGAGAACGCGTCGAGTGCTCGAGGATGAATTTGGAGATGTGTCAAAAAAACGAGTCAAAGTTTTTCAAAAGACTGATTACACAGGATGAAACCTGGGTCCATCACTATGATCCAGAGACAAAGTCCAGTCAATGCAGTGGAAGCACTTGGACTCTCCAAAGAAGGCAAGGATGCAGCTCTCCGCTGGCAAGGTCATGCTCACAGTCTTCTGGGACCACGACGGAGTAGTGATGATAGATTTCCTGGCAAAGGGTATCACGATTACAGGAGCCTATTATGCTTCACTTTTGAGGAAATTAAGGGAAGCTATCAGAAGCAAGATCAGCAAAAGTACCCTCCTCCTGCAGGAGAACCCTCCGGTCCACAACTCGCATGTCGCCAGATCAGAAGCACGGGCGTGTGGTTATGAAATCCTTCCCCATCCTCCCTACTCTCCTGACCTTGCACCCTCTGACTTTTACCTCTTCCCGACCATAAAGTTGTTTTTGAACGGAAAGCGTTTCTCAGATGATGCAGCCTTGATTTCTGAAGTCATGTCGTGGCTGGAGGACCAACCGACCAACCTGGGGTGTCCTACAAAAACGGTCTCCAGAGCTGCATCAAACGATGGGAGAAATGCATAACTCTGGGTGGTTCCTATGTAGAGAAAGACTAATAACTGTGCCAAGTTTCGTTGCTCCACTGCTATCGAAAGTGGGTCATGAGCATTACTCTCGTAGCTTGATCGCCATATATATTTTATAACTTATTTTATAACAATATATATATATATATATATAGGTAGTTGCTTGTCTAGCCGCCGCACTGATGAGGTGTGAAACAGCGAAAGAGTACTGTATGTGGATGACTATATATATATATATATATATATATATATATATATATATATATATATATATATATATATATATATTTAAAATAAAAGGACTATCCACTTATTAAGTGTTTCCTTTCAGATTAAATATGTTTTTAACTCTTTTTCAAAGTGTTTTTAACGTGTTTTATTAACTATTTGCTCTTATATATATATATATATATATATATATATATATATATATATATATGTATATATATTGTGTATTTAAGCAGCATGTTTTCATTCAGACAGATATTGTTGAATAGCACAGATTGTTTTTGCTTTTAGCATTTTTTTAATATGTCCAAACTGGAGAATAAAATATATTATACTCATAAAAACTATTTACATTAGGTACGTCGACAATATTTCTATTCTTGCTGACAATAATAACGAAATAGAGAAGCTAAAGGATAATTTTCAAACAAACTTTGGACTTGCTTTCACTTATGAATAAAATATAAACAATAGTATTCCATTTCTTGACATTCTCATAGACTAAAAAAATGAAATCATCACTTCTCCGTTTAAAATGAACATTTGAAAAATGGAAACATTACAAAAAAAGATCATTAAGCAAAAACACTACATGCTATGAAAAAAAAAAAAGATATATATATATATATATATATATATATATATATATATATATATATATATATATATATATATATATATAACTCCTTAATTTACTTACATAAAATTAATATACGAAAGTATAGATTTATGAGTAAACGTTAAGTATTTACTTCAAAAGTGCTCAATACGTAGGTAGAGCAATTTAGTAATTTATAAAATATATATGGCGATTAAGCTACACTGAATATTCTGCGTTTCATTCACTCTAGGGCTCTTCAGGCTTATGCGCATAAGCCTGAAGAGTCATAGAGTGGATGAAACGCGGATTATTCAGTGTAGCTTAATCGCCATATATATTTTATAAATTACTATATATATATATATATATATATATATATATATGTTTATATAATCTGATGTATTTGTTTTAAGTACCTAATGAAATTTTACGAGGTTAATACAAGAGTGCTCAATACCGAAGTAGAGAAGAGTATGCTATTTATTTGTTTTTCCATAAGCAGTAATATTTTGCTATACAGCCATAAGCATGTTTTGGTCAGCTAGTTACCACCTATCTTTTCAGGAGATACAGCTTATACGAAAGCAAAGTATGCAATGAAACTCTCACGTCTTACTCGTAACAGGGAGTTAATATCAGGTTTGTGGATTTGAGTCTGTGTTTAGATGTAGGACTGAATGGGACTCCATTGGGTCTTATTTACGTACAACCGAATTTTATTTTTCAAAACATTTGACGGAACCTCGTGATATTAACTTTCTGTGATGAGGAAGACCTGGTATTGTCATTGCAAACTTTTCTTTCGTATAAGCTGTATCACCTAAAGAGACCACTAATTACTGGTAACTAGCTGACCAGAACATACTCATAACTGTAGCAATATATTACTGCTTATGTAAAAACAAATAACGATTATATATATATATATATATATATATATATATATATATATATATATATATATATATATATATAGTGGAGATGGTAATTAATAAAAACTGGAGAAAATGCTGAATGCTGTTGTAGAGCAAATATGCGTTTTATTTTTTATTACTGTATCTTTCTGTTAAGTTACATTATTGTTTCAGCTATTGGCCGGTTTTTTTTGTCGTCTGTAAAAGTCTGAGGAAGCTACAGACGGCAAAAAGAAACCGGCCGAGTAGCCGAAACAATAATGTAACTTAACAGAAAGATACGGCAATAAAAAATAAAACGCATATATATATATATATATATATATATATATATATATATATATATATATATATATATATATATATGTGCATAAATTAAAATATCATATTTAAGCGTACGTTACGACTGGGCAATGTTGAACAGCGTGTTAATTTCATATAATCAAATCGTTTTATTTGCCCAAAGAAATGTTTCTATTGTCCTCGATAGCCGTGCATCTAAACAACATGACATTAATGTGGATGTGCCTCAGGTATTGATCTTTAGAGTTTTATGAACGACCTTGAAAATTCAATTGTGTTTGAGATGAACTTGCCGATGCTTTATTAACATGTCAGAAACGAATTTAGAAATTGACCTTCAGTCCAATTCAAACATATGCAGATGGCAACATAAAATTCTAAAACAAATTACATTGTCTTTAAGAATTATAAGAAGACTTTTCAATTAACGATTGCCGTGGTTGATGCTACCTTAGTTGAGATTCCTAAATTCATTCACAGATAGTATGAATTAAAACATTTTTTATGTAAATTGCTTGAGACAAGGCAGATAACCACTTGAGCAGAGCCATTCATTAAAATCTCAGTAAAAAAAGTTACACGCTTCGGAATAGCTTAATTGCCATAAATATTTTCAAAACTTATAACCTAGATCTACTCACGTATTGTTGAAATAAATACTGAAAATAAATACATAAAATTATGTAGATACATGAAATACTTTTACTACTACTACTACAAATACTACAAATACTACTACTACTACTACTACTACTACTACTACTATTACTACTACTACTATATATATACATATTTTTATGTGATAATATGTTTCTTTAATTATATTTCACTTTTTATTTATGGCAATCATTTAATTCATGAGGGTCGATATAATTACAGAGAATATAACAAATAAATGACAAAAATCTTAATTTTAAAATGTTGAACATCTTAACATTTATTCCTTTAATAATTGGCATGCACAATTCTTGGCGTAATAAAATGAAATATAAAAAGATAACTTATTTTTCAATTTTCGGATTTTGTAATCACGTCCATGTGGGTTTATTTTATTTTTTTTTTAATTTGATGTGTGCTTTTCCTTCTGGTGAATTAAGGGCGAAATAAATTAATTAATTGATATAATAATTAAAAGAATGATTTTGCCCTACGAAAAAGGTGCTATCACGTATTGTGCATATCAACTCACTTAAAGAAATAAACAGTAAGATGGTCCACATAGAATTTGTCATTTACTTGTTTATATATATATATATATATTTATATATATATATATAGTGATTTATAAAATATATATGGCGATTAAGCTACACTGAATATTCGGCGTTTCATCCACTCTAGGATTCGTCAGACTTATGCGCGAATTCTGTGGTTGTTTATCGTTTTTATATGGTCCTCTTCTGTTGACGATTTTAGTTAGCCAATCAGCTTTCTAGTATCTACCGCGCCCCTTCCTATCAGCCAATGGGCATGCATTTTATCGAACAAAGGATCTGTTTTAAAACTAGTTTAGTGGTTTAAGGCAGACATTTTTTATATAAATATACATATGTGTACATACATATATTCACATATATATACATATATATATACATACATATATTTGTGATCGTTTATGTATATTCATGTTTATTTATTTGTTTATTTTCTATTGTTTTTGTTAGTTTTGAAACTATTTTGTATCGCTATCCTAGAGTAAATTTTATTTTGTGAACAGTTATTTGCTATTTCTCTTCTACAGTTTAATAGATTTTGGGGTTCTTTAAAATACAGAATAGCAAATTTTTCATGAAGGCATAATTTACATGGGTCGTCTAAATGTCTACACGTGGTAGCGTGTCTTATTATTTTCCATTCGACTACCGGCGAATGTTCGCTTTCTTTGAGTTCCCAGTATTTATTCGCTAGTGTTGTTTTTATACGGTGTTTTTTATTGTTGAATGTACTTTTATGGTCATAGTATCGGGTTTTGAAATCTAAGGAAGTCATGCCTACATAATATTTCTTGTTATTCGGGTTTTCTTTCGCAAATATTGTTGCCTGATAAACTATGCTTTTTGTTAGACATTTATTTTGAACTGGGCAAAGTGTGCAGTGTCTACAGTTGCATTTATTTTGTTCGTTATTATTATTATTTTTATTTATCGTATGGTTGTTCTTGTCCGGGGTTGGTTTGTTATTATTATTATTATTATTATTATTATTATTATTATTATTATTATTATTATTATTATTATTTCTGCTAGTGTTAGTTTTATTTTTATCATGGTGTCTACTTTTTTATTATTTATTTTGTTGTTTGTTTACATTGTTTTTATTTAGTATTTTGTTATTATGTGCTTTAATTATCATCTCTAAATTTTCGCAACAACTGTAAGATAACTTCAAGGTATTTTTATTGAAGATTTTGTGTAAGGGGTTGGTTGCGGGAAAGTGTTTTTCAATAAGATCTAGAAATTTCTTGCCAAGTTTTGTTTTTAACATTTGATTGTATTGGGCCGTATACCCGATTATAGTTCTTTTTCTTCTATTTTTAATTTTATTATAGTTATTGGTGTTTTGTTGCTTATATTTGATATCGATATTTTTGTATCCACTATTTCTAGGGCTGTTTCGTAGATATTATTTCGTAGAATTTATTTCACCACATTAAAAATAGATATGGAAAGAGTTAATTTCGAAACATCGCTAAAAACATCCCCACACCCAGCAAGCATAGCTATATTATTAAATTAATCCAAAAAACAAATGAACTAATACGCCGATGGCAAGCTGGAGGTCTTTCTGTGTTGCTCGCTCAAACGCCTACAATGGCAATTGTAGGCCTAGACTTGGCAAAAAAAAATAAATAAAAATAATAAGGTACCAGTCGGGATGATGAAAGGTTCGGCATGTGGTAGCCTAACTCCTCCAGGCATAGCTATCGCTTACCTTTCCTTGTCCACATGATGCACAAGTTTTCGTCCGTGCCAGTAATTTTTTTCTTGACAAAAGTCGAGGACTCCAGTTGGTGTTTTCAGCTGCTCACTTAACGCTGTAAAATTCATGTTTTTTGTTGTTTTTGCCGACTTTAAAGTACGAAATGGTGTGCTTTTTTTTACTAATTTCTTTTCTTTTCTTCCTCTTCCAAATTTTCGTCTGCTGCTTTGAATTTTCAACTCGTGCCCATGCGCGTCGCGTTGAAAACCATCACGCTATATTATCATTGGTTCAGCTTTATATTTCGTTAGACGGCTTAATTTTCTCGGCGACGCTCGGCTTACTCCGGCTGTTGACGTCATGTTCCGAAAAAAACCGGGCGTGCGCTGAGTTACGTCTGGATCACTCTCTGCATGAGTACAAATCTTTTTTATTTTTTTTGTTTAGTTATCCGGGTTTTTTTCCACTGTATTTAGTAGTTTTACGCCGATGTAAAAAAAAAAAAAAAACAATTGGGACGCTGAAAACGTACACAGTAAAACAATACGTTGTAAAATGTTCTTATGGTTGTCAACGGGTTAATGTAGATTTATTTGTAAGAAGATTTCGTTAAAATAACTTAACCGTAATACGGAAATGAACGATGTAAAAAAAAAATGCAGAAAGTATTAACAATTTTATATTTGGATAATTTAAACGCGACTCCCCCCCAAAAAACAACTAGGACCTTGAAAACGTACACAGTAAAACAATACGTTGTCAACGGGTTAAAGTTGATTTATTTGTAAGAAAATTGTGACAGTATAGTTGTAATACAGAATAGTGGCAAAACATCCCCACCCTTCCCATATTGAATAATAATTTCTAAATAATAGCGTTAATATTTTAGTGCGCAGGTCAAATTCTGTAAAAGTAACGATTTATGTTTATTTGTTTACCTTGTTATGGGTTTATGTTTATGTACGCATACGCAACCGGAAGTCGTAAACCGAATGTTGGGTTACAATACCTGTTACAAGGTCATTTGAGTTTTATAATTATATAGATTTAATATAAAATATAATTTTTTTATCATATATGCTATCACATACATCGCTATGGTATAATTATTACCACAAATCGGTATTTTTTTTATTTTGCGACCCCTCGGCATTCACCTTTGAATTGTCGACTTATTGAGGTTTTGGGGGACGCTGAGAACGAATATTGCACTTATTTCTTGCGCAAACGAGTAGTTATTCATAATTGAAGACATTTAGTATCCAACGTAATTACTACAGTTTGGCAAGCAAGATGGCCGCCCGTGCATTTACTAAAAAACACCAAACAGAGCCAAACGAGCCGAAAAAATGACCCCAAGCATCCTTTCACTTTCTCATGATTGGACAAATAATTATTTTTATGATAAAAAAAGGCATTTATTTTCGTTTTTTAATACGAACCGATTTTTTCTTCTGACACCAAATCTGATAATCAAACCCGTCGCAAATTTACCGTTTGCATGGTATGAACTCCTTGACCCTGGGACTTTTTGAAGAAATGTTAGTTTCAATAAAGTGGGGGATCACTTTTGTATGATAATTTAACCTAACATGAGCACCCACACGTTGACCCCCCCCAAACATTTTGTTTATATTGGGGCAGGGGGGGTGTCGGCGGAGGCCGGGGGATGTTGTAATTGTACTATCTAGAAATGTTTCCTTTGAAGGTGTGTTTTGCAATGAGCATAAATAAAAGTCAAGGTCTGATGTATAAAACCTTTGGCGTAGACCTGACATCAGACTTCTTCAGTCACAGCATGTTCTATGTCTCCATCAGCTGGACAGGAAGTTCAGAAAAACTCTACATTCTGACTTCAAATCAAAGAAGCAGAAATGTGGTTTACCACGAGGCTCTTCAATGAAAAGTTCTACAAAAGGATATGATGAAAAACTGATATGATCTGATTGTGGTATGTTTCCAGTATTCAATGTGTTAGATAAGATTTAAGCATCGTGTTGAAATTTACTTCCCTCTTACAACATCCAACATTCACTTACTGGAAAGGTGCCCACAAATCGCGTACCTGAGTGTGCAGCAAAGTCCCGTGCGATGCGCGGGTATCTTTGCTAGTATATATATATATATATATATATATATATATATATATATATATATATATATATATATATATATATATATATATATAGTTCAAATAATAAAAAAACAAAAGAAATGTGAACGCTATATATGCCCACCTACTTTAAAACTACCCAAAATCTATTATCAAACATTTCCTTTAATTTATTAGTAAAAGATAAATCTTTTTATCTAATAGTAAATATAAATTTATAATATAATTTATAAGTTTTTTTTGAAGGTTTATACTCCCGCTTCTTTTCAGAAATCTGTATTCCCACTGTATCTACTGTTAATGTTACTATCAGGAATGCCACTATAATTTTCTTATCTCTTTTCTAATTATCTCCACTTAATCCGTATGAATTCCACATTAAATCTTTATGTACCGAGATTCGTTACAGCACATCACCACTAAAATACTTTATCTGTCATTCTGGTATCTTACTAGTTTTATACTAATCTTTTTTTCCTATTTTTATTCTTTATTTTTATTACTTATCTATTTTTTATTAATTAAATTTAATTATGTAATTCTTTCTGATATATATATTTTTATATAATTTTCTATTTCTGATATTTATATTTTTATATAATTTTCTATTTCTGATATTTATATTTTTATATAATTTTCTATTTCTGATGTTTATATTTTTATATAATTTTCTATTTCTGATGTATATATTTTTATATAATTTTCTATTTCTGATATTTATATTTTTATATAATTTTCTATTTCTGATATTTATATTTTTATATAATTTTCTATTTCTGATGTTTATATTTGTATATAATTTTCTATTTCTGATATTTATATTTTTATATAATTTTTTATTTCTGATGTTTATATTTTTATATAATTTTCTATTTCTGATATTTATATTTTTATATAATTTTCTATTTCTGATGTTTATATTTTTATATAATTTTCTATTTCTGATGTTTATATTTTTATATAATTTTCTATTTCTGATATTTATATTTTTATATAATTTTCTATTTCTGATATTTATATTTTTATATAATTTTCTATTTCTGATGTTTATATTTGTATATAATTTTCTATTTCTGATATTTATATTTTTATATAATTTTCTATTTCTGATATTTATATTTTTATATAATTTTCTATTTCTGATATTTATATTTTTATATAATTTTCTATTTCTGATGTTTATATTTGTATATAATTTTCTATTTCTGATATTTATATTTTTATATAATTTTCTATTTCTGATATTTATATTTTTATGTAATTTTTTATTTCTGATGTTTATATTTTTATATAATTTTCTATTTCTGATATTTATATTTTTATATAATTTTCTATTTCTGATGTTTATATTTTTATATAATTTTCTATTTCTGATGTTTATATTTTTATATAATTTTCTATTTCTGATATTTATATTTTTATATAATTTTCTATTTCTGATGTTTATATTTTTATATAATTTTCTATTTCTGATGTTTATATTTTTATATAATTTTCTATTTCTGATGTTTATATTTGTATATAATTTTCTATTTCTGATATTTATATTTTTATATAATTTTCTATTTCTGATATTTATATTTTTATATAATTTTCTATTTCTGATGTTTATATTTTTATATAATTTTCTATTTCTGATGTTTATATTTTTATATAATTTTCTATTTCTGATGTTTATATTTTTATATAATTTTCTATTTCTGATATTTATATTTTTATATAATTTTAAAAATCATTTTTATTTGATGTTTATTTTATATTTTATTTTATTATTTGTTTATTCATACTCTTATCTTACTTATAGCTTTACTATTTTTCTATTCTTTGCATTCATTTATATATCTACATCATTTATATATCTATATCATATATATATCTATATCATTTACACGTCTGCATATTTACTTTAACTATTTACGCCATTATTATATTATTATAAGTCAATTATTATTTCATATTATTAACGTCCTATCACCTTAAATCAATATGTTCATTATCATTTTTTACAGTTTTGCTTAAAGTTTAAAATTAATATAAATTCCTCTTAGATATAATTGTTTATATGATTCCGAGCCAATTTAAAAAATGTCTTGTTTTATACCTTTTAAATCTAATTAACTTTTAAATTTAAAATCTTCAACTAATGAAATAAAATAAAAATAAAGTCGGTTGAAATACAATAAAATAAAATATAGCATATTAAATATTTACGTTGTTTTATCAGACAGAAAAAAAATGAACATATGAATAAAAATAAAACGCATAGGTTAAATACAACCCTTACTCCTTTATTATAAAAACGAGTAATTTGTAAGCATTAACCTCAATTGTCTCGTCTTGATACACGTGACTATTTAATCTCACGAAAGATCATGTGACATACTGACTCACTTTCTTGCTGTTCTTAACTTATCTCCTATTTATTTTTTTTCATACTTAAACACGTGACTTTTCCAGCTTTCAATGTTTTGCACGTTTGATTATTTTCGTTTTCATATGAGAACATGACGTTTTAATTAAAGATAAAGTGGCGCAGGTTATCTCAATATTCCATAAGAATTTTTCATTTAGTGATAAAAACACCAAAAATTGGCACAAATGACATTCAGAACATACATTTTAAGAAAAGGAGGTTAGCCATCAGAAAATTCAAGATAGCTGCCAGTTTTCAAGATGGCTGCAGAAGCAAACCTGACAAATTTAAATTTTGGTGCTTGCATCACCAAGTGAAAGATTGTTGCAGCAATCTGCCTCACCTTTAAAAAAAAATGTCTGTCGCCTGACGAGAGTCGGTTATCTACTCTTATAATCAATTGGACCGAAACATGATTTTAATAGTGTAGCGACGATAAAATATTTATTTGAATATAGATAAAGGCCACTTTGTTCATACTTATTGAGCACTATATTAAAAACCTCGTCATATTCACTGTCAGGGAATTATATATTATATATATATATATATATATATATATATATATATATATATATATACATTTATATATTATGAAGTAAAAGATGAGAATTAAACGTTAACAAATTTATATCATTAGATCAACAAGTAAAAAGGAAAAATAATCTCATTAGGCCATAACACTTCGAAACTAAATGCTTCTCATCAGAAGAGAATAAAAAGACAGAAAGAAAAAAATTATATTCGTATATATATATATATATATATATATATATATATATATATATATATCATATGTAAATATATTTTACGACCCGGCAACACCGTGCAGTCTGCTAGTATATGCAATAGAAATTATATATATAGGGTGACCCCCCCCCCAAAAAAAAACGGGCACCGTGTACACTTTATGTGATATTTCCATTATTTATTCACCGATTGCTCTTATTTTACAGGACATGGCAGAATCAACAACCGTGAGTACACCAAGACCCCAGTGGGAGAAGGGACAAAGAATACGCTGTGTTAAATTTTACTACAAGACAGGATCGTTTAAAAAAACCCAGGACAGTTTTATGCGTCTGTTCGAATGTGAAAAGGCTCCACCCAAAAGCAGAATTCAGAACTGGGTGGACCACTTCGAGAAGTATGGGTCCGTGGAGAACCTTAACGCTGCCAGAGAGAACCGTCCAAGCCACTCGGGACGTCCCAAGAAGCGAACAGCCGAGCTGGTCGAAAGAGTGAGTGAGTCTCTCCAGCAGAGTCCGAAACGCTCTGTGCGTAAGCGAAGTCAGTCCTTCGATATGTTCCATGAAACTTGCAGGAGAGTGCTGGTGAACGATATCAGGGCTTAGCCATACAGAATACAGACGCTGCAGACCTTTACAGCCTCAGACAAGAAGCAGAGGAGGGCTATGGCAGTCAAGATGCTCGAGAAGATCGAGGAGGCACCAAGTTTCCTTAACTTCCTTTGGACCTCAGATGAAGCCCACTTCCATCTTGATGGAAAGACGAACTCCTAGATAAATGTCTTCTGGGGGTCCTCCAGACCATATGAAGTAGCCACCAAGCCCCATGCACTCTCCTAAGTGCACGGTGTGGGATTTAATCTCGGCCAGAGGAATCATCGGACCAATCTTCATCGAAGAATCTAGCGCAGCAGTGACAGTCACCAAGGAGCGGTAAGCGGAGGTCCTCAAAACCTTCAAGAGTGAGCTCCAGACCATCTACCCGTCGTTCATGAGCAAGTTCTGGTTCCAGCAGGACGGAGCAAGTTCTCACACCCCAAACCTCTCGAGATTATCTGAAAGGCCGAGTGATCAGTCTCAAGACTGATTTTAAGTGGGCATCCCATAGCCCGGACCTAAGCCCCCCCCCCCCGATTTTTTTCTTTGGGGCTATCTTAAGGACAGATTCTAAGCAGGGAAACCCAGAACCATCACGGAACTCAAGAAAGCCACCAGGGATGAGGTGAGAGCCATTCCCAATTCGGTCTGTAAGAACGTCATGGACAACTTCGTGCTGCGCCTCAAGAAATGCACGGAGCTAAATGGAGGCCATCTAGAACATATGCTGTAGAACGGAGAAAAAAAGGCCAAAGATCCGAGTGTTTTGATGCGATGTTTTGGATATAATAAACTAGTTATGACCAAAGTTTCATTTCATTCGGATAAAACCCTAAGAAAACGGGGCCTAATTAGAGTTGGGACCCGTTTTTTTTTTGGTTACCCTATATATATATATATATATATATATATATTAGTAGTGGGACGATTATTCTGAATTAGAATCGGGAATCGGAAAAATCGCAACTTTTTTGGGTATTGGAATCGGGAAAATTATAGTCTAATTTCCGATTCCAAACCGATTATTTAAAATTTTCAAATAAAAAATAAAACATGCGCATTTTTTTTTTTATTAGAAGTTGTTCCAGAATGAGTTATAAATCTCATTTACCGATTAAACATTGATTAGCAGAGTTTAATTTATTTTATTTATTGGTAATTTATTAAGAGATAACTTGCCTATTGCCTTTGTAATCGTTTTGCATCTATTCGCTAAAATATCTATGTGCCCTCATCCGAGGGAGTTTATATGATTATTAAAAAGTTGTCAATGCTCTGGGCGTCGGGGGGGGGGTTACATTTCTTTGGCGCCAGCTGTACATTGTAGTGTCTATCGTCGGCTTCTTCTGAAATAAGTAAAATTTTATGGCACCTCTTTGGACACAAGGAAATCCTTCGCGGCTGTAGCAATTGTTATTTCAAGCATATTTGAAAGCCCATTCCCAGATGTAGACTCTCTAAACCTAATTTAAGCAGAGTAAATATTTTGAGTTCACTTGCCTATTCAATATCACAGATTTTATTAAGCTTTTCGTATTTGATAAATGGCCATACTGTGTCTATTAGAGACAAACTTTAGACATTAGACATCCAAACATTAATATCAAAGATTCAACATGCTTGGATTTTTTTTCTGGCGCTGGTTTTGTCTGATAACCACATTCTTTGAAATATTTCATGTTTTCTTATATTTTCTTTGGTTTTGGCACAAGTGAAAATATACATGAAAATCTTACAAGTTTATCAAAACTTTGGAAGAGCAAACACTGTGAAGTTTGTTAACTTAAAAAAAACTTTCATTTACATTTAAAATACCCAAAACATATTAGATTCTACTTTTTTAAGCGATTGTGTTAGCACACTGAAACGTTATTTAGAATTTAGAATGGGTGTTCAGTGATGCATATAAATATAATGTAAACTGATCCTATTTCGGTACATTATAACTTTTTAAGCAGTTAAGTAATTTTTTGCCGATAAATTCTAAGGCCGATCAGCAAAATTGTAAAATCACATGTAATTTCTATATTTTTCGTGTTGCCACCCGTACTTATGGTTAGTAATAGGAAAGGAGCGTGGTTTTTATGACTTTTAACAATACTATATATCAATACGATAGCGTGTGTGTTATTTATTTTGTGTGTCACGATTACATCCGAGTGACTGCTGTTTAATTGTTATAGATTCCCATTTCTGACAATAAATAACTTTATCAAGAATTCTTCATAAGTTTTGTTTTCAGTTTAAATTATAGCTGATGACACTTAAGTCATCTATTTTGTTTATAAATAATTTTACCAAGAATTTTTCATAAATTTTGGTTTCGATTTCGATTATAGCTGATGGAACCCCAATTATCCATTTATTTTTATAAATAATTTTATCAAGAATTCTTCATAAATTTTGGTTTCGGTTTCGATTATAGCTGAACGAACTCAAGCTGATGCACCCAAGTCATATGGGTATATTTTATTTTTGAAATCGCAGCTTTATAATTTATAAAAATCGATAGAAGATTAACTCTAATATAATATATACGAAATCTGCAAGAATTAAATTATCATATTTAAGCGTACTTTACGACCTGGCTACGCCGGGCGTCCCTGCTAGCTTAGATAAATACTCTTGCAGTTTTAACAAAAGTTACAACATCGAAGCATCTCTACGCCATGAATACCAAGATTAATATATTACATATGGATGAGTCTCCTTTGGAAGTTCAACAGGTTCCGCGAGTTGTTATTATTATTTGCATCTCGTTTTTTTTTTTTTTTTTTTTTTTTTACTGCAAAGCAAATCAATATAATAGCCCACCAAATTTATATAATTAAAATAAAATTTAAACATACATAAAAGGAGGGTACATAGTAGTTAACGAAACCCAACGCCCTCTCCATGTTAAAAATGGTTTTCTAAATAGTAACATTTTTATTTAGAAACTCGTTCGTAACAATATTTTGTTCTTACATCGTTTTTTCATTTTACCTACCAATCTTCGACTATTTTCAACTGTTTATGAAAACATTCAAGTAGCATGTTATACACTAACGACGAACTGATACAATTTGGCTTTGTTTAAAATCAAAATAAACGTTTTATTGTCTTTTAATTTGCAATACATTTCAAGGAAAACATTTGAGAAAAAATATATCTGGAAATTATCTGGTTTTTATGCAATAATTTAAAAATTTACAAAAAAAAAAAAAAGAAAAAAGAAAAGAAAAAGAAACAAACTAAAAAAAACCCCAATAAATCTCTAATTAAATATTTATAAATATTAAAAGAATCAGAATTAGAATCGGTAATCTAGAACAGAAGCGGTAATTGGATCGGAATCGTGAAAATTTTTGGAATCGTCCCATCACTGATATATATATATATGTGTGTGTGTGTGTGTGTATGCATATATATATATATATATATATATATATATATATATATATATATATATATATATATATATATATATAAGTGAACGCGTCTGTGTGTCTGTGTGTCTGTGTGCATTTCCCTACGCAATAACTATCAATTTTTAGTCTACAGACTCGAAATTTGATATACAGGGTACTGAGATTTGGGAGAATCGATGTGATTGGTTTTTGGCCAGAAATTTGGCGATTAAGGGGTCAAAGTTCAACGATTTGACCTTTGAGAACTCTACCAAACTCCTCCGACAATTTTTGGTCTACGCAGTTGAAATTTTAGATATAGGTTCCTTGGACATGGATCTCACTTAATAACTTGATTTGAGCCCAAAACAATAAGTTTTAAGGGGTCATAATAGGGGTCAAATTTAAAAAATTGACCTCTGCGGTCTCTTCCAAATTATTCAGACAATTTCTGGTCTAAATATTTGAAATTTTACATAAAAGATATTCAGAGATAGGGCAAGCTTTTTCATCAGTTTGGGTCGAAAATTTTCAGTTACCAATATATAAATGTATGTATGTATGCATGTATGCCTGTTTGCATGTCTGCCTTAAACTTTCAATAGAGGCAACGGATTTTACCAAGATCAGTATCGTTTGAAAGTTCGACCTTTCATACGACAAATATCGAAAAATTGGCTAAAAACATTTATATCTTCCCCTTCAACTAGGCACTTTTCTACAGGGGGGGGGCCACCTTTTTCGCCGATATTTTAAAAAGTTATCCTCTCCTTTAGATTGTCTAGTCTTAATTTTAAACAATGTCGCTTCCGGTTTGGCGGTGGTCGTAACAGCATACACGTTATGTTTTACCCTGTTCTTTTCCTCCTTTGCGGCATGGGTTCGAACCTGCCTTCCTACTACCACTTTTTTTTTTTTTTTGCTCAACATACACATCCAAACACCCGGGCAACGCCGGGCGCCCATGCTAGTATATAATATATCTGTCTATGATAGACATTTTATGTAATATATATAATATAATATAATATAATATAATATAATATAATATATATATTTATTTAATATGTATCATATATATTATATATAATATATAAAAGACTATATGTATGTCTGTTTGTCCATCTCTCTCTCTATATATTTCCAAATCTATCTCCCCCGAAACTTAAAGTCGCTGAGCGGCCCTAGTTGTATCCAATAATTGGATATTTTTCGGAGCGTTTTTTTATGGGTTTTTGCCAGTTAAAATAGTTTTTAATAAGTAAAAATGAGTCATAATTGGAAAAAGCGTTATGCATTTTGTACATCATAATAGTTTATTTTTAATTTTTAATTTTTAATCAGTTCCCATGTGTACCAAGGTGGTACAATTGCAGTTTCGATTCTGGCTGATGGTACCCAAATACTTTTTTTTTATTTTTGTAATCACGACATTAATATAATATATAACAAAATCTGGACACATTAAAATATCATATTTAAATGTATTTTACGCCTGGAAAATTCGGGCACCCCTTTTTCCCGGATAGTATATATATATATATATATATATATATATATATATATATATATATATATTATATTTAGCTAATTGTATATAGAATATGGATGATGGGATAAGATAAACGAAATGTATTCTTCTACTTATAATCTATTTCTTCATCTTTACTTACCAGCCGAGATGAATGCCGAAGTAAATGTAATCTAATAATGTCTGTGACTTTCCCCAAGCCAGACGGAGATGCTCTATTCAATGATTCGGTTAGAGGATAAGTGGAGGGAACAGGAAGAGGAGACGAAAGCGAGGAAGGTGGAGCGAGAAACCGCCCGCTTTTCGCAGTTTATTACAACTGGGAGTAAACGGTAATAAGAATGAAACAAAATGTCAGATGATATGCGAATTGTGACAATCGAAACCGAATTGTTTCATTGTTGACAATAGCGATTAGAACAGAACGGGTGGCGGTGTTGTGTGCGACATGGGGTGGTTTCAATTGATCTGTATTAAGGATTAGCTAACTTACATATCTACGCTGGGTGATCCCTACACGCCAAAATGCTTTCCCCGCGTTTCCGATGTAAAAACAATTTTTCTTCCTTTAGTATTAAATATACAATATGCTTTCTGTGAAGACAATCACCAGTAATTGGATGATTTCATTAGCGGAACTTGTAGAAATTCCACAGTGGACAACCTCACGATTTATTGTACTACATTTGATCAGACTAAAACATACTTATCTTTCTGAATTTTTTAGATGAGTCCGCAAAGACCCGTGACGCAGTGATTAGGGTGATTGGGAAAATCAATTGTAAAAGTGATATCCTGAAAGTTGAAGGTATGGGCGACCGAAAACTACAATTGCGAATTACTCAGAACCTCTATCTAATCATGGCTGACAGAACGAGAACATTCTACTCCCAATAAAATAATGAAATACTGAGAGAGAAGAGCAATTACAGAAAAAAGATAGATAGAGCCTTGATTCCTACGAGTTTTGTCGAATAGCAAAATATGGTACTTAACAAATTTCTAGTATCGGAACTAACCCATGCATCAAAGATGAACTCTTCCGAACTGTATAAATTATCTGAGAGTTATGACTCTCAGTGTGGTCAGCGTACTTTCACAGTCTGCCATCTTGGCGGTACTTACTACGACGTTGCTCTTTTTATATACTGTTTTTGTATCTATATATTTATCTTTTCTAACTCATCTCCGTGTCTGTGTTTTCCTTAGTGACCCTTCAAGGGCTACAACATATACCAACCATTATCAACGGACCAGAAGTGTTTTCCTCAGCATCCGATAAAGCGGATAATTCTACATTAAATTGAACCCTTTTCGTTCACGGCCTATCTCCTTACTTTCTTCTTAAGACTAGAGAGAGATAAAGTGAGGAGAAAAAAAAAAGAATGAAAGAAAGAAGATAAAAGAAGAAAAGAAAGAAAAAGAGACAGAGAGAACAAGACAAAGAAAGAGAGAAAGAGGGAAAGAGAGGAAGAAAGAGAGAAAAAGAGGGAGAGAAGGAAAGCGAGAGGTAAAGAGAGAGAGAGAAAGAGAAGAAAATAGAGAAAAAGAGATAAAGAGAGAAATAGAGAGAAAGAGAGAGAGAGAGAGAGAGAGAGCGAGAGATAGATAGATAGAGAGATAGATAGAGAAAGAAACAACTAGGAGCGAGAGAAAGAGAGAGCGAAAAAAGAAAGAAACAGAACGAAAGAGTGAGAGGAAGATAGCGAAATAGATAGAAATGAATAAATAGAAAAAAAGTAGAAAAAGGGAGAAAGAGAGCGAATTATGTGTGTGTAAAACTAATATGTAAAACTATATGATGAGTGCTGCGTAAACTGACGTAAAGATAAATGAATGGATGAAGGCGAAGTGAAAAGAAAACGAGTTGGCTGAAGCGAAATCGATAAACGTAGTTTACTAAGACAAAATCAGTGAAGGATGTTTGAATAAATGTCTGAAGTATAAGAAACGTTAATGTAGCGACCGGAAGTGAATCCTTGAACAACACTGACGTATCATTATTTCCCTTCGTATCGTGCGTTCGACGTTAAGAGACTCTCAATATACTATTTGGACATTTGTGTGTGTGTGCGTGTGTGTGTGTGTGTGTGTGTGTGTGCACGCGTGTAGTCCTGGGAACATGTTTACCAGAAAGAACAATTGGAAATAAGTCATACACCAATCACTAAGACTATGCAATTCCTAGATCTACCAACTTAGAAAACGGAACTGTTAAACCTGACAGTTAAAGGAGACAAGAATGAAAAAAAATCAACCGTAGCAGAAGTTAATGTCTCCAATTATGTTGGGCTGAACAGGACTGAGCGGGAGAAGGTTACGGGGTGCCAGAGTCTTGTGTACAACATGAGGAGAGACTGGAATCTTAGGAAGATTTCCATCGTTCCAGTTATCATAGGAGCAACCAGGCCCATGAAAAAGAATGTAAAAACTACTTAGCAAAGATACCCGGTCGACCAAGTGCAAGAAAGTTACAAACAATTGCACAGAAAGGACAGTTAGAATTTTAAAAACATTCCTCGATTTGAGTGTGTGAAACAGTCGGCCAGTCAATGACAAACATCGGTAGGATTCCCCATCCCCAGCAAAAATAAAAAATATAAATCGAATGTATATCTTCTCTATATATCTATCCGTATAAAATTATGGCGATTTTTAAGAGCCGATAATGAACTAAGATAGCACAATGTTAGATTTACAAGAGTGTATTTATAGCAGCGCAGAACATTATGGGACACGAAGTCTACGTCCGATACTGTGGCTATGATTCCACCAAAGACTCTCACCATGACTGCTACTACACTTCGTCGTAACTCTATTCTTAATCTTGTAAAGAGCCCATCTGCTCCCCCAAAAGAGTAGATCACCATCACACCGTAACATGCCTCTTTTATTGTCTTGTTCCACATAGAACCAACATTTTCTTCTTTTCGGGTTTATTTTAATGAAGTTCGAAATCTTACGATTTCTTCTTGAGGTGAGATCTTAAATTATTATTATTTTTTTTTTTTTGCAAATGGCGCTAATGAAACATCATTCTTTTTAGAAATTGTTAGAATATATATTTTAAGCAAATTTGTTAGTCATATTTTGTATCAGGAAAAACACTTCCAAATAGTTTTGTTTTATTTTTTTCTTTGTACCTTAGCATTTAAAGTTTTTATATTTTTACAGAAAAAATGTGTACATCCTATAATTTAACCTTTTCCATTCACATCCGTTCCGAAAGGTAACTTGAGTTCTTCACAACTATTTTCAGTTAAAAGATTTTTCCCGTAATATAACTAGTTATTAGCTCTCTTTTTTTTTTTTTAAATTTGTAATCATAGTTAGTTTTCTAATCTTTTTTTTTACGTTTGAAGATTTATGATCGACAAATCTGATTCCGAATCACATTGCATTTATATATTTTCTATTCAATATTCTGCTTTCATAAATTTTCTAATATTTTTACTTTGTCGCTTTCAGCGATTCTAATAAAGTCTTTTACATTTTTTTAAAACTTTTTTTTTTACTTCAGTCGAAGTTCATCAGAAATCAAGAAGGCCACTACCACTTTAACTCTATATGAGATACATAAATATTCGAATATTCCAATAAAGTTAAAGTTCTTTCAAATACAGAGTTAATAAAAAATTTGAGAACATAATTTTCCTCTCCCCAATTAACCATTTTCATGTGTTGCAGTATATCTTTCATCTTCGTCCCTTGGTCTTACTGGATTCCAGGACAAGAATTTATCTAGTCTGGTGGAGTATCCAGTTTCGTACTGTTACTTGAAGTAACATCACTTGGAGAAGGTGCACCATTCCTTGTAAAAGCTAATGGAAGTTAGCCGTAGTGAGGAGATCTTATTTGGGCAGCGAATACTGAATGTGATTTTAAATATTTGGTCAGGGTTTACTTTTAGAAAAAGTATCCTCATGGCAGGTTGTTTTGACAAACCCCTGTACAGAGAGACCTTAGACACTCGAGGAAAGTGTCTAGTAGATATTATTATCGAGTTGGTCTAATTCACACATCTGTATTATAAATATATTCATATCGCCTAAAATACGAAGCGAACCTAATCTCGTTTTCAAATTCGTAATTAAAATTATCAGTAGTGTTTTAAATAGTATTTTGTGAAAATGCATTTTAATTTTTATAATTTTGATGATTATTCGATAATTAATTTTATATTCCTGTTGAAGAAACATTTTAAAAAATTGTTTTAGTTGTTGCAGCTTTTTTGTAATTATTTTCTTCTTTCCACTTGTCCTTTCAGATATTTCATTTTTTCTATCCAGATATTCTTGAAATATTCTATTTTTTTTTTGTTGTTCACAGTCTTTCATTCTTATAGTGTCTCCTACAATTGGTTTCTGCTTTGTGGAAGCAAACACGCTGGCTTGCTTCCTTACACGAACCATGTAATTAATTACAGAAACGAATGATTTATTCGAGTTACCATTTAGTATCGCAACATCAGCCATAACTATTATCACTTCGTGTCAGTAGAAAAAACGAAAGAAGGGAAGACAACAAAAAGAGCAATTAAAATCGGGTTAACGAATTAATCATATTCCAATATTTTAACAGATGTACGAAAAGACAATATCCGATATCTCTAGAAAGTCACTAT
Source organism: Euprymna scolopes (assembly GCF_053919585.1). NCBI lineage: Eukaryota > Metazoa > Mollusca > Cephalopoda > Sepiida > Sepiolidae > Euprymna > Euprymna scolopes. Next base: position 26,758,486 of record NC_136520.1, read on the forward strand.
TCGCTCACCCATGCAGTATTATTGCCACATCTGGATTGGTCCATAAAAAGTAGTCTCTCTCTATCAGACGGGTTCCAAAAAATGATGAGCCTTATTTAATAGATCCTACACCGTCAACCAAGCTTCAGCCCCTGTCCCATCGACATAATGTGGTATCACTAAGCTTGTTTTATGAGCACTTCAATTGAATGTGTTCCGACCAACTCATAGTACTCGTGACTCTCGACGTAAATATCATAGACTAACACGACGAGCAGTACGTTTCTACTCCTTCGTTGTTGAGGTCCTCAGATGGAATTCCCTTACTGCGTCCTGCTTTACTGATTATACTAACATATAGAAACTTAAATATACTGTAAACACACATTTTGCTGCACAACTGATTATTTAAAGAACACGAATAAAATCTGTTTAAAGAAACATTTGTAAATAAAACTATAAAAATAAAACTGTAGTGTTGTTTTCTTTAGGGCGAGAATTTTATCGTTCAACACTGTTTAAAAATCTATAAGTTGAAACATTTTAAAAATATCTTAGAAAAGAATAAAACGAACAAAACCAATGCAGACAGTAATGCTAATAATGCGGTTTTGTTCGGTGAAGAAAAGTGCTCATGCCAATACATGTTTCTCTGTATGAAGACGTACATCGTTTCCAACTGATCGCGAGGACAAACCCATCAATTAAATGAATGCTGATATTGTTTTCAAAATTAATTACCTGATTGGACTTTGTTCATTTAAGAAAATGTGTTTTGTTGAAGATCTAATTTCAAGCGTGGAGAGATCTTTAATTAAAATCATTGTAGAATTTTATGATCGAAAAAACATAGCGTTGTGGCAATCAGGATTTTATAAAAATACGGGTAGCAGTGCCCGGCATTTTTCGGTCATAAAATACGCTTAAATATGATATTTTAATTTAATCAAATCTCGTATTTATTATTATAGAGTCAATTATTTCATATTACATTGTACTATATATATAAGCATGCTTTTAAAAATAGAAAAAAAAAATGATTTCAGTGCCATCAGCTAGAATCGAAACCAAAATCAAAACCTAAGACACAGTTTTATGATCGAAAGTATGCCTACAAGTTAAGCAAAGAGTGAAGTTTATTTTTATTCAATATTGTTGAACTGTGGAAAGGAGTGTGCGTTTTATTAAATACAAGCTTGTTTCCATGACAAAAACTTTTTAAAAATCCAGGTGGGTCCTAATGATTGAACGTCCAAACATGATTTTATTATTGGTGTGCCTCAAGAGTATATCATTCCTGATATTAATAAATAACCACCCGGATAAAATTGTTCCGAGATGGGTATATTTGATGATATTTTATAATGGGCATGGGTATATTTGATGATATTTTATAATGGGCATGGGGGAAAAAGGAATATACACATATCCAATTAAAATTACCATTGGTTGTTACAATAAATGTATTGTTTCAATCTAAAAAGATTTTATCAGGCAATCGAAGCCTTTGATCTTCATCAAAGCCAATATTTTAATTTTAATGAAAGTAAAAGACTGGCTTTGATGAAGATCGGAGTTTTCTGTTGAAATCTATTTAGATAGAAAGAATAGATTTATTTTCGCGATTAATGATAGTTTTCTTTTTACCTAAATTGAATAAAATAATATTTTACTCTTTTCATTGAGCACTGTCGATAACCTCATTAAATTGATTGTTTTCTTTTACTTTTGGAATCTCTCTCTCTCTCTCTTTCTCTCTTTCTCCCATATATATATATATATATATATATATATATATATATATATATATATAGAGAGAGAGAGAGAGAGAGAGAGAGAGAGAGAGAGAGAGAGAGCGGGAGAGATTTGCATCTAGAAACAAAATAGGTTTAAGGTTTCTAAAATTCGTGCTAGTAGTGTTCGCAAGAACCCGTAGCGCAGTGGATAGAGTACTTGCTAAAATTCAATTGGAAAAGTTACACTTTTCTGGAAGCTTAAGGTACAATTTGACAACACTTAAAATACAATAAGGAATTACTTAGGAGTTCAGACGAAATGGCAGCAATCTACCCTTGTGGATTAAATAAAGGGTTCGATATTCCATACAGATTTCCGATTACGGCAGAATGATCCGTGAGTCTAACAAGACACATTAGAAGCAAATCGGCGGTTACATCGACCGAAACATTGTGAAAATAACAATCAAGATGAGAACAATAGTTCGAATGATACGAATACTCAATCCTCATCTTGAAAAATCAGAACCGCAAAACTTTTCTATTTTCGCAAGCATTTTGCTCATTGCTCTTGAATCGAAAGTACTCGAGATATATTTGTAAAGCATTAACACATTACTGCACACACACACACACACACACACACACACATGTGTGTGTATATATATATATTTATACACCCCCCCACACACACACATATATATATATATATATATATATATATATATATATATATATATTCAAAACCAAATTGCCTCTTCCCTTGAGGCTTGCATTTACGAACATCCGTGGGCTTAGAACTAATTTAAATGATGTTGAAGCATTTCTCCAAAAAACACCCCGGATATCTTAGCACTAAGTGAGACTAACCTACACTTCTCCATCCCCTCTAACTACTTTAACATACCCGGATATTTCCCACTCTGCCGTAAGAACTCTGACAGACATATGCACGGGCGCGGAGTCTATATTAAAAACACCCTCCCCTTGACTAGAGAAACAAAACTAGAATTGGACGGTCAAGCCTTTATGTGCTTTAAACATAACATGCAATATAACATTAGTTACTTTCATTTTCTCTACCGCTCCCCCTCGATCAAGGACTGTATCTTAATAAACAAAGTCTCTGACAGCATAGATACAGCACTTTCCCTCGACACTAGCGCACAAGTGCATGTGTTTGGTGACTTCAATGTCCACCACAACAACTGGCTTGGATTTTCTACTCACACAAACGCAGCTGATAGCACAACGCGTAGCTTCTGTATATCTCATTCTCTATTACAGATGGTTACGTTTCCAACCCGTTTCCCTGACCAGCAAGAAATACACGCATCACTTTTAGATCTGTTTCTGACCACAGTTCCTGATGATTGTGTTACGAATGACCACAGCCTAGTTGGGATTGCTGATAATGTAGTAATAATAGTTGAAATCGACCTAAACTCTAGAGCCAAAATGGAAGAGCCATTGGTCAAAACAACGAGATATTATAAAAAGGCTGACTGGGAAGCCATCAGGGATCCCATCAGAGACGCCCCATGGCGAAATATCCTTTCACTTCCTACTGAACAGTGCGCAAATGAGACCACTAAATGGTTCAAAACAACAATTGAAGCACATGTTCCCACGCGGAAGTTTTATAGCAATCCCCGCTCTCCTCAATGGTTTACTTCTACTTGTGCACTGCCATCGCACAAAGGCAGCATGCGCACCGCAGATTTAACCGACATAAGTCCAGTTCAAACAGACAGAAGTACATAGAATCCAGAAATAACTGTAAGAAAGAAATAGCGACAGTTAAGATAGAATTTACTGAAACCACTAAAAAAAAAAAAAAAAAAAAAAACGCATCGAAGCACAGAAATTAGGAACCCGTGACTTCTGGAAAATCTACAACAGTGTAGTAAATAATAGGCAATCAACAATTCCCCCACTATCCAACAACCATGTCATTGTTTGCTCAGCAACCGAGAAGGTTAACATGCTTTCCAGTCGGTTTGCCTCCAACTCCTACTGGACCCTGCTAATTATCCCTTCCATGACTTTCCTTTGCGGACAGATGCCACACTAGACGATCTGAGAATCACCCCTTCTCAGGTGCATGCTATCATAAAAATTTTGACACTTCAAAAGCATGTAGACCTGATCTCATCTCGGAAGTGCTATTAATAAAGTGCTCCTCGAATGGAAAATAATAAGACAAGCTACCACGTGTAGGGACCTAGACGACTCATGTAGATTATGCCTTCATGAAAAATTTGCTATCCTGTACTTTAAAGAACCCCAACATCTATTAAACTGCAGAAGAGAAATAAACAACTGTGTTCACAAGATAAAATTTACTCTAGGATAGCGATACAAAATAGTTTTAAAACTAACAAAAATAATAGAAAATAAACAAATAAATAAATTAAATAAAGATGAATATACATAAACGATCACACATATATGTATGTATGCATATATATATATATGCATATATATGTGCATATATGTATCTATATATATATATTTATATATAAACTAACATTAAAAAAAACCTAACCTAGATTGAAAACAGATCAAGAAACTAGATATCAAGGCTAAATAGAGCACACACAAAGGAACAGGTCAACCAGAGGTCCAATAAGTGCATGCTCATTGGCTGATAGGAAGGGCGCGGTGGATACTAGAAAGCTGATTGGCTAACTAAAATCTCAATAGAAGATGCGTATATAAAAACGACAAACAACCACAAAATTCGCGCATAAGCCTGAAGAGTCATAGAGTGGGTGAAACGTGGAATATTCAGTGTAGCCTAATCGCCATATATATTTTATAACTTACTATATATATATATATATATATATATATATATATATATATATACGTTTGTGTTCCCCCAAATTTCCTTCTACACGCCTAGCACTGAAAGCTACCGACCTTCCAAATTTCATCTCAGTCTGAGCTGTTGTCACTCAGATACCCAACACCACCTCCGCTGAGAAAAAGACAAACTGGTTGATGTAGAGGCTCTGCTCACTTTTGCATGTCCAATAAATGCCTGTCGTGTTCTAGATGAACAACAAGCTCTCCGTCAAGGCATGCAAGAAACCCTGACCTCACTGACAACTGCGTCCTGTCAGTGAAGAATTGAATGACGATGATTATCCAGATGATTTATGCTGATGCACACGTCAGTGCAGAATGATTAAGAAACAATGTAAGTGCAGTGAAACTGTCTTGTTTCTTAAACTTTTAAAATGTTTACAGACAATAATAACATATTTCTTTATCACTGTTCTCACAATAATCATCATTACGTCACAACTATCATCATCGTTGAAATGACACATGTTTCATCGTCTACGACTCATTAGAATGGCTCTGATAAGTCGTAGACGACGAAACACGTGTCAGCGGATAATTATATTTTAAAAACAATATATATGACGCTCACCATTTAGGGGGGTACCAAATTGATAAAAGGGAAAATTATTCCCAACTCGCATTTAGGTAAAATGCACTTTCGTATAAATAATTGAATTCATTCAAAACGTATCACAAAAACAAATAAAATAACACACACACACACACACAAACACACACACACACACACACATATATATAAATTCTGAATTAAATCATATAGAATTGAAACAATTAAATCATATAGAATTTTTGCTTGGGATTGTATTATAAATATCGATACTAATATTCATTTGGACTTTATGTTTACAGTATTTTACATTCTGTAATCCTACAGCATTTCAGTATTTCATATATAAGTCATGTTTCATGTGATTAAGTGAAAGTTAATTCCGACTAGACATCTAATTTTCTTAATGAAGTCTTCATAGCTCAAACGCGTGTAGAAATATTGAAGATTCAAAACGTTTTTTTATATAATTACTCCAATAAGATTAATAATCTCTAATTTATCTTGTTGATAACAGCCATTTTGATTATGTTCCCAAGTTCTAAAAAATGATGATAAAAGTCCAAATCTAAATTCTTTCAAGGTTTAGCAAGACTTGCAAACGAGCCATTTTGTTAAAAAAAAATAAAGGGAGGTAAGTAAAATAATAAAACAATAAAGGGAGGTAAGTAAACTTATATCAGGTTTCTAGATTTTTTGAGATGTGGACTATTTGTATTAGTTGTATATTTCCAACTACTGTTCTCATGTTGAGTATAAATAATAGCTGATAATATGTACTGATATAAACTGATACGTAGTAAGATTGCACATCTTAACGATAAAGAAGTTCTTAATATTTTATACTAAAATTGTCCGCAAAGACCCGTGGTGTAATGGATAAAGTACTTGATAAACACTTGTTACACTCTTCTAGGGGTTGCATGGTCAATTCTGAATTCTGCAATCAGAATATAATTACGAATTACTCGGTACTTCTACACAATCATGGCTGACGGAACGAGAACATGCTAAATCCGTATATTAAATAAACAGCCCCGTTCGATTACCGTGCAGATTTAAGAGTTTCAAAAAATACGCGTGAAGAAGGTCGGAGGTTATAATATATTGCACTGTAAAAATGACACTCATGATGAGATAAGTAGTCCGAAGAATCCAAATAATACTATGTTACATGTTTAAAAAAAAAATATTTGGCGAAGAACAACTATTAGTAAATAACATAGTTACTATAAATATAAGCTATAATATATTTCTTTAGGTGAATTTGTTCAGGTGTTCGACAACAAATCACAATAACGTTACGGATTAGACCCTATCAGGCAATAAGCTCGTAAAAATAATAATGTGAGAGAAGTGACGTCATATATTGATAAATGAATAATTGTTACTGTATGTACTTCCGCCCCTCTCTCTCCTCCCTGTCTCTCAACAGTTGAAGTAAATAAAAAAAAAGATAACAAGAATTGGAATATTGCATTATACTTATCTCATGAAGTCTCTTCTTTCTAGCGCTTCAAACACTTTTCTCATACCTCAAGCTCTTCTCTATTTCTGTAAATCTACTATCAGACGTTGTATGGTGTACTATTTCCATTTTCGGATTGCTGAATCTCTTCCCATTTTAGGGTTCTTGATCAATCTCTCTTCCTTGCAACTTCTTCCCACACAGATGTTGCGACCTTGTCTCTGCTCTATCGTAATTTTCATAGCAAGTGTTCGTCTGAGCTCCAATATATGCTCCCTTGCCAAACTTTCACGAAAAACACTCCTCTAGCTGAAAACACTATCAATAATTCCCCCATTCTTTATCTGTGCCTAAAATTAAACGTAGATTCCATGAACAAAACTTCTTTCTTAGAACTGCACGCCTGTGGAATTCATTTTCGTTTCCTTGCTTTCCAGCTGACTACAAATGGTCGTTTTCAAGTCCAACATAAACAAGTTCTTGATGAGCCGCCCCCTTAAGTAATCCAATTTACTAAATTTCGACAACCAACGATTACTATAACATTGTTCCATTGACTACCGCACACTCATTAACCCTTATCCTCGATTGACCTCCAGGCCTTAATAAGTGGTAACCCTCTTGTAAAAAAATCGCAGTATCATGTTTCTAGTATAGTTGGTCCTAACTTTTGTTTTATTTTCTTTGTACTTTTCTCTCAGAGACGTGATGTTGCTAGTCTCAGTGTTTTCAATAAATATTATTATGTGTTTCATAATTGTTTTATTTATTCACTGCTTTTTTCAGATTATTTGACTCGTGTTTCTAGTTTTTTCATCAATTCACATTTTTTTTTTATAGTTTATTATAATGCAGTTTAATATTTTAGAAGCTTTTTTCAAGAACTGAATGATTGCGGAATTCCTTTCCTTCTGAATGTGTTCCTCCCGCCCATTATAATAGACATATTCTGATTTTGCCACAATAATATCTCGTTCTTTTTCGTTCCTTACATCAAGTGACTACATGTCTTGTTTGGAACGAATTCAATAAAAAAAAAATTCTCCAGATTTTGAATGACTTCGTTTCGTGTAATAAAGCTTATATATATATATATATATATATATATATATATATATATATATATATATATATATATATATATATATAATTTTCAGGATGTGAGAGATTGTATATAATAAATTCCACAGCCAAACAACGTCGCAGCTCACAAGAGCCATGACAGTCAACGAACCGGAAGTCCAAGTCTCGAGTTTCGCCCTCATTTGGGCTCATCAGTTAGACACATCTGAACTCAGGATTCGAAACCCGAGCCTCTTGCATGCGAGGCAAGCACTCTACCATCTGAGCAAACGCACCGCACACAAGAATTTCTATTAACCAACACAGATCAAGCAAACCGCGCCGAAATCCGACTGTGAAATGAACCTACTTTGTCTCGACAAGGGACGTGGCCATCCAACCAGTCAATCAAAAAAAGTGTAAAGAGACTTTTAAAAATTTAATTATGTACTTATATATGAAACGCCACAGGAGTTTTCTTTTTCATTTGACATATTGCCACACGGATTCGGCATGTAGCGATAATAGAGACGGCTATGTAAGAATTGCATAAGTATGGTTAATTTCCACTTAAAATTAGATGAAGCTGAAATTTTTAATTGAAATTAGAAGGCGACGGGTCCTCGCTGTGACGTCACTGGCACAGGAAACGGGTAAGTGGAGGTGGGGGATTAGTAGAGATGATTGGCCCGTTTCAAATGAACCAGCAAAGAGCGCAGTTGGGTTTTGGACAGCTGTTGTTAGCTTCCCCCTCCATGGCGGACGGGGTCTTGGGTTGTTTAATATGTATACATGTATACTCTGAATTACGTTTACAATCCGCAAAAGATTTTTTTAATGTTTCTTTAAAAAAATTTTTTTTTTAAAATAAATGTGTCTATTAAGAAAAACGACAGTAAGGAAGACGAAATGAAAATTTTGACTGCCACATAAATATTAGTTACAATATATAGGGTCATCAGTGTTTATCATTACAACTTAAAGAGGTTGTATTTAGGAAATTAAATAAAATTTAGAATTTTTGCAAATGTATTATTGTAGAAACAGCAATAGAAAGTTAAAACACAAAATATTATTCAATATGTCTGTGAGACTAACCGTAGCCCTCGGCGCAAGAGGGTCCGTGTGTGCCTGGCGTGCGGGGTGGTGGCTGATCCTGTGGTCGGGGCAGCGGAAGAAAGAGTTCCAAGATGGCGCCTGCCTGCTTTTATTAGAGACAGAATCTCGCAGGATCGCGCGAGATCTCGCGGGGATGCAAATTAGCTAGGCCATCTTGAGGAATAAAAATCGGTCCATTGGAGGTGCGAGGCAGTCGGGTTCTGACGTTCGTGGCGATCAGTACAGTGACCGTTGGGTTCCGTTAGTGACCGTTGGGTTCCGTTTCTATTCGTGCAGTCAGCTGAGCTTTGTTAATTACCTTCGCGCCGTGGCTGTCATTGTTTGTTGGTTCGCTGTGTGTTGCCGTGGTTCTTCAGTGAAAACGCTTCGTCGCCCACGACGAGACTCCCCGTCTCCTACACGTCGGAAACTACAAAAGATACTCTTACAAGCTATTTCGGCGAGGTTGTAGTCCGAGGTGACGAGCACTACGCCTAAGGACGCCGTGACTGGCGGCAGTGCGCCCGCTGATGCGATTCATCACTACCACGTGCGCGTCAAGGACGTTGAAGTGTGTCTACCCGACCAACGAGAACCCCAGGGGACGTACCAAGTGGGAGACACCGTCTGGGTGAAGCCACCCGGCGGCCGGTGCACCAGCAGCTTTTCGAGGGGGCGGGTCACCGGCGTCATCAGTGAACAGGCCATACTAGTCGATGATACTCCGCGCCACGTAAGGGATGTCCGGCCCGCTCTAAGCGCTGACCAATTGGCGAGCAGTGGAAGTAGCGAGTCATCCGACGATGAGCGATGGATCCAACCCGTGCCCCACGAACCTGGTGACTCAACTGCGAGCAGTGGAAGGAGCGAGTCATCCGACGATGAGCGATGGATCCAGCCTGTGCCCCACGAACCTAATGACTCAACTGCGAGCTCTAATGCTGATGCTGATGCTTCCGATGCCACTTCTGAGAGCTCCGATGAGGAAGTCCCGGCAATACCCCTCCGCAGGAGTGCTCGAATCAAACGGCCACGTCCGCCGTGTCACATATGTGATCTGGAGACCAGGGGGGAGTGTGAGACTAACCGTAGCCCTCGGCGCAAGAGGGTCCGTGTGTGCCTAGCGTGCGGGGTGGTGGCTGATCCTGTGGTCGAGGCAGCGGAAGAAAAAGTTCCAAGATGCGCCTGCCTGCTTTTATTAGAGACAGAATCTCGCAGGATCGCGCGAGATCTCGCGGGGATGCAAATTAGCTAGGCCATCTTGAGGAATAAAAATCGGTCCATTGGAGGTGCGAGGCAGTCGGGTTCTGACGTTCGTGGCGATCAGTACAGTGACCGTTGGGTTCCGTTAGTGACCGTTGGGTTCCGTTTCTATTCGTGCAGTCAACTGAGCTTTGTTAATTACCTTCGCGCCGTGGCTGTCATTGTTTGTTGGTTCGCTGTGTGTTGCCGTGGTTCTTCAGTGAAAACGCTTCGTCGCCCACGACGAGACTCCCCGTCTCCTACACGTCGGAAACTACACAAGATACTCTTACAATGTCCACCATCTGCGTCAATAACTAGTTGAAGACGTTTAGGAAAAGACTTACATGTGTCACGAATTACTTTCTGAGTGACTTTGGCTCACTTCTTCTGCAGTTTGACCTTCAGAGCTTCCAAATTTTGATGGTGAGTGACCGAGACCTTGCTTTCAAGGTATGACCAGATCCCAAAATCAAGGGGATTCAGATCGGAAGAAGATGGGGGCCATTCCTCTTTGGGAATGAAGTGCGGGACATTCTCGGAAAGCCACTCCTGAGTCTTTTTGGCCCCATGTGATCGTGCCGAGTCGTGCTGAAAAGACCAGGGACGTTTTTTGAAGAGCTTCTGTACCCAGGGCAGCAATGCGCCAACGAGGATGTCATCTTGATAGTTTTTCTGGTTCAATTTCACCCCCTGGTCAACAAAAAAGAGGGGACTTTTACCGGACTGTCACGACTACCCAGACCATCACTGAGGCAGCACATTTTTTCCTTGTCACCACTCGAGATCCTTCGTCCCCATCCCTCGACTAAACCCGATCATTTTGAGTGTTAAAGTGGTGTTCAACATCAAATTTCTTCTCATCATTGAAAACGAGATTTAGTAGCGTGCCATCCTGAATGCGGGAAAGAATCTGGGATCTTTGGAGTCGATTATCAACAACTTGAGCAGAAAGGTGTTGTTTCTTGACATGCTTGAATGGAGAAATCTTCAGGTCCTTTCGGAGTACAGTTGACATGATCCCATACGACACTCTCGACTCTTTAGCCAGATTCTGGATGTATCTCTTAGGATTCCCCCTGATCTTTTCTCTGATGGATTTAACAAGTGTAGGGGTTCTAGCTGTTCGAGGGCGATCTTGTCCTAACCTATTCTGAATGTCTTCAGTCTCCTCAAAACGTTTTAAAGTCCTCCACACCAGCATTCTGTTCACTTTCAGGCTCTTACAGATATCCTTCATGAAGTGTCCTGCTTTAAACAGCTCAACAATTGCAATCCGCTTGTCTAAAATACTACTAATGGTTATATTCTTGTGTCTGAACGTATAAAGATTCATGAATAAGTGTCAAAATAGAGGAATACCGAGAAAAATGATTAAAATTATAGTTTGAAATAGACTGTAACGCTAATTATTAATGACCCTGTATTTATTCATGTGGACCTGGCCTCGTCAGGTTATATTCTAGATAGAGGGTTACAGTTATGTTGCGGGGTCAATCGAACGTAATGGACAAACCGCGGAGATTGAATAAGAACGTAGGGTGATTCCAAGGACACATACCCAGTAAATTTTTATGGAAATTCTTTTGGACAAAACATGAAACTACTTGATGTAAACAGCTATAAACTATATTACTTTAAAGTAAAAAAAAAATGCCCACGATAAGTGTTAGATAGAGTATAGTCCAGAGAACAGAAATTCTCACTGCCTCTTTTGTCAAAAACGTCACTCATGAATTGTGAGGACTAAAGGACAAAAGTTATACTATATATTTTATTTTGCGCTATTGACATGTATAATACCAAGCAAACTAATTTTGAAGCTAATTCCCTTTTTTTAGTGGATATTTCCCCAGACAAGACATGAAGCAACTTGATGTAAAGAGCTTAAAAATAAAAATAAATACATTAACATACTTCAACGACAAAAAGTATCGATGGTATGATTTTGATCAGAAAACAGAATTTCTTTTCACTTTGCCAGAAACATCACTCATGGAATGTGAGGACTAAAAGACAAAATAAGGAAAGTGTGAGTTATTAAGCTGTCGAAAGTAAATACAAGATCCACTTTCTGTTTTACTATTTACACTTTCTTTTTTTTACTGCCCCCCCCCCAAACGGTACAATGCCACTTGGACGTAAGGGGCACTGTTTGGGACCAAATTTGCAGGGCATTATGTAGGGGGTTGAAATATAAGATGCCTGTTCACATTACACTTCTGCATGTCAGTACAGTAAGGGAAGCAGGGGCCTGAGAGGAAATTCAAAAGTTTAGCAGTTCAAGGGAATAAATTATTTGAGTAGAAGGTTTTCCGGCATCTAGGGATTTCTACAGTGTTGGGGTGTGATTTTGCTGCTTGTCGGGTTTGTCAAGAAAGTACAAGTGCTTGCAGTTTGTCGGAGTATTTTCCATTAAAATATTTGTAAAATAGGCGCAAGTATGCAATATTTCGTTGATGGGTCAGTGGTTTAAGTTTGATTAGCAGTGCGGGACTTATTAGACTGAGGACTCTTTTTTGAAATCTGGCCAGGAGTGAGAGATAGATGGACCAGACCAGATGTCTCTTTCATCTATCTATCTATCTATCTATCTATCTATCTATCTATCTATCTATCTATCTATCTATCTATCTAACTAACTAACTAACTATATATCTATCTTACTACCTATGTATGTATGTATGTATGTATGTATGTATGTATGTATGTATGTATCTATCTATCTATCTATCTATCTACCTATCTATCTATCTAACTAACTAACTATATATCTATCTTACTACCTATGTATGTATGTATGTATGTATCTATCTATCTATCTATCTATCTATCTATCTATCTAACTATCTATCTATCTATCTATCTATCTATCTATCTATCTATCTATCTATCTAAATAACTAAAGCTGAGTTAGTCAATATTTGTTTTAGTAAGTTTTTTTCATAAATATTTTAATCACATAAAATACATGCTAAAATATTCATCAGTTTTGGAAATGATAAATGTTTCTACTCTCCTTAAATCATTGTGTCAATATAAACTGAGTGTTTTTTTAGAAGCCAGCTTGAAAAACAAAATAGAGTACAATTAGGGAAGAAACTGGTCGGTTTATTCTCTTTTGGGTCAACCAGCGGGAGTAATTAACATTAATCACGAATTCGTTTGGCGTTCATCCAATGGACGGCGGTATTTAAAAGAACGCCCACAACGACTGCAACCACGATGACGACCACTCTGACAAATGTGTACTTAGAGCAGCCAGATTATTCTAGCTGCCACAGTCTATCATAAAACTGTCAATATTTTTCCAGCTGAGAAATTAGTTGGACGATGGAGATAAAAGGCGCCAAAATGAAATATAACGACGCAATGCGACGATTAGAAGAAGCATCTTATACTAGTTTCATATTTCAGACTAATTTTCATTTCAATTATTGCAATTTTCACAACGTTTCGGTTGATGTACTCTCCGGCCTTCGCAGATGACATTACCTTTTTTATGTTAATAACATTATTTAACTTCTTACCAAGAAAGTAGACACAAGACGAGATGTGATTTTGAAAAGTCAGAACACCATGACCTACGAAAAATGCCTGATCATCTCCGTTGACATTCCCCGGAAGGAGTGCCATGGGCGATTAACAATAAACTAACTCCTTATAAGAGAAAAGGTAGTTTTGGAGGTTTTACCCTTTAGAACTGTACAAAATCTTACCTTAGTTCGACAGCAATATAGCCACTGTTAGACTAGAATAAACGCACTTTAACCTACAAAAATGCTTGAGCAGCCCCTTCGACAGTTCGACAGCAATAAAGTTACAGAGGTTGATCTTAATGGTTACAACGAGATATCGACCTTCGACATTCTCTTAAATAGGGAAGCATTCAACGCAATTCGCTACTATCTAAATGCAGGGGAAGATAAACTCTCTATTGTAGTTACCGAAAGGCCGCCGGCTTATTAGTTTTATGGGGAAATGGCGTACTTCACCTTCTATAGCTCCAGTCCAACCAAACCCCAAGAATCGGGTTCTTGAACATTCTAAAGCAAAAATTAAACAACCAATTTCAAATAAGACGACTGCCGCAACTTCCTTCTTAAAGTTACACATCCAGCCTCCGCAAACCAAATGACTTTTAAAAATTATGTATTTTTGGTGGACGAAAGAAAAATTAACACTGTTCTCGATTTCACTATTTCCGAACCCCCCCCCCCAAGAAATTAGCTTCCTCTTTAAAATCTGACGCCCCCAAACTCTACCTCTCCGTTACAACTGCCTCACCAAAAACGAAAAATATGACAATACTTGGACCCCCTCCTCGAAAACAAACCAAAAAAATCATTGAAACCGTCTCCATTTAACAGTCCTTGCCAAACACCCGAAGTACACCCCCTCCTTCTTCAATGAAAGCTGACATGCTGCCTCCTCCATGGTGGTGGTAGCAAATACGTGTTGACAAATACATTCCGTCCTCTTTCCTTCAAAATTAAGAGGAGACAATTTCTGGGAGGATGGTATCATGACGAACGAACATATATTACACTACATCCCCAGAGGGAGAAAAGCATGATCTCATAACAATAGAACATTACCCCCTCCGCACTTACATTGAATGGAGCATTAAATATAATACTCTAATCTGAAATATCTTGTCGGTATAAAAATGTTTTTTGCCGGTTTCTTGAATCGGTTTTTGAAACCATTGTATTTTATTATTTTTGCAGATTGCTATTTAACATATCGCAAATTTATAAATTCCTCTTCCAGATTATTAAAGCATCATCGATATTTTCCTGCAACATTCTTACCGATGTTCCTCCCAAAACACAGTACTACTGTCCAAAGATCTTCTAAGAGAATTTGGTTTGGGAATCTTGCCACATCCGGCATATTTTCCTGATCTAACTCCCTCAGAAATCTATCACTCTGAAAAAAAATTTCAACGAGAGTTGTTATAGTCTTTTAGGTCATCAGAAATGACAATAATACTTTATATATAATAAAATAAATTACTGACATAATTCTATTATTTTATATGTCTATTAGTGCAAACACCGACGGAACATAATTATTTTCTGTCATTTTTGACAGAGGCTTACATTAGTAATATACAATCTCAGAACATCGGAGGGTACAGCAATCTCGTCTAAATAGGAATCACCTAAAAAAGTATAATAAAACTATTACAAGAAGCCGCAAGTACACCGATCAAAATATTATAGAAATGACCATAATCCAGTTAACAGTTCAAAATATGTAAATATCACCAAAAAAATAGCCATCTCGCAATAAACAAAATAATTAAAAATAATTGATCAACCTGTGTGCAACATCTATTACTGATAAAGATTTTGTATTTGTCTGCCTAAAGCCAACATTATATTATCAAGTTGGTGCAAATGTTTATGACGATTTTGAAAATTAATTTATTTTATTGCTATTATTCTTACCTTTTCAGTTGTGGTTTCACGACGTTTCGGCCACCTATTCCTCTGGCCTTCGTCAGGTGGTAAACGACGTTTCGGCCAACTATTCCTCTGGCCTTCGTCAGGTGGTAAACGCGACGGGATAGGAACTCCGAATCTCCTAACTGCATCCTCGGCAATTACTGCCATCATTAGTTGTTGTCGTCTCATAACGTTTTTTGGCCATGTAAGCCTCTCGCTGGCTTTAGGTAGGATTCGCTATCTTCAGGCAATGCTCACCTAGAACCGTAGAGATTCAACATATCTATCCACTGCGCCACGGGCCCTGGAGGGCGGTCAAGGTTGGATTTTTGGTCTTATAAATCCACGTTTATTGTAATATCTGATTTTCCATGATCAAGTCCGTACCGAATGGTATATATATTATTTAATTGGAATTTATAATGAGATGAGTATTATTTATTAATGTATTTTTATTGTGGACTATTATCCTCATCTTTTTAGTTGTTGTTTCAACTATTCATCTGAGGATGCAGTTATGAGATTCGGAATTCCTATCCCGTCGCGGTTACCACCTGACGAAACACTAAAACGTCACACACACATGCACACACACGCAGACATTAATTTATATATAGATAAGAAAAAAGTTGAATTTATTGAATAAATATAAATCAAGAGTCTTGTTTGAAAATAATTTTTAGTTAAATTATATATAATATTATATATAATTTAATATTATATATAATTTAATATTATATATAATATAATATTAAGTGCGCATTGATTCGTTTCAGTTCAAAATGCGCTTAATAATTAATAGATTATACAAACCAGAGCTTTTATTTATTAACTAACATGGGTGCCCGGCGTTGCCCGGGTGTTTGGAGGTGTGTGTTGAGGAAAAAAAAGTGGTAGTAGGAAGGCAACCTGTACCACGAAGGAGGAAAAGAACGGGGGGAAAACGTGACGGCTTTGCTGTTACAACCACCGCCAAATCGGAAGTGACGTAGGTTTAAATTAAGGCTAGACAATCGAAAAGAGGGGATGACTTTCGAAAATATCATTGAAAAAAAGGCGACCCCTCCTTGTGGGAAAGTGCCCAGTTGAGGCTGAAGATATTAATCTTTTTAGCCAATTGTTAGGTATTTGTCGTCTGAACGGTCGAGTCTCAAAACGATACTGATCTTCTGAAAATCCGTCGCCTTTGTCGACAGTTTTAGGCAGACATGCAAGCATACATACATACATACATTTATATATTTGTAGCTCAAATTTTCGACCTAAACCGATTAAAAAGCTTGCCCTATCTCTGAATACCCTTTATGCAAAATTTCAAATGTGTAGACCAGAAATTGTCTGAGTAATTTGGTAGAGACCGCAAACGTAAATTAAAAAAAAAACTGACCTCTATTATGACCCCTTAACATTTATTGTTTTGGACTCAAATCAAGTTATTAAGTTAAAAATCGTTGAACTTTGACTCCTTAACAGCCAAATTTCTGGCTGAAAACGGATTACAAAGATTTTTCCAAATCTCCATACCCTGTATATAAAATTTCGTTATGTAGACTGAAAATTGACAGAGCTATTATGTCGGGAAATGTACACACACAGACGCACACACAAACAGATGGACCGACACTTTCACTTTTATAGATATATAGATTGGTTACATTTCCAAACTTCCAAACATATAAAATATTTGAATCACATTCCAGAAATAAATATTTAACAACGTTACTCTATATGTACACGCGTTTTGAAACAACTTTTATTAGCAAAACGACATTTAATTCAGTTGTGACATTTTCTTTTCTCGAGGGTGAAGTTTAAATCCTCGGGTTGGGCGATACGACGAATGCAACTGCGATTTACTTAAGACTTCTACCCGGTCTGTTGGCTAACGGAACGATAGTATGCTAACCGGGTGGATTAAATAAAAGGTTCCCTTTGAAATTTTGTCAGAAACATTCCCAAGTTCTACAAACCACACCAGGAGAAGGCCAGAAATGACATTGTCCGAAACATTGCGAGAATAATATCCAATGTGAGAGCCGTAGTCGAAATAATACGAATCATCAAATCATTAATCTTCATCTAAAAAAATCAGGAACAAAAGAATTCTTGTTTTAAAAAATACCTGCTAGCTATAAATCTGAGAATATTGGACGTGATACGACGTTGAATTTTGAAGTGGAATTGTAGAATGTGTATAACTGAAGATGAGTGGTTTTTCGACTGTTACATTTTCTTCTTGAATTCAATTGGACACGTTTCAATCGTGCCGGCCTGGTCGGTAAAATGGTTTTCCGGGAATGACGTAGCCGGCGGGCAGAACACATTAGCGATTGTAAGCTTTTCATTGGTGTCTCTCGTAGACTGGCAGACCATTGAAGTTGTGTCAAAACAAAGGGAATCAAACCACAGAAAACAACAGCAAACATTATTCCAGATGCATACGTTCATTTTTTTCAATTTGTTTTACCAAAAGCAGTTTTGAAACTTAGATTTAATTAGAGAAAAGATTTATAGTGAACATCTTAAATGGGGAGCTATGCAGCGAGAGGTTTGTTCACATTACATTTAGTTTTCTACTTATTGGTAGGTTCGGGAAATAGGGAACAGCGAGGTAATTCCTAAGACAAGCGTCTATGGAAAGGAGCTATTTGAATATGACCTTTTTCGACATCATATGACATCTGCAATGAAGGAGATCAATTTTGCTGTTTATCTGATTCAAAACAGTAACCGGAAAGCGTAATAAAAATGTTATTTTAAAAACTAACATGACAGACCAATAAAAATGCTATTTCAATGTTTATTCTGACAGACGTGCGAAAATTCTATTTTATTGTCTATTTTTACAGACATATGATAATGATATTTCAATGTTTATTCTGAGAAACATGCTAAAATGATATTTCAATGTTTATTCTGACAGATATATGATAATAATATTTAAATGTTTATTCTGAAAGATAAACAGAAATGTTTATTTCAATGTTTATTCTGACAGACTGATATTTTAATGTTCATTTTGACAGACATACGAAAATTATATTTCAATGCTTTTTCTGAAATGCTATTTCAAAGTTTATTCTGACTAACATATGAAAAATATTTTAATGTTTATTCTGAAAGACATATAAAAATGATATTTCAATATTTAATCTGACAGACATACGACAATGATATTTAAATGTTTATTCTGACAAACATGCGAAATACTATTTCAAAGTTTATCCTGACAAACATATAAAAAATGATATTTGAATGTTTATTTTGACAGACATACGAAAATGATATTTGAATGTTTATTCTGACAGACATACGAAATTATATTTTTATATTATTCTGACAGACATTCGAAAATGATATTTTAATGGTTAATCTGACAGACTACGAAAATGCTTTTTCAATGTTTATTCTGACAGACATATAATAATGATATTTAAATGTTTATTCTGACAGACATAGGAAAATGATGTTTTAATGTTTATTCTGACAGACATAGGAAAATGATGTTTTAATGTTTATTCTGACAGACATAGGAAAATGATGTTTTAATGTTTATTCTGACAGACATACGAAAATCCTATTACAAACTAAAATATGATTTAGGAATATTTTAGTTTTATATGCTCTCCGAGTAATACGGCTTTATTGTCGGCTTTTGTTGTTGTTGGCATCGGTTCTTTCGAGTCTCTTTTGAACATGTCATTATCATGGCTGCTGCTCATCGGTTGATAATTGTGTTTAGTATCTACTGATACACATCGATGGGTGAGCACGTAGCTAACAAGCATGATCCTAGCCTTGCATTTCGCAATTGGCACAGTTCTACTTATTTTCTACTGAAATTCCACATAGCGGTGAGTGTTGAGAATCGATATTGTAATGAAGCCATTTACACGTATGTAACATCAGCGGTATATCACGTATACGAATGACCAAGTCGTAGCGTTAGGTGACGGTACAGCGAAGGAAGAGAAAACAGAAAAAGAAAAAGAGAGAAAAAAGCACGTGTCGTGACAGGAGTTTTTTTGGTCCCCCGATTTATCGGAGAAGGGCCTATGTTTTCAGTGGCGTCTGTGCTTCCGTGTTTCCACGCATTTGTGCGTCCGTGCGTCCGTGCGTCCGTTAGTCCGGACAATTGCCAGATAACCGTCCATTAGTTTTTCCTGAAATGTTGTCACAAATTCTATTTCATTAAATAGATGTGCACAGTAAAAAATTTTTTTTACCAAAATTCCCGTTGCGCCCCCAGCGGCTCAAAAAAGGTCAAAATGCCTCCAAATGGCCAAAAATACACATTTTGCCCCATAACTTTTGATTCACCCATTAGATTTTTTGAAACTTGGCCAAAATGTGGAGCCCATTGTTCATAATATAAATCCAGTATGGGGGACACTGGCAAAATTCTGGTTCGCGTCCCCGGGGACTTTAGTGCTAAAAACGCTTCTTTTTGTGGCTCTTTTGTCATATTTCTCAACAAAAATTTGATATGTCTGACTATATAGTGTTTTTTTCACGGTGGTCGACTCAAATGTACATGTGTTAAGGCCTGAAACTGCATCGTTATCACATTTACACTGGAATTCGGCGTCCTCAGGGGCTCAAAAGAAGTCAAAAATACCCCAAAATGGCAAAAAATGACACCTTTTGCCCCATAGCGTTTGATCCATCCATTAGATTTTCCTGAAACTTGGCCAAAATGCGATACTAGTTCTTAATATAAATTCACTATGGGTGACCTTGGCAAAATTTTAGTTCGCATCCCTCTGGGACTTTTACGGCTAAAAAACATGCTTATTTTGATCTCTTTTTTTCATATTACTCAAGAACTTGATATGTATACCTATATAGTAGTTTTCCATGGTGTTGAATTAAAATATACATGTCTTAAGGCGTGAAACTGCATCGTTTGTCCGTTTTCATTCGGCGTTCCCAGGAGCTCAAAAGGAGCCACAAATGACCCAAAATTGCAAAAACTGACACTTTTGACCCCATATTGTTTGCTCAATCACTTAGATTGGCCCTTCGCACTGCTCAAAATCATCATTTCTTCACTATTTTTTGTGGCGTCATCTCACATTCAACACAAGAGGGGGACCACGCATGCGCTGCTTGTTAACCATAAGGTGGCACGATAATAACTTTTAAACAAGCTGCAAGACGCACTAATACTCTGGACTTTTGCCAGATTCCTGTGCGATCGTGAATCGTTAAACGAATTACACGCAAAACAACCGTTATAGCTGCAGGCTAAAAAACAAACAAAAAACAAATAAACAAAAAAACAAACAAAAAAAATAAAAACTGTTAATAGACACAGAGAGGGGGAAAAGCAAGAATGTTACAATATTCTTGCTGAAATACGTGTCAGGTGGCTTAGTGTGGACCGGTAATAAATCCCTTTTGTCAAATTTATTTTCCATTTTTGCGAGACTTCCAGATACAACGACGAGTCCGTGTTAAAATCTATCTCCAATAAATTATGGACAATCGACAATTCTCCCACAATCCAACAGCCTTGAGATTGTTTGCACAGCAACTGAAAAGGCAAATCTGCTTTCCCAACGTTTTGCTCTAACTGCTTTAGACACAGCAGGCCATCCGTTCCAAATATCCCTTTTGCGGACAACAGCCACACTCTATCGTTTGTAATGTCATAATAAATATAGATACCTCAAAGGCATGTGTGCCCGATCTTATCCCGGCTGTACAATTAAAAATTGCTCCGCTGAGGTTGATCCAGTTCTCTCCAAACTTTATAGTAAATGCCTTAACGAATCTTTCTTTCCCAACTGTTGGAAAATTACGTCCGTGCTACCAGGTTAGAAGAATTCTAGCGAAAAGACTGATCCACTGAATTATCTCTTCATTAGCTTCCTCCCTCTCTTTGCCAAAATTTTTGAGTCTTTAATCATCAAAGCACTAGTGCGGCACCTCACAGACAATAAATCTTTATGCGACCCACAATATGGATTTAGACAAGCTCGTTCTACTGCAGATATCCTAACTGTAATCTCCGAACGTATATACTAAGCATTGAATAAGGCAGAGGAAACTAAGCCAGGAGCCCTAGACATATCTAAGATATTTGAGAGAGGTTGGCACGATGGTCTTCTCATGAAAATCAAATCGTATAGTATTGCTTGACATATACTCAACATAATCAAATCCTTCTTAAATAAGAGAAAAACCCAGGTCGTACTCGATTATCGTATATCAAAACACGATATAAATTGCTGATGACGCCACACTCTCTAACAAACACGAGCGTAAAACAAATTAACACATATCTAAGAAAATTGCTAAAACTCTAGAGGAAGACGTCTAGTTTGTAGTGGACTGGGGCCGTAACTGGTTTGTAACATTTAATGCTGCCAAGACTAAGCTTATTTCCTTTAATAATTGCAAGAAACTTTCTCAACCATGATTGCCATGGCTAATGATACGCTCCCTCGAACTCCTGGGGTTAACATTCACAGACAACATGAATTGGAACAAGCTCATTGAGATAATTGCCAAGGCTGCCGCGAAGAAGGTGAACTCCCTCTACCGTGCTAGAAGGCTACTCTCACATGATAGTATTATGTATCTCTACAAGGTCACGGTTCACCCATGTATGAAGGATTGTTGCAGCATCTGAGCTCGCACATTTTCTACTAGTCTCTCGCTCCTGGACAGGGTTCAGAAGAGTCGCCAATAGGTCCTGAATTATCAACTAAAATCTAACCTCTGTCCCATCGTCGAAACGTGGCATCCTTGTACCTGTTTTAGAAGTATTTCAATAGCAAGTGCTCTTTCGAACTCCGAGCACTAGTACCTCCACGACGATAATATCCCCAAAACACCCGACAAGCAGTAAAACCCACTCTTACACTGTAGAGATCCCTAGATCCCGTAAAGCTTTCTACTCGAATAGCTTTTTTCCCTCGGACTACTGCCTTTGGAATTCCATCCTGGGCCCTTGCTTACCTGACTGTACTGACATGCAGAAATTCAAGTGAAATGTGAACAGACGTCTCGCTGCGCAACTCCCTAAATAGTATCCATGCAAATCTAGTCCCAATTAGTAGCCCTGTGCCTCTTTTAAGGTGACCAACCCCCAAAGAAATGGCCAGACCCGAACTTAGGTCTTCCATGTATTCATTTCTTTTTGTATTTCTTCGAGTTTGCGTTTTTAGACTTTAAATCTCATTTTTTATTTGGATGTTATTCTTATAGCTTTTGAGCCAATGTAACAGCCGATCTGTGTTTGGTGTATTTAGTCGAACTCGGGAATCTTTATATCGAACTCGGAAACCTGTACGGAATTTTGAATAGACACCATGATTTAATCCTTAGCTTACTTTCGTTTCGCAAGCCATGATCAAGTAGAAGTCTTAAGTAATTGTGAAAAGTCAAAATATTGCGAAAATAACGAAAATAAGTCACCGTAATAATCCTCCTCCCCAATACAAAATTGTGTTTGATTTTCTCGTAGATATTTTGGTTAATTTTGTTGACGTATATAAACGTCTTAAATTATCCATCTAGCATGCTTTATATTGATATTTATTCATTATTATTAATTTGTTTTAGTAGTTCAAGAAACGTTCTATGTGAAATAAAAGTTGTTTTGTCCGTAAAAAGAAATTAAACGCATGTATCTCAGCTGTCACCGGGTGCTTATGTATGTAAAAGAGATGGATGTGTGTGAATTAGTGAGCCTGCTTTGTTAGTGTGTGTGTGTGTGTGTGTGTGTGTGTGTGTGAGAGAAAGAGAGAGAGAGAGAGAGAGAGAGTTTCGGTGGACATATAGAAGAAGTTAGTGTGCGTCTACCGTAACATTGGTCGAGTGTTTTCAACCATGTGCCGTATTAGCTCATACTCATGCGCGCTGGCTCTGAAAGAAACTACCGGAAAGATAGATAGATAGATAGAGAGAGAGAGAGAGAGAGAGAGAGAGAGAGAGAGAGAGAGAGAGAGAGAGAGAGAGAGAGAGAGAGAGTGTGTAAGAGAAAGAAAATGGGAGAAAGAGAGAGAGGGGGGGAGGGGAAGCTGTGTTGAGGTTTTTATAGCATTCTTAAGATTTTGAGTGTGAATATTTTTCCTACTGTAGTTGTTAGAAAAAAAAACTGCTGATTTGGAATTTTCGAACATTGTTCCAACCTGGAATCGATATGCAAGAATAATATTCGCTGTTGCTGTTATGTTTTTCAAAATGTTTCTGTGTTTATTCGTTAACTATAAATGTTTTTTCATTGTTTATTCTTGGGATTGTTGAAAATAGAAAATAAAGGAAAGGAAGAATCGAATTGCATTTCGGTAAATTGATGTTTTATTTAAATTGAAGGAAGCAGTAGTTGACAACTTGTACAAATAAAATAAGACGAATGCGCATGACAAAAAAACAAAAAAAAAAACATCGGAACGTTCCGAGCTGCGACGTTACAAGAACATTATTTTTTGTTTTATAGTTTATATAAATCCATCCGCCATGTTTTGCTATTTGTGTATTTTTCTTTATTAGTATTTCTTCATTTAATGGATTAAAACCAATAAATATAGAATTGAGTCGGGATGCTTGTTGCACATAAAAAGACGAACATTTAAAAGCAGAATAAAACTTATAACAAACCAACTCATCAGCAAAATCATCACCATCGTCGTCATCGTCGTCATCATCAGCATCCTGGTCATCATTTTCGTCGTGGTCTTTAAGTCATCATCATCATCATCATCATCATTTATATTGTCGTAGTAAATCATCATTATACACATCATCATTAGCATAGTCATCGTAATCTTGGTCATCATCATAGTCGTCATTATCGCATCCTTAATGTCGCTAGTCACAACTTCATCATCATCATCATCATCATCATCATCATCATCATCATCATCATCGTTAATGTTGTAAGTCACAACCCCATCATCACCAGCATCCTCATCATTGTCGCATCCTTAATAGCGTCAATCACAACGTTAATAGCGTCAGCCACATCATCATCGTCGTTATCATTATTGCATCTTTAATGTCATTAGCTACAACCCCATCATCATCATCATCATCATCATCATCATCATCATCATCATCATCATCATCATCATCATCATCATGTGGGGTAATGAAGTGTTGCTGTTGAATTGTGGAGTTACAGCCGGTTTCAGTTCTTTCGGTTTCGTGGTATGCCTATGTATATTTTTTGTTCGAGTTTCATTTCGAATTACCTGCGCCTTGTCAGCGTTACCAGGTTATGTGAGTTGGTTTCGGCACGTGAAGATTTTTCTTGATACTTCAATTATTTCCATTACTGCTGTACGTCGTTAATGTTTGTTTTCGTTTCAATTCATCCCAATGTTTTTAATGAGTTTGCAGCACAGTTCCGAGTGTTCCCAACATTGTTGTAACATTTCAATAAACACAGATGAAAAGAGAATTCAATGACGTTCAACAGACAACGTTAAACAAGGAGAGGCATATAGGGATACATTTCACATGTTTCTGCTTGTACAACAGATGCGTACCGCTGTACCTGTGGGTTATTGCCGTTATTAAATTAAAATAAAGTCTGTGTACATATCTGGTTGTCTTCCTTCTTTGAGTCTTACTTCCGATACGATCTGTTAGATTGTTCGGTGGCTTGCTCGTTGTTATTCAAGAGGAATAAAGTTCATGTACGAAAATACAAAGAGGCTGCTGACAGTTTAAAGGCTTTATTTTGGGAGAAGATAGCTCTTTCAAAAGAGGGGAGAGACATACAGATTATTCTTTAGAAAAAGATGGTTAAAAATTTCTTTTTTAACTAATAATATATAAATACAATTAATTATTTCTCATCTGACTAACAGTTTGTCGACGGACGGGCTCGTCCGAGATTCACCCAGATTCTACATGGTTGACACTCGTCTGCCCTGTGGCTCTTTCAAACGTGTATCCGTTGAACACGTGATCCAACTTTTTACATCATGAACACCTATATCTAGCTTGTTTAAACTTTGACTTTTATTTCCTGACTTCTCGGGTACACTGAGTATATTTCAATCGCATCAAGGCCGTAGTGAAAATGTACCTAAATAACACGCTTTTGAAATTTATGCTAGTTGAGCTAATCTATACCTGTTGGCGTAGGGCCATAATATTTAACAGTATTACAGTAATATTCTTGGTGTTTCACGGATTTACTTATTTTTACCCTGGGATTTGCTTTAATCACAAAAATCTACTCTTTGGCAGCGTTTTCCCCTTCTTGAATTTTATTGATTTTTATTACGTTTGATTTTTATTTATTCTTCCATACTTCTAAGGATTTTATGGTTTTCATTATCACCGGCTCCAGATTTTATCGTTTCCATTTATTTGTATTTACAAGCGTTTACACGGTTCCAAGTGGACTGCCTTCTCCGCAGAATCATAGCTGTTTTGGTATTCCTTTTTCTTTTATTAGCTCCCTGCATTCACTAATGATGTGCTTTATTGTTTCGTCTCTTTATCCACAGAAGGTGCATTAACTATTTTTTCTACCCTGTCTTTTATATAGCTTGCCGTAATCACTTTTTTGTGCGGTTGTTGGTAGTTTTGTACACGTCTTTTCGTATGTGTATACCACTATCAGCCGGTCACGGAGGTGTGACCGACAGACGTGTTATAGTAAATGTCTTAAAGCGGTCTCATGAAGACATGAAGATGGGCCAGTCATTAGGGTCTGAGTAACAAGAAGAAAATCATACCTGAGATGTTGGATCTGGGTGTGGCTGCTTTCTTTTCTCAAGATGATCTCTTCACCCTGGTGGCATTCTGGTGGGAATCTTCATCTCCCTGTCCTCAGGGCCGCCTTTCGACTTAAGACATTTATGAAGGAATTCATGGCAGACACAAGAAAAACGACACGCGACACAATTGTAATATACAAAGGTATAACTAACTATTTTATTTTACATTAGAGATACAATATATATTACAAAAAAAACAATTTACAATTAATTTTTACAATAGGCTTTTCGAAGCTAACTAACCTACCCTAACTAGTGTTGAGGGAGGGGGTGCCCCCCCCTCATTTACGGAGAGACAGTCTATGCGTCCTCACATCATGGTGGTCGTGCAGGAAAGAGACAGAAAGATAGCAAGGGGATTATGGGAAGGGGTTTCTTTGTATCTCTACGCTCATGGACAATTTACCACCCGTCCATGCTGCAGAGTGTGTTAGAAACAGTGGCACAATGAAATAGTGCCACATCCCTCCCTATGCTATCCGAAATTTATGAGCATTCATAAATTTCAGAAGTCCATAATTTTCCGTGAATGGTGCGTCAACCGGCCGTCAGCAATCAATGTCTCCATGCTCTACGTTCCATCAGGAACTCAGTGAAGCAAGTTATCTTTTCCACCAGGCTCCTGGTAGGCTGGTATACTGCTTCAAATACCAGAGAGGGTAATCATCCTCGCCCTCCATCGAGGCAATGGCATCACGATTTCAGTTACTGGATTTACACTTTGTTAAGCAACCAGTATAATATTTTTTTAACAAAGCCGGATTTTACGTGAGTTCATCACGCCGACCTATACGTATTTCACTAAGCCGGATTGTACGTGAGTTTATCACGCCGACCTATACGTATTTCACTAAGCCGGATTGTACGTGAGTTTATCACGCCGACCTATACGTATTTCACTAAGCCGGATTGTACGTGAGTTTATCACGCCGACCTATACGTATTTCACTAAGCCGTATTCTACGTGAGTTTATCACGCCGACCTATACGTATTTCACTAAGCCGGATTGTACGTGAGTTTATCACGCCGACCTATACGTATTTCACTAAGCCGGATTGTACGTGAGTTTATCACGCCGACCTATACGTATTTCACTAAGCCGGATTGTACGTGAGTTTATCACGCCGACCTATACGTATTTCACTAAGCCGGATTCTACGTGAGTTTATCACGCCGACCTATACGTATTTCACTAAGCCGGATTCTACGTGAGTTTATCACGCCGACCTATACGTATTTCACTAAGCCGGATTCTACGTGAGTTTATCACGCCGACTTATACGTATTTCACTAAGCCGGATTCTACGTGAGTTTATCACGCCGACCTATACGTATTTCACTAAGCCGGATTCTACGTGAGTTTATCACGCCGACCTATACGTATTTCACTAAGCCGGATTCTACGTGAGTTTATCACGCCGACCTATACGTTTTTTAATTTAGTCTGCATAACATTATTTTCGTAACTGGATTTACGCTCCCTTCAGCAACCAGTATAATGTATTTTAACCAAGTCGGAGTTACGTGACCTCATCACGCCGACCTATATGTATTCCAAGTTATTACTTCAGTTACTGGACTTACGCTCTCTTCAGCAACCAGTATAATGTATTTTAGATAAGTCGGGGTTACGTGACCTCATCACGCCGACCTATATGGATTTAGTAAAACCTTGGTCTTCAGAGGTTCTAATCCAATTAATTCTGTTAGAGCAAGGAGTCTGCCGCCGAGCGACCAATAAAAACTATCCACCACGGAATATTTATTAATTATATAAAGAATTAACTTAAGAAGGGCACTCAGCCTTCATGAGTTAGAATACTCAATTAGGGGGAAAAAATTTCCAAAAATAAACAATTCAGAAACCTGGTATACATTAAATCAATGAAATAGGGTGTTAACAATTTTTTTTCTTAAAAAGAAAACATTTTTAAAAAATCATTTCAGAGCACCTCGGTCACAATTAGAATTTGTTTACACAATGCAAACGCATTTCAGTTATTACATTCATAATTAACTTTTTCCCAAATTTCAGGGTACATTTAAAAAGTATATGTATTTTTTCAAAACTTGATTTACAAAAGATCATTAAAATTTAATTCCAAAATTTAAAAATTATTTCAAGTATTTTGGTTCATCGTTAAAATCAATTTATGTTAATTAACTTCTTTCCAAAGTAATTCATTTATTATTATAAAAACCAATCTTCTCAAAAGGTCATAAACTTCGAATAGACCCATTTTTCGTAATACAATTCAAAAATTATTCCAAACATTTGGTTCATTATTAAAATTAATCTTCCGAAAAGATCATAGACAATTCATTTTGAATCAATTCACCCTTCACAATGAGATTCAGAAACATCCCAAATTTTTTCATTTCGTAATTATTATTTTTAAAATTC
The DNA here is from genome assembly GCF_053919585.1 of Euprymna scolopes. Classification (NCBI taxonomy): domain Eukaryota; kingdom Metazoa; phylum Mollusca; class Cephalopoda; order Sepiida; family Sepiolidae; genus Euprymna; species Euprymna scolopes. Next base: position 26,787,095 of record NC_136520.1, read on the forward strand.
AGTGTACATTTAAAGTTATTTAATTGATTCTTAAAAATCATTTCTTCTTATAGGTCATTATCAAGGTCATTTCGAATTCAGAAACATTTCACGTTAATTAACTTTATTTTCCAAAGTAATTATTTTATCATTTAAAAGCAATTCTTTTCCTAAACTCACTAACAAGGATTATTTCGAATTAATAAACTCCCGCCACACCTAGGAGCTACATTAGTTAACGACCAGTTCTGTATAGTTAAAAGCTCGAAAGAATTAAAATTTCAATTAGAGAGAGATCTTTCTAGACTGAGGAAATCTTTTTTTTTCTTAATAATTAATTCAATTTTACGTATATACTCCTCAGTCAATATTTCAGGGACCCCTATCATACGGTCCAATTTCAAATAAACTTTCAATTAAAGAATTTGCTCGAATAATTCTTCCTTAAAATCATCTAGAGTTCAGGAAAATCTCTTTCGTTAGTCAAACAATATTTCCTTAGAAATTATTAAAAATTCAGAGAATATTCGAAATGTAATAGCGTAATTTTTTCTTTAAGAAAAACTATGAACATTTCAGAGAACTCTCAAAAAATGAACGTAATCATGTAACAGTTGGCTTTTCCAAACACTCGAAGACTTCAAAAAAAGTACTTTAAGTGCTGTTTGAATAATCGTCTCAGTTTTTATTTTTAATAAAAAAACAATTGAAGACATCATTTAATGTAATTTAACGAAGCATAAATAATTTTGTTCTTTAAACTTGGTAGAAAAATTAAAAAAAACTCCAAGTTAATTCGTTATTATATGCCCTCCTGCAATCAGCCATGGGGGTTTAGCTATACAATCATTAAAACGCAAGAGTAGAGAAAGAGAATGAGGGGAAAAAGAAGGGGATAGAGGCAGAGCGATGCCATTACACACCCCACCACCCTCATAACACCATTACGTAATAACAAAAAAAAAATCTTCGACGATTTTAAAAGTCACTCTCTCGTCCTCACAGGTAAGGGAATGAGAGAGAGATAGAGAGAAGAAGAGAGAGAGAGAGGCAGATAGCATTGTTCTACCATCCATTCCTCAACACCCTCGCAAACACCATGACGAGGTCATCTTCGCTTATCTTTCCAATGTGCGGCCATTGTTTTAAAAAATGAGTGACAGGTAGACATTAAACATTTCTACGAGTTTAAAACAAATAACTAAATAGAAAAACAATCTTATTTTGAACAATTTTGTAAAATACATTCTAACACAAAACTTTCATATTATCTAACCCCCATTTTTTTTTACCAGTAACATTTTTTTTTTCTTTTTAAACAGACAAACATCAATAAAAGAAACATTATCAATTCAAAAAAAATGTCCCCTTATGTTTCAGCTTTACTGTTACCTAACCTGAAAAATAAACACATCAACTGTTCATGGAATAAAATGTAATGTAAAAGTTCTATTTTTTCAAATCTGAATCTAACACTTGCAAAGTCAAAAGAATTTTTTAAAAAGTCCTATATTTTTATAAACCTGAAATAAAGATCAGATAAAAAATGTTAGGTATCCTTTATTTTATTTCCTTTTTTTTTTTAAAATTTATTTTTCGAGCTTCGTGTTTGAAGGATTTTTTTCTTTTTTTTTTTCTTTCATGTAATAACAAGATGCATAGATATACACACATATCGATATATATCCGGAGAGAGACAGAAAGAGAGAAAGCGTGAGAGAGAAAGAGATATTGCATATTCTAGAGACACTTTTTTCTCGTCTCTGTTTTTTTTTTTTTTTTGTGTGTGTGGGACACATTTCTTACTTTTTTTTCGAAGGGTTACTTTCAATACTCTTTTTTTTTTTTTTTTTTTTTTAAACCGATCTTTTGTAAACTGTTTTTTTTTTGTTTTTTTTTTTTTTGTAGGTGCAAGACAATTTTTTGTTCAGGTTCTGAATTTTCTTTTTTGAGTGCGTTTTTTTTTTTTTTTTTTTTTTTTTTTGTGTGCGCGTGTGTACTGGTCTGCCATTTTTTTTTTTAAATTTTGCCAGAAATAGTTTTTTCCGTTTTTAAAGACCGTGGACCATTTTTTTTTATTCGATTCGTCTAGTGGTCGTTATTTTTGGTTGTGCCGTGGGTTTAAGGGTCGAAATTATTTCCATGCTGGGAAACAATATGTTCTGGTCATAGTGCATCATTTATACTGCGACACAGATGCGACGAGATCCGTCTGGTAATTAACCAGGGTCAATCCTGAGTCTTAAGGCAACCATTTATACCACGATCAGCCGGTCACGGAGGTGTGACCGACAGACGTGTTATAGTAAATGTCTTAAAGCGGTCTCATGAAGACATGAAGATGGGCCAGTCATTAGGGTCTGAGTAACAAGAAGAAAATCATACCTGAGATGTTGGATCTGGGTGTGGCTGCTTTCTTTTCTCAAGATGATCTCTTCACCCTGGTGGCATTCTGGTGGGAATCTTCATCTCCCTGTCCTCAGGGCCGCCTTTCGACTTAAGACATTTATGAAGGAATTCATGGCAGACACAAGAAAAACGACACGCGACACAATTGTAATATACAAAGGTATAACTAACTATTTTATTTTACATTAGAGATACAATATATATTACAAAAAAAACAATTTACAATTAATTTTTACAATAGGCTTTTCGAAGCTAACTAACCTACCCTAACTAGTGTTGAGGGAGGGGGTGCCCCCCCCTCATTTACGGAGAGACAGTCTATGCGTCCTCACATCATGGTGGTCGTGCAGGAAAGAGACAGAAAGATAGCAAGGGGATTATGGGAAGGGGTTTCTTTGTATCTCTACGCTCATGGACAATTTACCACCCGTCCATGCTGCAGAGTGTGTTAGAAACAGTGGCACAATGAAATAGTGCCACATGTGTCTTCTTTAGTCAATCTTAAAACATGCCCCGCTGCTTCATGTATTATTCATATATTATTCATGTATCCATTTTATCAATGCTTCTTGTATCGATAATCAACCTTTATTATTGGGTTATGGATCTAGCCCACCTTCTTCGTAGAAGCCGTGGAAATGCTTTCGATGTATCTGTTCCAACTCACGTTCCCTGTGAACGTTAAGCCGAGGAGGTTGAAATAAGTACTTCAAGCCATAGCTATTAATGGTAGAGAAGGTTTCTTGTAATTATTGAAGGAAACAAGCTTAGTTTTGGCAGTATTGAATGTGACCATACATTTTTGTCCTCATTCCACTACAGATTGGAGGTCTTCCCCAAGTGTTTCTGCCATTGCCTTAGATATGTGTTTCTTCGTTGTACCCTAGACCCTCGAGCGTGGGATCACCAGCAAATATACCGATCTTACGGACAATTTTATCAGGGAGGTAATTTATGAATATTAGGAATAATAAAGGTCTAAAGATCGCCCCCGAGGTACACCCGCATTTATATTATATTATTTAGATGTACGACCCTCGAGAGCAACCTGGATTCTTCTCTTATTTAAGAAGGATTTAATTATGTTAAGTAGTCGTCCAGTGACACTGTATGATCTGATTTTCAGGATTGTGTAAGTCTATATTGTTAGTTGATCAGAAGTTTAACAACTGCAAGGTGATGGGCTAGAGCTTGATTAATTATGGACTTAAATATTTTGGCGCAAAGAGGGATGAGGATAAATCAGCGAATGAGTTGCTGCTTTGAGCAATGGCAGCTGCACAAGTAGAAGTAAACCGCCTGGGAACATGAGCATCAATTGTCTCATTTGCGCAGTGTTCTCCAAGAAGAGCAAAGATATTTCCTCATGGGCATCTCTGATGAGTTCACTGATGGCTATCCAATCAGACTTCTTATAATATTTTATCGTTTTGAGTAATGTCTTTTCAGCTTTGGATCGAGAATTTAGGGCAATTTCCACCATTAACAGACTGTGATCAGCATTCTCGAGTGGACATTCGTTACACAATCATCGGGAACTGTGGTCAAAAATAGTTGTAGAAATAAGGCTTATTGATTTTGCTGGTCTGGGAAACGGTTCGGAAACGTAACTATTTGTGATAGAGAAGCTGTTATGCTACAAGCTGCGTCTGTGTAAGTAGAGAAACCAAGCCAATTACTGTGGTGAACATTATAGTCACCAAATACACGTACTTGCGCACTAGTATCAAGGGAGAGTGCTGTACCTATGCTGACAGAGACTTGGTTGATTAGAGTACAGTCTTGTGTCATGGGAAAGCGGTAAAGAAAATATTATTAGCTAACGCTATCTTGCAGGTTACGTCTAAAGCACATAAAGGCCTGGTCGTCTGATTCTAGTTTTGATTCTCTAGTCAAGGGAAGGGTTTTTCGAATATAGACTCCAAGTCTGTGCATATATTTGTCTGAGTCCTTACGGAAAAGTGGGAGATAACCGGGCATATTAGAGTGGTTAGAGGGAATGGGGGAGTGTAAGTTAGCGTCCAGATATTCGGGGTGTTTGCCATGAGAAATTATTCAACATCATCTACATTAGTTCTAAGCTCGCGGATATTCGTAAATGCAAGCCTCAAGAGAAATTGGTTTTGTTTAAGTTTACGCCTGGGTTGATTGCAATTTTTAATTGAACTGTTATTTTATTTTGTTTAAAAGTTTCAGTTTAAGGGTGAGAGGTGCTGGACAGTGGTTGTGCAGAATGCCAAACATGCAACACAAGTAGACCATCAGTCGATTCTTAATCTACAGGATTGTGGCCTGGGGAAAGCCCTGCGGAGATGGGTGCAGGGTCCTTTTCCATGCGCGACATGGCACTACAACCATCCCGATATTATACAACTAATGATAGAGCAGCCGCTCTAAGCGCTAACAAAGCGTTAGGGATCCTGTACTATCAGTCGGAAACAGTAGCCAGTGAATGTCAAAACGGTACCATCAACCCGTCAGACAAAAATCAATCCAATCCAATTGTATTGGCATATATTGCACTCAAGCACCCTCAAAGTGCCTAATGTTAGCGGATGGGAATGTGGCGGAAGTGGGTAACGGCGTTCATTGCTCCAGTCAGGAAAGAAGGTCAACCATTGGATATCTGGAAATAATTAAATTAAATCACATTTATTTTTCTTAATAAAATGCCGCAAAGATCGACAAGAAAATATATTGGTTTTATAGTAAGAAAGCATTCGATAGCATCGACAATGATAAATAAATAAAAATGAGATTTATTTTACTTTATGTATTAAATGCATATTTTATACTTTCTCTCATTTTTTTTAATAGAAAATTGTCTTCTAAGTCAAGTACAAGTTTGAAAAACTAAAAAGTAATAAAAACTAAAAAGTAATAAAAACTAAAACGTTCAATTTCGTTTTGCTTGTATCTGTGTTTGTGTCACTTTTACTAGTTGAGTCGTAACAATCACAATTCAATTGCAAATTTGTTCACGAAAATGAAAATGAAAATCCTGACGAGAATGAAAATAAAATAGACATTCGACAGCTTTTCATGACCGGTTTGGTTTGCGATGTCAACGAAGACCACAAATATTAAAATATCACACAAATACACATACATACATGCATACATACATACATGCATGCATGCATACTATATCTATATCTATAACAGTCCTTATGTTAAGAATAAGTAAGTTTGAAAACACTTTTTAAGGACAGTGAGTTACGCTGTCCTAATGATTATCGGACTTGACTCACTGTCTTTAGGTTTTGGTTTCGATATCAGCTCGAGTATTTTTTTTTACTTACAAAAAGTAAATTGTTTAGAAAAAACGCAATAACCGCATGCACATGTCTCAGTTACTGTAGGAATTAAAATATAATATTTATGCGTATTTTACGAACAGGCAACGCCAGCTGGTCTGCTAGTATATATATATATATACTTGTTTATTGTTATATAAACATGCTCACATCCCGCTGCTACAAACAGCCACTTGTTTCAATCAAACAACAGATATCATCAGGCAGCGACTTGACTATTCAAAAGTTCAATGAATAAGGTTATTCATTGAACTTTTGAATAGTCAAGTCGCTGCCTGATGATATCTGTTGTTTGATTGAAACAAGTGGCTGTTTGTAGCAGCGGGATGTGAGCATGTTTATATAACAATAAACAAGTATTATCAGCTCTTTTTATTGAGCACTATCTAACAACCTCGTTGAATTCATTAGTCCATTACTTTTGAATATAAAAAAAACCCGAGTATATATATATATATATATATATATATATATATATATATATATATATATATATATATATATATATATATATATATATATAAGTACAGGAATATTTATAGATTACACACGCATAGACACATACATGCAAAGACATATATAAAGACGCACACACATGAACACATTATGGACATATATCGGGTTTTCATACATTGCTTACAAGTTGATATTGTAATGTTAAGATATCATATGTCAGCAATATTCAAATATATTTTTTAAGTCGAACTACTTCAGACCCTACTTGGCTTTATTGATTATAATAGAAAACCTGTAGGAAGATGACCTAAACGTAAACACCACTCGGTAATCAGTTATTCTAACAAATTCAGTGACACGCATAAGTATTGGATTTATGTTAGGGATTCAACCATGAGTTTTTCAGTTCCCTCCACATCCAACAAAAACAACTTTACAAGACATTGCTTAACAAATACCAGGCAGAAATGGCGAACATAAATTAGAACTATGACAGAAAATAATATACATCCAATACTCATGCCTGACACTTTGTATGTGAAGTGTTTTAACAGCCAACTCTCTCCGAAATGTTTTCTATACAGACTGAAGCCACACTTGATAATGTGAAAATAACCACTTCCCATGTCCGCAATATCATAAAAAACTTGCTATATTAATTAAGAAATGCTCAGCTGAGCTAGTCCTGTGCTTTCCAAGCTCTACAATAAATGCTTTGCTGAATCTTGCTTTCCTAATAGCTGGAACCTGTTCCATTTATATGCCTGTTTTGCAAGTATTTTAATAGAATGTGCTTTCATGAACTCATTGCTATTGTGCCCTCCTCGACGTACATATCCCTGATAAACTCGTTTACCAACGAAATCACCCCACTTCACTCTTGAGGTCCCTAAATTCCAGAAAGCTTTCTACTCTAATAGTTTTTTCCTTTAAACAGCTAGACTTTGGACCCTCTTCATCGCGGATCCCTGCTTTCCTGACTGTACTGATATGCAGAAGTTAAAATGTAATGTAAACCAACATCTTGCTAATGTTTCCTAGGCATGGTTCCAAATATTAGCCCCTTAGTTTCAAGTTGCGATATGCCTTGTTAGGGATAAACGTGAGTAAAAAAGTCTTTATACGCTCTGAACGTACATTTCATTTAATCCTCTAATATCCTGAAAGTAGAGAAAGAAAAAAACATTGGAATTTTTCTTAACTCTCAGCGTTATACTTGATCGACTTTTCTCTTCCACAACTCGCTCACTTCTTCGCCCAAGCGGCCATCGTCGTCGTCGTTCTTCTTCTTCTTCTTCTTCTTCTTCTTCTTCTTCTTCTTCTTCTTCTTCTTCTTCTTCTTCTCAACTGACAACAAACTCCCGTGAACGAAATAATGTCAATATTTATTTATACATATTTACAGTACATAAATAAGTACAAAAAGCGACACAAGACCAAAACTGGGGGACGTATTTTAACATTAGTTAACCTAACTAGCTTTTCACCAAAATACCACAATCGCTCTATGAAGCAGCTACTTAAAAAACAGAAAGGACAATATGTATACATGATGTGGGGAGTTGGGAAATAAAAATTTATATACAGCAAAAAGCGAGATAATGTTTCTGCCCCGAAAAAAAACAAACAAACAAAAAGCAAACAAGAAAAACTTCTTTTTAAACGCCTTAATTTGCATGTCTTTTCGTCTTATTATTGTATTGGGCGGGTTCCAGGTTCGAGTGCCAGTCTTTCTCTACAAAGGGCCATATACCAGCCGTGGGCGCTTATTGCCGTGACTCTCCACAACGTTATTTAATTAATTAAGGAAGGATTGTCTTGTTATATTACCTTTAGCACCTCTTTCTATGATTAAAGAATATCCTGCCTTCAATTTTTAAGGAAATGGAAAACTTTCAATTTTCAAATATTTTTTTTAGCTCAGCAATTAAACGACAATCAGTTTTTTTTTGCTATGTTCATAACATCGTATTACTTTTATTGTTTTTAAAGTCTTCTTTCCCATTTCGTCCCCTGATATAGTTGAGAGAAACTGAAATGCTGGAAAACAATTTGAATCAGTGTCTTATGTATGGTTGATATTTTATTAAAATCAAATATTTTTCAAATTTCAAAAGACTAGACAAGACTTTTTCATGAATACATTTATTTATTAAAATTAAATTTGAAATTTTGAAGAGTCACCTTCAGAAAAATCCTAATATATTTTTTCTCATCTTTTCTTACGTGCCATGATGGTGGTAAGGCCTGACACGTTCTCCGATGTTGATGAAAATTAAGGTATTAAACGTCCGATACAGTGTGAAGCGTCGATCGCACGCATGTATGTAAACATAATAGGAAACCCACTGTTTAAAAAGGCCAGATATGTGGATATGGGAATCCAAAAGTCAACATTTAACGCTTTAAACGGTTTACTTCATTGAAGTTATCAAGGGGTCTCTGTCCATATATTAGACACATTAACGTACAGATTCGGAACCATTTCCATTGTCTTCCCCAGCGAATTCTATACGCATAAATTTAAATTTGTATAAAATATGATATATTTAAGCTTTAACGGGTTATGTCCTCTCAATGTCTTAAGAGACAGTTAAGAGACAAAAAAAAAAAAAAAGCAACTTCCTTTGGCTTCCTCGATACATTTTACATGCGAAAACACTTTTAGATTGCATGTAAACTATCAGCTTTTTAGTCGCGTGCAAGCGACTCTATAAGTCACTCCGTCGGTCGGTCCGTAACACTTTTGTGCTTGGCCTTTTTGGTTAAGATCAAAGGTCTGTTGTTAATAGATGCTGTTCTTAGCTTTTTAAGTTTTTCTTGGCCTTTCGGCCAAGATCAAAGTGTACTGTTCCGGTAGATACTGCAAGCAAAGACCGTATGTGGGGGCAACCCCATATATAAGACCTTGGTCAATGTAGGGGAAACCCTTCATACCAATTGTCACTATCCAGCTCCCCTACTTCCCGGGTAATTGGTCCCCATCTCCCCTTCACTCCTCACATTAAAAATCGGCCTTGTGCCTAATTTGCTCGGTTGGGGAGCAAATAAATGCCCATTTTGGCCTTTTGCCCAAGATCAAAGTGTAGTATCTGTCTCACTACATGCTGTACTTATGTTTGTGGGGATCACTTTTCTGTATTAATTTAATGTAAAATGATCACCCACTTTACAACCAGTCAGTCTCAAAGCCATTCAAGTCATTCTCCAGATCATTCAAGTTGTTTTTGAATGATTCCAGTTATTTTTTAAGCATTCAAGTCATTCTTAAGGTCAATCAATTCATTCTTAAGTTCATTAAATCATTCTAAGTCATTTACTTTTTATTTATTTAAATCATTTCAGCTCATCTTTCGGTCATTTTAGTTTATCTTTAAGAATTTCATGTCAATCCTACATTCACGCTTTCATTCATTACACGAGAGCACGCGACTAATGGCTATCGGCCTTGTTTATATAGAGAACACACAGACATTACACACACATACGCGCATATAATTAATTTTATATATAGATCATTTTGATAAAGTATGTATATCTGTTTATATATTTGTATGTACAGGGTTCACACTTAACAGATAATTAGATTATAATATATTTTAAACATATGCTACACGTAAGGCTGTGTAAGGTTGGCTATATTTAGTTGAATGTAATTTAAAATGAGAGCGAACACAAGAGGTGTAGTCCCTTCGTCAAGGTACAGATACCTCTAATATTTGTGAGATCAGAACATTATTAGATACCAGGTGCCTTCAAAAAGTTTTCAGACTTTAACGCATTGATACTTTTATTGATAATACACGTATGAACTTTTATTGATAATACACATATGAACTTTTGTTGATAATACACATATGAACTTTTATTGATAATACACACATGAACTTTTATTGATAATACACATATGAACTTTTATTGATAATACACATATGATCTTTTATTGATAATGCACATATGAACTCTTATTGATAATACACACATGAACTTTTATTGATAATACACATATGAACTTTTATTGATAATACACATATGAACTTTTATTGATAATACACACATGAACTTTTATTGATGATGCACATATGAACTTTTATTGATAATACACATATGAACTTTTATTGATAATACACATATGAACTTTTATTGATAATACACACATGAACTTTTATTGATAATGCACATATGAACTTTTATTGATAATACACATATGAACTTTTATTGATAATACACATATGAACTTTTATTGATAATACACATATGAACTTTTATTGATAATACACATATGAACTTTTATTGATAATGCACATATGAACTTTTATTGATAATGCACATATGAACTTTTATTGATAATACACATATGATCTTTTATTGATAATGCACATATGAACTCTTATTGATAATACACACATGAACTTTTATTGATAATACACATATGAACTTTTATTGATAATACACATATGAACTTTTATTGATAATACACACATGAACTTTTATTGATGATGCACATATGAACTTTTATTGATAATACACATATGAACTTTTATTGATAATACACATATGAACTTTTATTGATAATACACACATGAACTTTTATTGATAATGCACATATGAACTTTTATTGATAATACACATATGAACTTTTATTGATAATACACATATGAACTTTTATTGATAATACACATATGAACTTTTATTGATAATGCACATATGAACTTTTATTGATAATGCACATATGAACTTTTATTGATAATACACGTATGAACTTTTATTGATAATACACATATGAACTTTTGTTGATAATACACATATGAACTTTTATTGATAATACACACATGAACTTTTATTGATAATACACATATGAACTTTTATTGATAATACACATATGATCTTTTATTGATAATGCACATATGAACTCTTATTGATAATACACACATGAACTTTTATTGATAATACACATATGAACTTTTATTGATAATACACATATGAACTTTTATTGATAATACACACATGAACTTTTATTGATAATACACATATGAACTTTTATTGATAATACACATATGAACTTTTATTGATAATACACACATGAACTTTTATTGATAATGCACATATGAACTTTTATTGATAATACACATATGAACTTTTATTGATAATACACATATGAACTTTTATTGATAATACACACATGAACTTTTATTGATAATGCACATATGAACTTTTATTGATAATACACATATGAACTTTTATTGATAATACACATATGAACTTTTATTGATAATACACATATGAACTTTTATTGATAATGCACATATGAACTTTTATTGATAATACACATATGAACTTTTATTAATAATGCACATATGAACTTTTATTGATAATACACATATGAACTTTTATTGATGATACACATATGAACTTTTATTGATAATACACACATGAACTTTTATTGATAATACACATATGAACTTTTATTGATAATACACACATGAACTTTTATTGATAATACACACATGAACTTTTATTGATAATACACATATGAACTTTTATTGATAATGCACATATGAACTTTTATTGATAATACACACATGAACTTTTATTGATAATACACACATGAACTTTTATTGATAATACACACATGAACTTTAATTGATAATACACATATGAACTTTTATTGATAATACACATATGAACTTTTATTGATAATACACATATGAACTTTTATTGATAATACACACATGAACTTTTATTGATAATACACATATGAACTTTTATTGATAATACACACATGAACTTTTATTGATAATACACATATGAACTTTTATTGATAATACACATATGAACTCTTATTGATAATACACACATGAACTTTTATTGATGATACCCATATGAACTTTTATTGATAATGCACATATGAACTTTTATTGATAATACACATATGAACTTTTATTGATAATACACATATGAACTTTTATTGATAATACAAATGTGAACTTTTATTGATAATGCACATATGAACTTTTATTGATAATACAAAAATGAACTTTTATTGATGATACACGTATGAACTTTTATTGATAATACACATATGAACTTTTATTGATAATACACATATGAACTTTTATTGATGATACACATATGAACTTTTATTGATAATACACATATGAACTTTTATTGATGATACACATATGAACTTTTATTGATAATACACATATGAACTTTTATTGATAATACACATATGAACTTTTATTGATAATACACATATGAACTTTTGTTGATAATACACATATTAACTTTTATTGATAATACACATATTAACTTTTATTGATAATACACATATGAACTTTTATTGATAATACACATATGAACTTTTATTGATAATACACATATGAACTTTTATTAATAATACACATATGAACTTTTATTGATAATACACATATGAACTTTAATTGATAATACACATATGAACTTTTATTGATAATACACACATGAACTTTTATTGATAATACACATATGAACTTTTATTGATAATACACACATGAACTTTTATTGATAATACACATATGAACTTTTATTGATAATACACACATGAACTTTTATTGATAATGCACATATGAACTTTTATTGATGATACACATATGAACTTTTATTGATAATACACACATGAACTTTTATTGATAATACACACATGAACTTTTATTGATAATACACATATTAACTTTTATTGATAATACACATATGAACTTTTATAGATAATACACACATGAACTTTTATTGATAATACACATATGAACTTTTATTGATAATACACACATGAACTTTTATTGATAATACACATATGAACTTTTATTGATAATACACATATGAACTTTTATTGATAATGCACATATGAACTTTTATTGATGATACACATATGCACTTTTATTGATAATTCACACATGAACTTTTATTGATAATACACACATGAACTTTTATTGATAATACACATATGAACTTTTATTGATAATACACACATGAACTTTTATTGATAATACACATATGAACTTTTATTGATAATACACACATGAACTTTTATTGATAATGCACATATGAACTTTTATTGATAATACACATATGAACTTTTATTGATAATACACATATGAACTTTTATTGGTAATACACATATGAACTTTTATTGATAATACACACATGAACTTTTATTGATAATACACATATGAACTTTTATTGATAATACACACATGAACTTTTATTGATAATACACATATGAACTTTTATTGATAATACACATATGAACTTTTATTGATAATACACATATGAACTTTTATTGATAATACACATATGAACTTTTATTGATAATACACATATAAACTTTTATTGATAATACACATATGAACTTTTATTGATAATGCACATATGAACTTTTATTGATAATGCACATATGAACTCTTATTGATAATGCACATATGAACTTTTATTGATAATACACATATGAACTTTTATTGATAATACACATATGAACTTTTATTGATAATACACATATGAACTTTTATTGATAATACACATATGAACTTTTATTGATAATACACATATGAACTTTTATTGATAATACACATATGAACTTTTATTGATAATACACATATGAACTTTTATTGATAATGCACATATGAACTCTTATTGATAATGCACATATGAACTTTTATTGATAATGCACATATGAACTTTTATTGATAATACACATATGAACTTTTATTGATAATGCACATAGGAACTTTTATTGATAATACACATATGAACTTTTATTGATAATGCACATATGAACTTTTATTGATAATACACATATGAACTTTTATTGATAATGCACATATGAACTTTTATTGATGATACACATATGAACTTTTATTGATAATACACACATGAACTTTTATTGATAATACACACATGAACTTTAATTGATAATACACATATGAACTTTTATTGATAATACACACATGAACTTTTATTGATAATACACACATGAACTTTTATTGATGATACACATATGAACTTTCATTCATAATACACACATGAACTTTTATTGATAATGCACATATGAACTTTTGTTGATAATACACATATGAACTTTTATTGATAATACACATATGAACTTTTATTGATAATACACATATGAACTTTTATTGATAATACACATATGAACTTTTATTGATAATGCACATATGAACTCTTATTGATAATACACACATGAACTTTTATTGATAATACACATATGAACGTTTATTGATAATACACACATGAACTTTTATTGATAATACACATATGAACTTTTATTGATAATACATATAGGAACTTTTATTGATAATACACATATGAACTTTTATTGATAATGCACATATGAACTTTTATTGATAATACACATATGAACTTTTATTGATAATACACATATGAACTTTTATTGATAATGCACATATGAACTTTTATTGATAATACACACATGAACTTTTATTGATAATACACATATGAACTTTTATTGATAATACACACATCAACTTTTATTGATAATACACATATGAACTTTTATTGATAATACACATATGAACTTTTATTGATAATGCACACATGAACTTTTATTGATAATATACATATGAACTTTTATTGATAATACACATATGAACTTTTATTGATAATACACACATGAACTTTTATTGATAATACACATATGAACTTTTATTGATAATGCACATATGAACTCTTATTGATGATACACATATGAACTTTTATTGATAATACACACATGAACTTTTATTGATAATACACACATGAACTTTTATTGATAATACACATATGAACTTTTATTGATAATACACACATGAACTTTTATTGATAATACACACATGAACTTTTATTGATGATACACATATGAACTTTTGTTGATAATACACACATGAACTTTTATTGATAATGCACATATGAACTTTTGTTGATAATACACATATGAACTTTTATTGATAATACACATATGAACCTTTATTTATAATACACATATGAACTTTTATTGATAATACACACATGAACTTTTATTGATAATGCACATATGAACTCTTATTGATAATACACACATGAACTTTTATTGATAATACACATATGAACTTTTATTGATAATACACACATGAACTTTTATTGATAATACACATATGAACTTTTATTGATAATACACATATGAACTTTTATTGATAATACACATATGAACTTTTATTGATAATGCACATATGAACTTTTATTGATAATACACATATGAACTTTTATTGATAATACACATATGAACTTTTATTGATAATGCACATATGAACTTTTATTGATAATACACACATGAACTTTTATTGATAATACACATATGAACTTTTATTGATAATACACACATGAACTTTTATTGATAATACACACATGAACTTTTATTGATAATACACACATGAACTTTTATTGATAATACACACATGAACTTTTATTGATAATACACATATGAACTTTTATTGATAATACACACATGAACTTTTATTGATAATACACACATGAACTTTTATTGATAATACACATATGAACTTTTATTGATAATACACACATGAACTTTTATTGATAATACACACATGAACTTTTATTGATAATACACACATGAACTTTTATTGATAATACACACATGAACTTTTATTGATAATACACATATGAACTTTTATTGATAATACACACATGAACTTTTATTGATAATACACATATGAACTTTTATTGATAATACACACATGAACTTTTATTGATAATGCACATATGAACTTTTATTGATAATACACATATGAACTTTTATTTATAATACACATATGAACTTTTATTGATAATACACACATGAACTTTTATTGATAATGCACATATGAACTTTTATTAATAATACACATATGAACTTTTATTGATGATACACATATGAACTTTTATTGATAATACACATATGAACTTTTATTGATAATACACATATGAACTTTTATTGATGATACACATATGAACTTTTATTGATAATACACATATGAACTTTTGTTGATGATACACATAAGAACTTTTATTGATAATACACATATGAACTTTTGTTGATAATACACATATGAACTTTTATTGATAATACACATATGAACTTCTAATTGTTTCGAAGTAATCTTATCCAGCTGCAATGCACGGCCCTGTCGGTGGGGCATTAGAATACGCCGACTGCCCCCCTGCAGAGGGTAAAAGTCCCTCAACTGGGGTCCTGGATATGACCTTAAACTATATCCAGTGGTGAGGCCCCAGCTTGTGGGCTTTGGGGAGTGTGGAGCCACCCTTTAATTACCATTGCTCCCAGGTCCACTCTGACCCGGAGTGCTAGTACCTGTTAGGGTCCCAACTATGGGTTAAATAGAAACCGACGTGAAAACAACAAATATTTGTATTAAAAAAAATTTCTTCAAAATCTTTGGATTCGGCATTAAATAACCCGAAAAGGGTTGATATGCCGTAAAACAAAAACAACCAACCAACCAACCATCTGTACCGTACTAACAACTTCTAAAAGGCCCCATGGAAGTCCTCTTGTGTGAACGTATATATAACCCTCATCACAGCCTTTTTCATCACCTGAATTGTCTCATAACGACAGCCTCCAAGTTTTTCCTTGAGCTTAGGGAATAAACAAAAGTCCCAGTGAGCAACGTCTGGGATATAGGGAGGCTGAGGAACTGTTTTGAAGCTCATTTTGGTCAAATAGTCAAGGATGGATTGGCGGACTAGTGCATTGTCCTGGTTATAATGCCGCAGGCTCTATTTGAAGAGTTCATCACGAATAGTTGTGTTCACAGTTCCCACACTGACATCAAACTGTGCACTTACTGTCTCTATAGACACACGACGGTTCTTATCCATAAAATTCTTTATTTGGTGAATCAATTCTGGTATTCTGACTTCTTCACTCCTCCAACACCTTATCAGCCCTCGCAGATTCTCTGACTTCCTTGAATCTCTTATACCAGGTAAAAACTGATGCTCGATTCATGCAAGATGGCCCCAAAGCAGTCTGAAGCTATCCATACGTTTCTATAGCATTTTTCGAGTTTAAAACAAGATTATATTGCATATTGTTCTTGTAAAGTGTCCTCGTGCCTTGAGTTCATTTTTTAAATTCACCAGCTGTAACAATCAGGCTTTAGTAGAGTGTATTCAAATTTATGCCGTAGCTGTTCATTTGAACTTGAAATCATAAAAATTGGTCAGCCATCTTATAAAATGTATAGCAATAATCTACTGCATTTTTAAGAGATTACGACAATTAAAATACCTGTACAAAAAGTCTGAAAAGTTATTTAAGGCACCTCATATGAATTAATAACTATCCACAAATTTCAGTTTGTTTAGGGCATTTTAAAACGTTTTAGAAAAGATTACAGGCGCACAATATCGCATTTAAAAATATATAATTTCGTCACAACGTGGTATTTCAAAATTCAAAATTTGGGCATAACGTCGTATTTAAAAACTCAAAATTTGAGTACAACGTGGTGTTTCAAAATTGAAAATTTGGGCATAACGTCATATTTCAAAACCAAAATTTGAGTACAACGTGGCATTTCAAAATTCAAAATTTGGGCACAACGACGAATTTCAAAATTGAAAATTTGGGCATAACGTCGTATTTAAAATCTCAGAGGTTGAGCAGAACGTGGCATTTAAAAATTCAAAATTTGAGCACAACGTGGCATTTCAAAATTCGAAATTTGAGCACAACGTCATATTTCAAAATTCAAAATTTGGGTATAACGTTATTTGAGCAGAACGTGGCATTTAAAAATTCAAAATTATGGCGTAACGTCGCATTTCAAAATTCAACATTTGGGCATAACGTCGTATTTAAAAGCTCAAAATTTGAGCAGAACGTGGCATTTAAAAATTCAAAATTATGGCGCAACGTCGAACTTCAAAATTCAAAATTTGGGCATAACATCGTATTTAAAAACTCAAAATTTGAGCAGAACGTGGCATTCAAAAGTTCAAAATCTGGGCACAACGGGGAATTTCCAAATTCAAAACTAGGGCATAACGTCATATTTAAAAAGTTAAAGTTTGAGCGCAACGTGGCATTTCAAAATTCAAAATTTGGGCACAACGTCGAATTCAATAATTGAAAATTAGGGCATATTGTCGTATTTAAAAACTTAAAATTTAAGCACAACGTGGGATTTAAAAATTCCAAATTTGGGCAAAACATCGAATTTCAAAATTCTAAATTAGGGCACAAGGTCATATTTAAAAATTCAAAAATTAGGCACAACGTCGCATTTTAAAATTCAAAATTAGGGCACAACGTCGCATTTAAAAATTAAACATTTGGGCACCACATCGCATTTAAAAATTCAAATATTTTAGTGTTGCAATAAATGTGATCAATAGCCATTAGTCACCAATAAAGACAAGATTCCTTTTAAACATTTCAATATATTTAATATCATTTCAGCTAAAGCCTTAGACATTTTTGGAATGAAAATAATGTCACAGATTTTAATCTATATTAAATAAGGATTATATCTATATTAAATAAGGATTATCTCTATATTAAATAAGGATTATATCTATATTAAATAAGGATTATATCTATATTAAATAAGGATTATATCTATATTATGTAAGGATTATATCTATATTAAATAAGGATTATATCTATATTATGTAAGAATTATATCTATATTAACTAAGGATTATATCTATATTAAATAAGGATTATATCTATATTAAATAAGGATTATATCTATATTATGTAAGGATTATATCTATATAAAATAAGAATTATATCTATATTAAATAAGGATTATATCTATATCATGTAAAGATTATATCTATATTAAATAAGGATTATATCTATATTAAATAAGGATTATATGTATATTAAATAAGGATTATATCTATATTAAATAAGGATTATATGTATATTAAATAAGGATTATATCTATATTAAATAAGGATTATATCTATATTATGTAAGGATTATATCTATATTAAATAAGGATTATATCTATATTAAATAAGGATTATATCTATATTATGTAAGAATTATATCTATATTAAATAAGGATTATATCTATATTAAATAAGGATTATATCTATATTAAATAAGGATTATATCTATATTATGTAAGAATTATATCTATATTAAATAAGGATCATATCTATATTATGTAAGAATTATATCTATATTAAATAAGGATTATATCTATATTATGTAAGGATTATATCTATATTAAATAAGGATTATATCTGTATTAAATAAGGATTATATCTATATTAAATAAGGATTATATCTATATTATGTAAGGATTATATCTATATTAAAAAAGGATTATATCTATATTAAATAAGGATTATATCTATATTAAACAAGGATTATATCTATATTATGTAAGAATTATATCTATATTAAATAAGGATTATATCTATATTAAATAAGGATTATATCTATATTAAATAATGATTATATCTATATTATGTAAGTATTATATCTATATTAAATAAGGATTATATCTATATTAAATAAGGATTATATCTATATAAAATAAGGATTATATCTATATTAAATAAGGATTATATCTATATTAAATAAGGATTATATCTATATTATGTAAGGATTATATCCATATTAAATAAGGATTATATCTATATTAAATAAGGATTATATCTATATTAAATAAGGATTATATCTATATTATGTAAGGATTATATCTTTATTAAATAAGGATTATATCTATATTATGTAAGGATTATATCTATAGTAAATAAGGATTATATCTATATTATGCAAGGATTATATCTATATTAAATAAGGATTATATCTATATTATGTAAGGATTATATCTATATTAAATAAGGATTATATCTATATTAAATAAGGATTATATCAATATTAAATAAGGATTATATCTATATTAAATAAGGATTATATCTATATTATGTAAGGATTATATCTATATTAAATAAGGATTATATCTATATTAAATAAGGATTATATCTATATTAAATAAGGATTATATCTATATTAAATAATGATTATATCTATATTATGTAAGGATTATATCTATATTATGTAAGGATTATACCTCTATTAAATAAGGATTATATCAATATTAAATAAGGATTATATCTATATTAAATAAGGATTATATCTATATTAAATAAGGATCATATCCATATTAAATAAGGATTATATCTATATTAAATAAGGATTATATCTATATTAAATAAGGATTATATGTATATTAAATAAGGATTATATCTATATTATGTAAGGATTATATCACTATTAAATAAGGATTATATAATATTATATAAGGATTATATCTATATTAAATAAGGATTATATCTATATTTAATATGGATTATATCTATATTAAATAAGGATTATATCTATATTAAATAAGGATTAAATCTATATTAAATAAGGATTATATCTATATTATGTAAGGATTATATCTATATTAAATAAGGATTATATCTATATTAAATAAGGATTATATCTATATTATGTAAGGATTATATCTATATTAAATAAGGATTATATCTATATTAAATAAGGATTATATCTATATTAAATAAGGATTATATCTATATTATGTAAGGATTATATCTATATTAAATAAGGATTATATCAATATTAAATAAGGATTATGTCTATATTAAATAAGGATTATATCTATATTAAATAAGGATTATATCTATATTATGTAAGGATTATATCTATATTAAATAAGGATTATATCTTTATTATGTAAGGATTATATCTATATTAAATAAGGATTATATCTATATTATGTAATAATTATATCTATATTAAATAATGATTATATCTATATTATGTAAGGATTATATCTATATTAAATAAGGATTATATCAATATTAAATAAGGATTATATCTATATTAAATAAGGATTATATCTATATTATGTAAGAATTATATCTATATTAAATAAGGATTATATCTATATTAAATAAGGATTATATCTATATTAAATAAGGATTATAGACACAAGAATGAGAATAGTTATATTATAATCTACAGGGTGAGATATAAAATTGGTTCGAAATTCAGGAAATCAATTTTGTCCGTTCTGACACACACGCGCATATGTTTGTCCATATCATTTCTTGTTACACATACACCAATCTTTTCAAGATGAAATCTCGACGATTGTTTATCTATAACAACGGAACATATATAAGCAAGCGATATTGGACTAAATTTATTGGACTAAATTCCAACGAAAATAGTTTATTTATTTTACTGTTCATGAATAAATCTTACCCACAGAATTTAGCCTAATATTCCCTAAATTATGGTTTCGCAATAACCAAGACAGCAATATATTATAATAGGTTTATAATGAGATATATTTCTTCCGTGTTTTCCGCATTATAATGGTTTCTTTACGATCTAGACAAGTTTATTATTCTTAAAGAAGTGGTGGTTAGTTTAGTAAAATAAGAAAATGTGTATATTTTTTAGACTTACAGTTGTGTTTTGTGTATGATGATTAGCCAGTGCTGAATATCAGGAATAGTGTGAGTGTCCGACAAAACAGTTTACAATGTAAAGAAGAAAATGACTATGGGCAAAACTACTATTAGAAAGACTGAAAGTGGAGGTAGCAACAAAAAATGTACCAAAACATTTATCAGAACTCTCGAATCTAAGATTCAAAAAGATCTAACGAAATCCATGCGAGAAACGACAAGTGGACAACAAGACCGTTAAAAATGCAGTAAAATATGATTTGAACTTAAGCTCCTATAAAAGACACCGAAACAATTGTTGACAAATGTTCTAAAAGAAAAAAGACTTGAAAATTGCAAGAAAATTACTTCATGGTTTAAAAAATCCTTCCATTATAATGATCTTTTCCGATGAAAAGATCTTCACTATCAATACTGTTCTGAACCGTAGAAATAACAGATACATCGCCGCATCAACAGCAGAGGTTAAAGGGACATTCAGGACAAAATATCCTGCTCAGGTTATGGCTTTTGGTGTCGTAGCTTCTGATGGAAAGGAGATGCCTATAAAATTCTACTAACCTGATGAGGAAATCAATGTTGACTCTTAATATAAAACTTTGAGATATCAGGTATTGTCATGGCTAAAAACAAACTATCCAAATGGAAATTACGTATGAACACAGGATGGTGTTCCGGCTCACATAGCAAGAAAAATACAAGCTTCTGCAAATCAAGTTCCAGTAATTTTTGGGAGTCATGTTTATGGTCACCTTCTAGCTAAAACCTTAACCCTATGGATTATTCTGTTTGGAGCGTTTTGGAACATGTTACCAGTAGAACATCGCACAGTAATGTCGAATTTCTCAAAGATATTATTACACATGAACGAAATAAGTAGTCTCCCGAGTATTTGAAGAAGAAATGTGCGAGTTTCAGGAGACGCGTGACAGCAGTTATTGAGAAAGAAGGGAGCCATATTAAAAAAAACACAAACATATTTCTCTTATGCAGTTTTGTGTAGCAAATAAATTGTAACTGTCTAAAAAAATGTAATTAGTAATAAGTTGTTGTTAAAGCATTGTCATAAAATATTGTAAATTTTGATTCCCCATACTGTATATATATATATATATATATATATATATATATATATATATATATAGTTGAATCACGGTATACGGCGCCAATCCGTTCCAGGGTTGGGGTTGGGATTGTAAGGTGGAATCGCCGTATCGCTTGGTCTAAGCAAAATTTTATACAGTACATATAAAAAATTAGTAACAAAATACAGTACAGTATATAATACACATGTATATAATCAAATAACATTATAAATAAGGCGCAAGGTGGGGCAAATACCGTAACTAGGGCCCGGAAAACATCGTATTCCACGCCATATTCTGAAAAACCGTATCTAGGGGCCGCTGTGTCTCGGGGTTCTAATACATATACATATATTTATAAAAAAATAACAGTTAAATTCTAGGATCCAAATATTTATTTTTCATGTAAACCAGCTCATCCAACATGTTAACATTACGGCACATCTTGTTTTATCGTTATTTCATGGCAGGTGCTCGTCTGAACCCCAATCTCTGGTCCCCCCTCGCCAATCTTTCACGAAAAACACCCGTCTAGCTGAATCCACTGTGAAAAATTTCCCCCACTCTTTATCTGTGCCTAAATCAAAACGTGGATTCCATGAACAAAGCTTGTTTCTTAGAACTGCATGCCTGTGGAACTCTGTTCCGTCTGCCTGCTTCCCATCGGACTACAACTTGGATGTCATCAAGTCCAAACGTTAACAAATTCCTAATGAACCGCCCCCTTAAGTAAACACTTCATCAAATCTCCACACTAACGTACTGTACTTGCAATAACCCTTATCCCTGAGTGGCTTCCGGGCCTTGATAAGTGGTGACCACCGTATAAAAAAAACAAAAAAACATTTTTTACACACCCGTTTCATTCTGCAGAAACAGACAGTTATTATTAAGTCAATACTTTAATATATGTTGTGATATTTAACATACATTGAGCTTCGAAACAAAAAGGATTGGTATACGCAATGAATGAAATATAATTGAAAAACGTATTTTACAAAAACAACACCCCCAACACACACACACATATATATATATCTATAATATAAAGCTGAATGTGTGTGTGTGTGTGTGTGTGTTTGTGTGTGTGTCTGGTCACGAATAGGCTTCTATATGGTTGACTATTTTTAAATAAACTGATTACATCTAATTATAGAAGATGTATCGAGATACAGGAATGGGTATGTTTAATCTGGCAGAACGGTGGTTCATTAAAATTGTGGGGGTCTGCGTTCGCGCCTAGTCTACAAAGTATGGAAATAAAAAATTTAAAAAAAAAAAACGTTTACAAGTGTTTTTGATATAGATGTACATAAGAATACTTTGATAAGTATGTTTTAACTTAAATAGGGATGATATAATAAAATTGTGGGGTCTGCGTTCGCGCCTGGCTTCCATAGAATGGAAATAGGCACACACTTTAATAAAGACTTTTCATATCTATCTGCGTAAGTATACTTTGATAATTATGTTTCAATTTGAAGAAATATGGTATAATAAAATTATGGGGTGTTCGTTCGCACCTAACCTCCATAGAATGGAAATATGTCACAGAGTTTAACAAGGTTTTTTAATAAAGATCCACAGAATATTGTGATAAGTGTTTCAGTGTGAACAGGTATGGTATAATAAATTATGGTGTTTATCTATTTTATTTTTACTTTCATCATATTTTGCTTTGGTTTTGATACCCCCAAATTTGAAGCTATCTATTTACAACCCTTTCTTTTCATAACCTATCATACTTTCATAAATCAGAGTCCATTTTCTGTAGGCAGTTTTTGAACCCAGTCAACGACGGGTACTTTTGCTAGTATATATATATATATATATATATATATATATATATATATATATATATATATATATAGTTCCTTATTTAAGATCACATAAATAAGCAGCTTATCCCAGGAACTTTCCATTTTTCCCATTTTTCCATTGAATGTTCCATTGGCTAAGATTACGATATTTTTTCTCTCGTTTTTCCGTTTCCTTTGATTTATAGATTAATTCGCATAATCGCAACCCTCGCTCATAATTGGAAATTACTTGCCTGGTGTCCATTTTTCGCAATCACTTCCTGTAGAACTGGGGATCAGTGGAATGTCTTTTACTGAGATTAAATCATAAATCAAAGAATCAAGATGAACCTTTCATACTTGCACTTCAAGACGCAACCTTTCATGGCACGCAGTTACTGAGGTGAATTATGGAATGCATTCAATAACTTCTGTCCACTTTAATAGCTTAAAGAAATCTTCATATCAATACGTTAATGAATAAAGCATAGCTAAGACGTATTCATGCACAGTTAGTGTATATATATATATATATATATATATATATATATATATATATATATATATATATACATGTGTGTGTGTGTATGTGTGTGTGTGTGTGTAAGAATTGTATGAAATTATCTATAAATTTTGCAAAGTAGGAAACATATCAAAAAAACATGTGTACGATTGTTTCAGAAACGATATCCTTTTATTCATTCGATATTTACAAATAAAACCATCCATTTCTGGATGTATGTTGCTATTTTTCTCCCTATAAAACTTGAACGATAATTTCATACTCTCTCTCTCTCTCTCTCTCACACACACACACACACACACTCTCTCTCTCTCTCTCTCTCTATATATATATATATATATATATATATATAGAAAGAGAGAGAGAGAGTGCGTGTGTGTGTGTGTATATATATATGTGTTCGTCTTCGAAGTCGAAGATGACCATGACATCAGTGAGTAAAAGTAGCGTTTTTGATCTTTCGGAGAAGACTTGTAAGGCTGATCCGGGCATGGAAGGTTCACCCACATGTTGGACAGTCGTGAGCAGGTGTTATGGGGACAGAGCTTGTTTCTCTGGCTTTGCTGGTTGCACGCTTCTGTTCTGCTTTGAGGGTTCTCTCTTAAGCTGTTTCAGCTTCTTTGTTGATGAGGTGACGCCAGTGAGGTCTGTCTGATGCAAGTGATTCCCAGGACTCGGTACTGATGTTGAAGTCTTTGAGGGAGACTTTGAGGTTGTCTTTAAAGCGTTTTCTTGGTGATCCGACTGAACACTTGCCTTGGCAGAGCTCGCCATACAGGAGTTGTTTTCGGTTTCTTTCATCTGGCATGCGGGAGACGTGACCTGCCCATCTCAGTAGGATCTTTCGAATGGTAGTAGTTATGTTGGGAAGATTAGCACTTTTTAGGACCTCTGAATCAGGGACATTGTCTTGCCATCTGATTTGGAAGAAATTTCGAAGACATCTCAGGTGGAAGTGGTTCAACGTTTTTTCGTGCCTTCTGTAGGTAGTCCAGGTTTCTGAGCCATAGAGCTATGTGGTGAGGACAACTGCTCTGTAAACCTTCAGCTTGGTGTCAATGCTGATTCCTAACCTTTCCTAGACTTTGCTTCTGAGTCTCCCGAATACGTTGCTTGCCTTGGCGATTCTGTTGTTGATTTCGAGATTGATTGTGGCTGTCCGAGATAGAGTGATGCCCAGATAGGTGAAGGTCTCAACCGCTTGAAGGTTCTGTCCCTTGACTGAGATACTTGGCTCATGATAAATATTTCTGGGAGCTGGTTGGAACACAACTTCGGTCTTCTTGGTGCTAATTATTAGGCCGAAGTTGTCACAGGCTGCGAAGAATTGGTTCATCTGGTCTTGCATTTCCCGCTCGTTGCTGACATTGAGGGAACAGTAATCAGCAAAAAGAAAGTCACTCAGCACTGCTTCCTTCACCTTTGTCACAGCCTGCAGTCTCCTTGGGTTAAACAGCTTTCCATCTGTTCTGAATTTAATATTGATGCCTGGTGACTGGTCGCTGAAAGCGTCAAATAGCATTGCAGAAAACATCAAGCTGAACAGTGTAGGGGCAAGGACACAGCCCTGTTTAACTCCATTTGTTACCGGAAAAGCCTCCGATGGTTCACCGTCGTCAAGGACGCGCCCCATCACGCCTTCATGGAATTGACGAACTACTGTGATGAAAGTACTTGGGCAACCGAATTTCTTCATTATTTTCCAGAGACCATCCCGACTGACTGTGTCAAATGCCTTGGTTGTCGATAAAGGTTGTGTACAGGTCTTGGTGCTGTTCGATGCATTTCTCTTGAAGCTGACGAGTGGCAAAGATCATGTCAGTGGTCCCCCGACCGGCGCGGAAACCACATTGACGCTCCGGCAGGATTCCGTGTTCCAGGTGACCAAATAAGCGGTTGAGGAGGATGCGAGCCAAGATCTTTCCTGCTATGGACAGGAGAGAGAGTAAGAGAGAGAGAGAGAGAGAGAGAGAGAGAGAGAGAGAGAGAGAGAGAGAGAGAGAGAGAGAGAGAGAGAGATACCTCGGTGATTATCGCAGGATTGGCGATTTCCTTTTCGGTTATAGATGTGAACGATTGTGGCGTCTTTAAACTCTTGTGGTAGTTTTCCCTTCCTCCACATGATCTGATACAAGCAGGTCAGCTGCCCCTGCAAGGATGCACCACCGGACTTGTAAACCTCAGCTGGGATGGCATCTTGACCTGGAGCTTTTCAACTGGTTGACTGCTGAATGGCTTTGCTGACTTCTTCCATGGGGGAGGGGAGTATCCAGCTGTTGATTGATTGACGGGGACTTGGGGGAGACGTTCAATTGCTATATCATTGATGGCTCCAGGGTGATTGAGCACTTTGTTGAAATGGTCAGCCAATCTGTTGAGGATCTTCTTTCCCGTGAGTAGAGTTGAGCCGTCGGCACTGAGCAGAGGAGAGGATCCCGAAGACTGTGGTCCGTAAACTGCCCTTAGTGCATCGTAAAAATTCTTTGTATCGTGTTTGTCTGCGTAACCTTGGATTTCATCTGCCTTGGCACTGAGCCAGGAATCCTGCATTGAACGCAGCTTGGATTGGACTTTGTTGCGCATGTTAGAGAAGGCAGTTTTCTTCGCAACACAAGCTGGGTCATTTTGATGCGCTCTTACAGGCGGTGTTTTTCCTGCAACAAGTTGTGGATCTCAGAATCATTCTTGTCAAACCAGTCCTGGTGGTGTTTGGTAGCAGAACCTAGAACGCCAAGAACAGCAGGATGTCCAGCTCTCTTCAACGCTGTTGTGATTAAGATTGAAGTTAGCAAGTTTACTATGTATGCTGCTCTTGAATTCCTCTGCTGTTTTAGGACATTTCAATTTGTCTGTATTGAGCCTCTTGATTGTTTTTTTACCCTGAGACCTTCTCTTTGGTTGGATGAAGAAGTTGAATGTGGAGATGATTAGGCGGTGGTCAGTCCAACAATCAACCCCACACAGTCAGTCTCACGTCCTTGACTCTGGTAATGGCAGTCGATTTGATGCCAGTGCCGAGAGCGTGGATGCATCCATGTGGTTTTATTGCGATTTTGGGAGGCGGAACATAGTGTTTGTGATGTTGAGATCATGTGACGCACAGGTTCTAAGGAGGAGGAAGAGGGGAGTCCGTTGCCTACTCCATGCTTTCCAATGATGTTGTGCCAGGCTTGATCTGTACCGACACGTGCATGAATTACAAGCTTCTCCGATTGAGGGACTGAGGAAATGAGAGAGTCCATATCTTCATAAAACTTATCTTTGACCTCATCAGGGTTAGTCATCATTGGGGCATAGGCGCTGACCAGCGTAACGCCGGTGTTGCGTCCAAGAGGTAACTGCATTTTCGTAAGTCTGTCGTTGATACCTTCAGGGATGCTTGCTAGTTTTGGTACGTGAGTTGTTTTGATAGCAACACCCACACCAGCTTCACGCCGCTCCTCAGCACTGCACCCACACTAGAAGAAGGTGTAACCTCCACCAGTTTCGGTTAGTTGGCATTTGTCTACAAAACGAGTCTCACTTAGGGCTGCAATGTCAATATTGTAGCGATCAAGCTCACGAGCTACAAACTCTGTTCATCTTTCAGGTCGATTTGCTTTTGCATTGTCGAGTAGGGTTCGGACATTCCACGATGCTAGAGTAAGCACCTTTGTTTTCTTTTTCCTTTTGTTTCGACCGCTTCAGAGGGATCCCCGCCAGCTGCGGTATGCTGGCCAGGGTTTGGTGAAGCAGGCTACTTTTAGGGCACCTTTTCCAGCCCCGTCCTGATTCTACGGAGGCGAGCAGAGCGGTCCTAAAGAGGGCTGCTCTGTCACTCAGAAGGCTACCGGACACACCACTGACTCAGTCCAGTAAGGAACGACCACATGTCCTGAATCGCCTACGTGTAGGTTCGCAGCTACAGCTTCCAGTGTATCCACACCTACTGCTTCGCTGCTTCCCTGTCGTTGCAGGACATGAGGTTAACAAAAAGTCGATGTCATGACTTGCGCTTGACTTGGATTAAAGTGAGGGAGACTTGCGCAGGATCAGCCTCACTCTCTCTTCCTGATGCACTGGTTCTAGTGGCAGGACTGTGTCAAGACGGCTGGGAACGAATCAGGATGCAAGAGTTGTCGGAAGGAGACTGGTCTGTCTTCCTACCGCCTTAGGGGCTCCACTCCGGATTTTCAGTTGGGGTTTACTCCCTTAACCTTTCTCTTTCCCAAGACAGCCACAAGACAGTGGAACTATTTGACCCATAGCTGAGGGTTGGTTCATGAGTCACCAGGGCATATCCACACGACGGTGGACCTGCATGTCACATGTCTGGGGGCCAACCTCCCCCGAGTTCTTGTAGTTTAGCCTGAGGCCGCAGGGTGCCCAGTTTCCAGTTTGCATTTATATATATTTCTGTAGAAATATATTTTCTTATATTATATACCAACTCTTCTTTAAGAATCTCAATGTAATTACAGAGCAATATAGAGAATAAGTGACAAAAAAAATTCAGTTGACTTATAACATTCTTAACAGTATCTGTTTCGTAGCGCAAAATCAATCACCTAATTATTATATCAATCAGTGAATCTATTATGCCCTTAACTCATCAGAAGAAATAGCAACAATCAATCCGTATATATATATATATATATATATATATATATATATATATATATATATATATATATATATATATACTAGCATTTCAGCCCGGTGTTGCCCGGGTGTTTGAACGCGTATGTTGAGCAAAAGAAAAGTGGTAGTAGGAAGGCGAGCACGAATCCGTACCGCAAAGGACGAAAAGAACGGGGAAAAACCTGACGTCTGTGCTGTTACGACCACCGCCAAACCGGAAGTAAGATTTTTTAAAATTTAGGCTAGACAATCGAAAGAAGAGGGTGACTTAAAAAAATATCGACGAAAAAAAGCGACCCCCCTCTGTAGTAAAGTGCCCAGTTTAAGGTGAAGATATTAATGTTTTTTGCCAATTTTTCGATATTTGTCGTCTGAAAGTTCGAACTACAAAACGATACAGATATTGAGAAAATCCATCGCCTCTGTCGAAAGTGTTGGTCAGACATACCCAACACTTTCGACATACATACATACATTTATATATTGGTAACTAAGAATTTTCGACCCAAACCGATGAAAAAGCTTGCCCTATCTCTGAATACCCTTTATGTAAAATTTCAAATGTTTAGACCAGAAATTGCCTGAGTAATTTGGTAGAGACCGCAGAGGTCAAATCGTTGAACTTTGACCCCTTAACAGATAAATTTCTGGCCGAAAACCGATCACATATATTTTCCCAAATCTCAGTATGCTGTCTATCAAATTTCGAGTTTGTAGACTAAAAATTGACGATTTTTTTAAACTTTGACCTCTATTATGACCCCTTAACATCTATTGTTTTGGGCTCAAATAATGTTATTAAGTTAGATCCATGTTCAAGAAACTATATCTTAAATTTCAAGTGTTTAGATCCAAAATTGTCGGAGGAGTTTGATAGAGTTCTCAAAGGTCAAATCGTTGAATTTTGACCCCTTAACAGCAAAATTTCTGGCCGAAAACAGATCACAAAGATTTTTCCAAATCTTAGTACCCTGTAAATCAAATCTCGAGTCCGTAGACTAAAAATTGACAGAGTTATTGCATAGGGAAATGTAAACAGACAGACAAACACACCTTCTGGCTTAAACATTTGAAATTTTATATAAAGGGTATTCACAGATAGGGCAAGCTTTTTAATCAGTTTGGGTTGAAAATTTGAGCTACCATGTATGTTTGCATGTCAGCCTAAAACTTTCGACAGAGGTGACGGATTTTCACAAAATCAGTATCGTTTTGAAACTCGACCCTTTAGACGGTAAATATCGAAAAATTGGCTGAAAACATTAATTTCTTCACCCTCAACTGGGCACTTTTTTACAGGGAGGCGTCGCTTTTTTCGCCGATATTTTCGAAAGTCATCCTCTCTTTTCGATTGTCTAGCCATGTCACTTCCGATTTGCCGGTGGTCGTAACAGTAAAGACGTCACGTTTTTTCCCCTTCTTTTCCTCCTTCGTGGTACGAGTTCGAACCGGCATTTCTACTACCACTTTTTGTTTTTTGCTCAATACACACCTCCAAACACCCGGGCACCAATGGTAGTCAATATAAAATAAATTTTTGGACTAGTCGTTATTGTATTGGGCTTAACGCTTTTTTCTTCTAGGCCTTTGATGTCCACTTTATGAGTTGTTCCATTTTTACACACACACACACACACACACACACACACACACACACACACACACACACACACACACACACACACACTTTTAACAATAAATATGAAAACATTACATATATACATATATAGAAATAGATAAATATAGAAATATTACATGTTTGTGTATACTGTCTCTATTTTTTCATAGAATAATCTTTTCATAGTAAAAGCTTGTCGACAACATATAACATGCATCAATAACATATAATACATACTGCACATATGTATATAAAGAAATAAACACATACATACACATGTTTATGATAATAAAATGCAGTTATTTAGTGTTGTATGTAATTTGGGAAATATTAGAAGGCTATTACAATGCAAGAAATGGAAAGTGATTGATGTTGATGTCTATCTATTTATCTCTATTGATAATTGTGTGTATACACACACTGCACAATCACGTTGACACACCGGTTCTCACCAAATCATTGAAGTTAAGCAACGTTGAGCCTAACCAATATCAGATGGGTGACCATTTGAGAAGGATAGGCGCTATATGTACCGCGCCAAGTCGTAGAAATTTCCAGGTTGATACCTGGGGCGCATTAATTCATAGGGAGAGATGCACCCCCAGTCTTTGTTAACGTATCTAGGAGAAGGTAACTCTGATGTAAAAACCTGCGATCTACTGTATACTCTGTCGTGTGGCAGTCATCTGCACCGACAAATGTTAGCAGTATTACCAAAACGTGTGGTTGGTTCTACACAAAGACTTAACCACTTTAAACAAATCATCTGTGTCGATTTCCAAACAACTTAGTTGCTGTGGCGGAAGCTTATACCTTGACATCGACGGGAGAATCCATCACACACACACACACACACACACACACACACACACACACACACACACACACACACACACACACACACACACACACACACACACATATATATATATATTAATAATAAATCTCATTTAAAAAGTCAAATTACTACACAGTGACTTAATGTATGTAACCGTGCCCCATAAAATGTTTCGAGGAAAATCCTCTTTGTCAAATTGTAGGAATTCCCAATCTCTTTAAAACAGTGTAAACTGCAAATTGCAGTTAATAAGTGGATATCTCTGCAGCAAATCGAATAACTTTTTAATCAAATAATGATATTTTTGTAGGTTAGGATTAATTATTTAAATATTTTTTAATCTTTTATATTAACAGATTGTAGTTAGTAAAATTTAGGTCTGCGGTCTATTTATTAAAATACAAGAAGTGTAATATAACTTCATATCTCTTCTGAAAAGGATACAAATTTTATTGTTTTTGTATTGTTAATATCTTTATATATGATCTGGATGGATTAATTGTTTTACTGTTATAATTATGGGGGCAATGAATTTTATTTTATGAATCTATTGTGGAGTCAGACATGGTGGATAAATGATGAGCCAGATTCTAATCTGATATTGAGTTATGAAGTTAATTTAGAAATAAACAAAACTTTTTGATTCGAAGGTTTCCAATGTTCCCCTCTATGGCCAAGATGCTGACTTTGATGAGTTAGTGTTAAGGTGTTGAAAAAATTAAGATGCTTGTGTTTATGTATGCTCCTTTATCCTGATGTGTAGGAGTTTCATGGTACGTAAATTGTGTTAAAAGTGACATATTCTAATCTGTAAACTGTACGTGTGAGGTGACAAATTTTGTAGTGTTCATTAGACAATTAGCTAGTGTGCACAGAGCTGAGCTATCTTTGTATTTGAGTGTAGCTAGCCACCGGACAATGCAAAAGCCCTCCACTTCTAATAGTTTTGCAGATGTTGTGATTTTCTCACTGAGGTGAGGCATTTTAGAGAAAAGTCGACGACATGTCCCTTAACCATCCGGGGTTTCGGAGGCGCTGCCTTATTTTATGCAGCGTGTCTTTGGCAAGAATAGCCTGGCGACCCTATCTCTCTCCAGGCTCCGAACACATACAGCACCTGGTATTACCAAATGGTCACCCATTTCCGAACCATCTCCGAACACATACAGCACCTGGTATTACAAAATGGTTAATCAGGCACAATATCGCTTAACTTCGGGAACCAGTGTGTCAACATTATTATGCTGTATATGAAGAAACAAGTGTTGAGTGTAAAATTTTCTGTCCGTTTTTTAGGGTTCTTGAGATGCTTGGTGATAATATTGGCGTATCCATTCATTTCCATCGCCCGAAATAACTGTCTAGTGCAGTATGTTTTGTCTGCTAATATATATATATATATATATATATATATATATATATATATATATATATACTAGCTGTACCCTGCTACGCGTTGCAGTGGCTCAATTTGGTGTAATGGAAAAATTTAATAAAAAGAGAAAATGCATGTTTCTTATATTAGTACAGCAATCCACTGCAAAAAGTGGAAAAGAAGGCGAAAATGAAAAAAAATTGTACTCTTGCAGAATTTGATCTGGATCCTCGGGAGTTTCTGTCAATCATTCATGGTTTGGACTTGACCAACAATCAGTGAATGAAGCCGAACGTAGCAAAAATGTTGAAACGCTAAATGTTTTTTTTTGTTGTTGTTTTACAAAAATGTGAGTTAGTAATTAATATTTGGTTGATGGTGGGGGGAGGGGGATTCGAAAAAGTTGTCCAAAACAAATAAATGAAAGCAAAGGTAAGTTACGTTTCTACCTAATTGGATAATTGTTTAGTGTTTTTATGTAATGTAAAATGTTTAATCGGCTCAAAAAACAGAAATCGTCGCGGACTCTGTTGAATACGTTAAGTTTGGGAAAGTAAGTTGAAAACTAAAAACTATACAAAACAGTGTCTGAAACTCACCGATTATATGCTACCATGACATAGGCTGGCATAATCGGTGGGTTTCTGACAGTATTTTGTATAGATTTTTAGTTTTAACTCACTTTCTCTAACTTAAAGTAATCAACAGTGTCCACCACCATTTGTAGCTTTCAAATACCCCGATAAACATTGTTTTTCGAGCCGACTAAACGTTACATTAAATGAAAAGGGTTTGTATTACTAAACACAGATACAAAGAAGTTGTCAAAAAATAAATATATATAAATAAATGTTATCAAAGGCAAGAAAAGTAAATGTTCTACCTAACTGGATAAGATTTTAGAGTTTTTATGTAATGTATAATCGGTTCAAAAACATTCAATGTTTATCGGTATATCTGAAAAATACAAATGGCGGCAGACTGTATCGAACACATTAAGTTTGGGGAAATTTTGGGAAAATGAGTTTAAACTAAAAAACTATACAAAATACTGTTAGGAACTCACTCAGTATATGTTACCATGACGTAGGCTGGCATATAATCGGTGGTTTTAAACTTTTTCTCGATACAGGTGACGACTTTTAAAAGTCCCTTTTAGTGATTACCTGGTTTGAGGATATTTGTACAACTAAACAGCAAATCTGCTCCAAAAAATCCGGTATTATTTTACTTTAAGGCTCGTTTCACGTTCATATATAACGAAATATTTTATTGTAGATTTCGGTGTGCTAAGAACGAATCTGCAAACCGTTTCCGTAGCAAAAAGAAAGTTTTCATGATATTCATGAAACTACTTTTTCGAAAAGTGTGTGATCACTTTTCAATGTAAATTTAACTTAGAATGAGCACCCACTTTCTGGCCACCTGAGAGAGGGGTATTTTTCTGTGTTTCTTGGCTAAAAAGTTTTTTGTTTGATTTCTTTTGCATGACCCCTGAACTCTGGGACTATTTTCCATTTCACAGCCGTAGCCTTCGTTTACGCTATGCGTGAGCATAAACGAAAGCTGTTTAGCCAATAAACATGGGAAAAAAATCCCCCCTCTTTCAGGTGGCTAGAAAGTGGGTGCTCATTTTAAGTTAAATTTACACGGAAAAGTGATCGCCACTTTTTCGAAAAAGTAATTTTTTCATATCATAAAATCTATTTTTTTGTGACGGAAACGGTTTGCAGATTCGTTTTTAGCACACCAAAATCTACAAAATTATTTTTGTTATTTACGAACGTGAGACGCACGGCCCTTAATGGAAAATTATATAAAAAATCCGGGGGAAAATAGTTTTCAATAAAAACACAAAGTGAATTCGATAGAAAAAAAATGGATGCTATTTTTTTCTTTTTTCTGTGTGTTTCTTGGCTAAAAAGTTTTTGTTTGATTTCTTTTGCATGGTATTAACCCCTGAACTCTGGGACTATTTTCCATTTCACAGACGTAGCCTTTGTTTATGCTATGCGTGAGCATAAACGAAAACTGTTAAATATGCATTCGCGTACCAAACTGCCTTGTTAGAAAACCTTTAAGCCAATAAACATGAAAATAAATGCCCCTTCCTCACGTGGCCAGAAAGTGGGTGCTCATTTTAAGTTAAATTTAGATGGAAAAGTGATCACCAACTTTTCGAAAACAAATTTCTTCATGAAAACTGTTTTGGTACTCCTTGGGCGTTGAGTTCCATGGCGACCCGCAGAATTATTTAATGGTCGTTCTCTTAGTACCCCCCCTAGTCAAGGCTAACACATGCGCACGTAACATTTTTTATTTATTTGCTTACGTGGTGGAGTTTCTATACTGATAGGTTTTTTGAAATTTTTTCACTGGATTATTATTGATTGAACACTAACCAGATTATGAAAAAAAAAATTGAAAAAAAAAATCATTTCAACATTTGAAAGGGGTACTCACTTTCTAGTTACCACGTTCTGGTAAATCGTTCACTCATTTTTTTTTCTAAATACGGAAGTGTCTTCGGGAGATATAAAATGGTCGCATGTTGACGAAGCAATGTATCGGGAGGCGTACGGGATGAAAAATTATTGGTAAATTTTTAGATTAGGTCCACCTCTTCAATTTTCTTTTAAATGACAACTTGAAATGGTTTTCGACTATGCTGAATACGAAAATCGCATTGAAATTTTGCAGAAATAAGTAGTTATCAAGATATAAAAAGTTGTATTATGCATTGTAATCTTTGGCGGCCATCTTTTTTACGTGCGTGTATTTGTTTATGGCGCGTGTGCACGTAAAAAGATGGCCGCCGAAGAATACAATGCATAATACAACTATTTATTTCCGTTAAATTTCAATGCGATTTGCGTGTTCAGCATACTCTATAAATGTCGTCATTGAAAGGAAAATTGTGGAGGTGGACTTAATCTAAAAAAATACCAAATTATTAAACATTTCTCCAGCATGTTAGTGAAATTTATAATACTTTTAAAAAAATTAAAAAAAGCAAAACAAAAGTTTTGAAAACCCCCCCAAAAAACTCACCTTTCATAAAAACAATTTAAAAAAAAAACACCCACAAACTGACTTTTAACTAAATAAGTTAAAATTTTTTTTTTTAAAAACTCGAAACTTTATTTTCATAAAAACAATAAAAAAAGTCATGTTCAATCTTTTTTTTTTCTTTGAGAAACAAATATATTTCTGACTTACAAATGCGGTAGAGGCACATATTATTTTTACTTTCTATGGTTTTGATATACCGCGTTTTTATTGCTTACAAAATGGGTGACTGATTTATCAGAACGTTGTAACTAAAAAGTAAGCACCACTTTCAAATGTCGAAATAATGATTATAGAAATTAAGCATGGGAGTGATGGTTGTACAACGTCGCCTTTCGCACTTTTACAAACATTATTTACGTTAACTCTTTTCATAAATAATTAAAAAAAAAGTAACTAAACCATTTATTGATAATTTGTCACGTGTACAAACATTTATTTATTTATTTCATGAATAAGAAAAGTTTTACTCTTTAAGAATAATAAAAGGAAAAAGTTACTGAACATTTATAAAAGGACTTACTTCTTTTCATGAAGGCCAGAGGAATAGTTGACCGAAAAGTCGTGAAACAACTAATAAAGATGAGAATAATAGTCCGTAATAAATAAAAATGGTACTAATGCAGAGAGCGATCCGCGCTATTTTTTTAAATCATATGTTTTTTTTATTCAATTGTAAGGTTAAAGTACAGAATAGGTACAAAACATCCTCCCCTCCCCATGTTAAAAATGACTTTTTAAATAATAACATTATTTTAGCACGGATCACTCTCTGCATGAGCATTATAAAAATTAATACAAATAATACTTATCTCAACAAGTGAAAGGCTAATTTCTACCGGAAATAAAATGGCGATAATCTCGCAGTTACGAAAAATATTTTTTATTTAATTTAATATTTTAATAATTCGCAATGTTAAATTATTTTAATAACATAAAAACATTCCTTGACTTTAAAAATAGAATTTCTGAAAATTTCAATTAAATTGGTAACGTAGAAATATGGTTTTATTCGCTTTTAACGAACCAAAATTACATTTATATATATATATATATATATATATATATATATATATATATATATATATATATATATATAATTTTGTCTGCTCTTTCCCTGAATGATGATAATTTCGTTCGTCGCATATCCTATTTTGGCTTTTTAAAGGGAGAGTCGACTCGGAATGTAAAAGATGTTTCTGCTAGCGTCTTTCTGTAGAATTTGGTTGCAATCACTCCTGTATCAAAGATTTTAAGGTTAAAATCCAAAAGTGACAAGCATCCAGCGGCATCAGAATGTTCTCTTCTTCCTTACCTGACAATGTTAAGACTAGAACGTTGTCGACATATCTCGATAGTAATATGGGTGAGCAGCAGATTTTGAAGGTTTGACGCTCTAATCTATCCATGTATAAGATAGCTAGTAATATCTAGTGACTGAAGTCAATTTGTCTTTACGTATGTTGTTGGAAGCTGAA
Source organism: Euprymna scolopes (assembly GCF_053919585.1). Taxonomy (NCBI): domain Eukaryota; kingdom Metazoa; phylum Mollusca; class Cephalopoda; order Sepiida; family Sepiolidae; genus Euprymna; species Euprymna scolopes. The sequence continues at coordinate 26,825,216 of NC_136520.1, forward strand.
GTATCTATTGTCAACAATTATCTGTAGGAGTTTGTGAATGTCAGAGGATATGAAGCGAAACCAAAGAAAGAGATATGGTCAATGATCAGATCAACCGATACGTGTGCAGGTACTAAGGTGTAGAAAGCAATTACATCGAGATTGAAAGTGGCCTTGTTTTTAGTTGCTGTGGTTGAAGAGTACCAAAACGGCGGAGTGACTTATTAGAACTGCTGGCGTATCCGAGAAAGTAAGGGTTTTAGTTATAGCGCAATGAGCCATGAGATTTTCTATAAACGTTCTTTGAAACTATTGGCCTAATCTGTGGAACTGCGCTGATTTTATGTTTTGATGAGGTGGTAGTGTATATATATATATATATATATATATATATATATATATGTATATTATAGCTGGTAGTTTTTATATTTATAATTAGATCATTATTCTTTTATACCTACAGACACTAGTGTTTCATGCTTACACAATCATCAGTCTAAGATGACAATGCAGTCATCGTAAACATGCAATTTGCAATACCTTTTAATCCTGAAGAAGATCAAAGAATAAACCGGCTGAAACATTGTAAGAATAACATCTAGACGCGAATAGTAATCTAAACCATTAAAATATTACAAACTATTAATCCTCATCTAAAAAAAAATTAATTCGAGGAACCCACTTTAGCTATTGGAAATGATTTATCACTATTTTCCCATAGTTGTTCCTCCTCCTCCTCCTCAAAATGTGGGTTGATTTTTTTTCCAACAGGATAATCGAACATTCGATGATCACATTCACACGTTTACTTCAGAGAGCTTTTTTATGTAAACCATTTTTATTGATCCTTTAACGATTATTGAACAACGTTGACTACTTTTTAAAATGTTAATTTATAGATTTTTAAACCGTAAGGCGTCGCAAAAAGAAAAACACAAAAAACTGTGTGTATTTTTAGAAATAGAAATGAAATTCTCAGTAATTTGCAATTTTACAATCGATGGGAGGACCAGAGCGGGTCAGGGCGGATCAATGTGAGCAAAAGACGAATTGATAATTATATGTGGGTTTCCTTCTCATGCTGCTCATGAATATGCTAATGAGATCTTTTAATTGCCACGCCCACTTGTCAGTGTTTGTGATTGACAGTTATGAGCAAGTATTGGTTTGAATTGCCCCCCCCCGCCCAAATACCATCTTGAACAAAATGATCACGAGATGCATTGGTTTATAGCACGCGAATTGCATTAATTTTGTCTCCAAGTAAAAAGATATTTGGTTAGTATATATATATATATATATATATATATATATATATATATATATATATATATATATATATAAGTGAAATTGTGTGTGAGCTTGTGTGTATGTGTACGTGTGTGTGTCTGTGTATGTACATTTCCTACCAAACTACTCTACAAATTTCAGTCTACAGACTCGAGATTTGACAGAAGGGGTATTGAGATTTGGGAAAATATTTTAATCGGTTTTCGGTCAAAAATGTGGCTGTCAAGAGGTCAAAGTTCAACGATTTGATCTTTGAAAACTCTACCAAACTCCGCCGCCAATTTTGTGTCTAAACACTTGAAATTTTAGATGTAGGTTAGTTGGACATGGATCGAACGTTTTAATTTGATTTGAGCCCAAAACAACAAATATTCAGTGATAAAAATATCTACCAAATTACTCAGCCAATTTTTGGTCTAAACATTTGTCATAAAATGTATTCGGACACAGGGCAAACGTTTTAATCGATTTTTGGGCGAAAATTTGGCTGCCAAGGAATGAAAGTTCAAAAGATTTGACCTTTGCGGTTACTAGCAAACTATTCAGCCAATTTTTGGCCTAACCACTTGAAATTATACATAAAGGGTATTCAGACATGCAGCAAGCTTTCTACTCAGTTTGGAGCGAAAATTTCGTTGCCAAGAGGTCAAAGTTGAAAGACTCTATTAAACTCCTTCGCCAATTTTGGGTCTAAACACTTTAAATTTTAAATGTAGGTTACCTGGACATGCTTCAAACTGTTAATATATATATATATATATAAGTAGGTTGTAGTTTGCTTGAAGCATTGTTGAAGAAAATTATAAGATAAAATTAAAAGCCAAGAACAATGCGAGATTTTTTTTTTATATAGAGTAAAATTAAATGCAAACAAAAGAAATAAATTTCTTTTTTTTTGTTGTTGTTTGTTTTTTCTTTTTGACACAAATTTTGACTCTAAACAACAGTATTTTTTTTTTCTCTGTTGTATTCAATGGTGTTGTAAATCTCAATATATTTCAGACTTATTAGTCCATTTTCAAGAGAAGACACCGGAAGAGTGTTCAAAATTGGAAAAGTAGCCGCAGAGTTTGCCACGTGATACCGCGAAATATAGAACAAAAAATGACGTTAGGAGAACGTTAAAATAAATCAGTTGATGTTTGAAATACTTGTTGCGTTTGTGAATCAAGGGAGATGACTATTCAAGCAAGGTTTTTTTTTTTTTTTTTTTTAATTATTGTTTTTCTTATGTTTTAAACTTATATTATAAAAGCGGAGCTCAATTCCAGTCTATTGTTTAGTGTGGGAGTATTTTTTGAAATAATTAAAGATTCGAGGATACGAAGTTGACCTACGTTCCTTGAAGAAGCAAGAATGTTGATGTGAAAATCTGGTTCTGAATTAATGCAAGTGCGAATATGTTTATAGAACGACGAAGCAGTAGTGTTTAAGTGCTCTTTAATGCAGTGATGAAGCAATCTGGTAGTGCTTCCGATGTAAGATGCACTGCATTTAGCGCATTGTAGGTCGTAAACAACGTGGTTTTTAAAGCATAAACCTGTGTGTGATATTGGGCAATTAGAGAGTGAACAAGGGGAAGGTGTATGCGATGGATGTTTTCGGTTGAGCTGTTGTCTTAAAGTAGATCCAGTGTGGATGAGTTGAATGTTGAGCCCCTCGCTGCGGATGGCTTTTCGGATTGAAGATGAGATTTTGTCACTGAGGAAGGGTAGTTTTAGAAAACAATTGTTAGAGAAGGGTCGGGTGTTGTGTTTTTTCTTTTTAAGTGAGGATAGGATCGTATTAGGGTAGCCGTTTAGTGAGAGGGTCTGTAGGAAATTGTTAGTGTGTGTATGTTTGTCGGAGATGTTAGTGCATTTGTCTTGTATGCGTGAGATTTCAGCATGTGCGTAGTTTAGTTTGTCCTTGAGAGGTAGCGCAGATTTGAAATGTACGAAGAGGCGTTTGCTGGCGGGTTTTCTGTAGAATTCAGTGCATATGGCACCATTTTTTTTATTTGTATTTTAAAATCAAGTAGAGAAAGAGATTCCGAAGAGTCTGGGTGTTCTATAGTAAATTTTAAGTTTGGGTCGGCGTTATTGAATTTGTGGAAAATGTTAATAGCTTCTTCGCGGGAGTATGTGATAATTAAAATGTCATCGATATATCTAGTAAAAAGGAGATAAGAGTAGCAGGTACTAAGGGTGTGTCTTTCGAGTTTGTCCATATAAGCAATGGCAAGAATACCGGATAGACTGGAGCCCATGGGTAGTCCAGATTCTATAAACATATTCGCACTTGCATTAATTCAGAACCAGATTTTCACATCAACATTCTTGCTTCTTCAAGGAACGTAGGTCAACTTCGTATCCTCGAATCTTTAATTATTTCAAAAAATACTCCCACACTAAACAATAGACTGGAATTGAGCTCCGCTTTTATAATATAAGTGTAAAACATAAGAAAAACAATAATTAAAAAAAAAAAAAAAAAAAAAAAAAACCTTGCTTGAATAGTCATCTCCCTTGATTCACAAACGCAACAAGTATTTCAAACATCAACTGATTTATTTTAACGTTCTCCTAACGTCATTTTTTGTTCTATATTTCGCGGTATCACGTGGCAAACTCTGCGGCTACTTTTCCAATTTTGAACACTCTTCCGCTGTCTTCTCTTGAAAATGGACTAATAAGTCTGAAATATATTGAGATTTACAACACCATTGAATACAACAGAGAAAAAAAAATACTGTTGTTTAGAGTTAAAATTTGTGTCAAAAAGAAAAAACAAACAACAACAAAAAAAAAAGAAATTTATTTCTTTTGTTTGCATTTAATTTTACTCTATATAAAAAAAAATCTCGCATTGTTCTTGGCTTTTAATTTTATCTTATAATATATATATATATATATATATATATATATATATATATATATATTAGCAAAAGTATCCGTCGTTGACTGGGTTAAAAAACAGCCTACAGAAAATGGACTCTGATTTATGAAAGTATGATAAGTTATGAAAAGGAAGGGTTGTAAAGAGATAGCTTCGAATTTGGGGGTATCAAAACCAAAGCGAAATATGATGAAAGTAAAAATAAAATAGATAAACCCCATAATTTATTATACCATACCTGTTCGCACTAAAACACTCATCACAATATTCTGTGGATCTATATTAAAAAACCTTGTTAAACTTTGTGACATATTTACATTTTTTGGAGGCCAGGCGCGAACGAACACCCCATAATTTTATTATACCATATTTCTTCAAACTGAAACATAATTATCAAAGTATACTTACGCAGATAGATATGAAAAAGTCTTTATTATAGTTTGTGCCTATTTCCATTCTTTGGGGGCCAGACGCGAACGCAGACCCCACAATTTTATTATACCATCCCTATTTAAGTTAAAACGTACTTATCAAAATATTATTATGTACATCTATATCAAAACACTTTTTTTATTTCCATACTTTGTGGACCAGGCGCGTACGGAGACCCCACAATTTTAATGAATCATCATTATGCCAGATCAAACATACTCATTCCTGTGTCTCAATACATCTTCTATCATTATATGCAATCAGTTTTCTATAATAGTCAACAATATAGGAGCCTATTCGTGACCAGACACACACAGAGACATTCAGCTTTTTATTATAGATATATGCACAGAAAGTTATGAACAGTACATACGACCCGAGCAAAGCCAGGCTGAACTGTTATATATATATATATATATATATATATATATATATATATATATATATATATATATATATATATACATATATATATATATATATCATAATTCTTTTAGGGATAAAGAATGTAAATATCGGAATCATGAAGCGAAGATTTTTATAATTCATGATTTAAAGCATTTTAAAATTAAGGAAAATGGAAAAAGAATAGAAGAGAAAAAACGAGTCAGCTGACCGGTTTCGCCCTCGCTTTCTGAAAGCTTTTTCCAGGTATATTGTTTTAAAGGGAAAATCGAAAATATATACAATTTAAAATAATATTGCGTTGTGTTCCGTTATGTGTGGAAAACATGGGGGAAAGCGATTAAAATAAAGCAACGTTTGGTTATCCTCGAGGCTAATCAATAGGCATTCCCTCTCTTTAAGAAGATCTCAATCGAACGTGAATAATCTGCAAGATCTTTAAATGGAACAATGAGTGAGCACGACTTTCATCATCCCTCATACACTGTCTAGCTTCCTTGAATCTCTTATGCCATTCAAAAAACGGATGCTCGATTCATGCAAGATGGCCCAAACCAGTCTGAAGCATTCGATACGGTTTTCAGTTTAAAACTGAATTTTATTGTATATTTTTCTTCTAAATTGTCCTGACCTCCAGATTGCATTTTTTGAAATTCACCAGCTGTGACAATCAAGCTTTAGTAGGATGTATTCCAATTCCTTCTGTAGCTGTCCATTTTAACCTGAAATCATAAAAATTGGTCAGTCACCTCATAAGATATATAGCAATGCCATACTGAATTTTCAAGTGGCTCCGACAATTTTGAATGCTTGTACAAAAGTCTGAAAATTATTGAAGGCACCTCGTATATAAGCCACAACACAATAACATTCAAGCAATAAAACTTAGAACCTAAGATTTCTCTCTTTCGTAGCGAGCACCCTGCAATTACAGTTACTGGATGCAAATGGTTTTTGTAGGTGTTAATACAGTTTGGAACAATAAAGTTGCCGCCCTAAAGAAAACCACATTACATTATTTTAAAACTTTTATTGAAAAAAAAAATCAATTCTGGTAACTTGATCAACTCATGAAATTGACATCTATTCAATGTAGCCGCCTTCAGCTGCTATAACTGCCTCGATACGGGTTCGGAACTGGGAGCATGCCTTTTCCACAAGCGCCGGCGGGAGCTCGACGAATACTCGGAAGATGGTGGCGATCAGGCTGCATTTAGTGTTGTGTAAGATCATGTTGGTAATATTTTCGACATATGACCTAAGGAAGTAGTCTAGCGAGTTCAGCTCGGGGGAAGAGGGGGCAGTGGAAGAAGGGTATAAAGTCGTAGCACACCTTCTGAATCCAGGTCTGAGTCTTTTTGGACTTGTGGCCGGTGCCGAGTCCTGCTTCCACTCCAAGGTCTGCTAGCGGCCACCTCATTGTACCAGGGTATAACCACACACTTCAGCACATTCAGGTATACTTTGGTGTTGACTTTCAAGCCGACGTCGAAGATGTAAGGTGGCATGATGTGACCCTCACTTGAAATCAAACCAAATACGATAATTGTGGCCAGAAACTTCGTTGAACTACGCCCTCAAGCGTTGATCGTTTGAATTTGCATTTTGAGGGTGCTGGCAATGGTCCTGTTGTCATAACTTAAATCTGTAAAGAGCATGAGTTGTACAGCGACGAATCTCCGGTCTTACTCGTTGAACATTTGTCACTTTCAGATATGATAGAAGGCTCCTATCGCCCTTGGGTACACAACTGGTCAACTAGTAGATGGTCTGCAAAAAAAAAAAAAAAAAAAAAAAAAGAAAGAAAAAAAACAACAACCAACAAAAAAACAAAAAAAACAAAAAACAAAAAACAAAAACAACCCCGGTTTTATCAAACGCAAATGTCTTTTCTAGGACGACAATTTTATCTTTCCACCCGATCATTTGAATGTTGTTATAAAAGACGATAGATACAATGAGAGTGAATCAAGGATAACTCATTTTTCTCTTTAGAGTTGTTGTGATAAGCAGTAAGATTTTACATATAAAACAGGTCTGCAAGGATAAAGTAGGAAGTAAAATTCAATTTAAAGTGACACCTTTCTGGACGTTGGAGGTTCGATCCACAGTGCGGCCAATATTAATAATACAATTGGTATTTACATAAAACTTTAAATCTCTCATGACATGCAAAGAAAGCATATAAAATATATTAAATAAAATGTTTCGTTGGAATTCCGTGCAGATTCCCGAGTTCGACAGAAAACAAACTTCCCAGGGTAGACAGAAAGAAAGGCCGACAAATTACACTTGAAGATGGTCTGCGGTTATATCGGCCGAAACGTTGTGAGAAAAATACTTAAGATAAGACGAGTAGTTCAAACAATCCTAATAATCCGAATTATCAATCCTCATCTCACAAATTACAGCTGATATGAACGATTGAAATAGAAGCCGTTAAAACATAACTCAATCCCAAAATTGAGGAATAACTAAACATGTTCTTTATGTGATTAAAATGTGTAGGGAAACAGACTTGGGAAAAACAATGTTGATTTACACAGCTTCACTATGATAATCATAGTTCTGTTTTCATCACATTGGTTAAATTATTTACGACTCTCCCAGTTTATGAATTATTAAAACATTGTATCGGCCTTCCCGTCACTTTTAAAATTATATATATATATATATATATATATATATATATATATATATATATATATATATATATATGATGTGTGTGTATGTGTGTGTATGTGTGTGTGTATGTGTGTGTGTGTGTGTTTGTGGTTGAAATACAGAACAGAATTGGTTTGAGGTTCCATTATACACATTTCGTAGATGGTTATAAATATTTATAAAAATAAGTGCCCGTTCTGTCAAAATGACAGACATGTAACCATCAATGATTCAAAACATTAACGACAAGTTTATATGACAATAAAGTTTATTTGCATTCAAACAACATCAGTTTATTCTAGAATGTTGTTTAGTGAAATTTAGTCGTGGGTGTTATTTAAAAAAAAGAAAATTTTCTGCCCACTCTTTATCTGTGCCTAAACCTAAACGTAGATTCCATGAACAAAGCTTCTTTCTTAGAACTCCACGCATGTGGAACTCTCTTCCGGTGGTCTGCTTCCCAACTGACTACAATGGGAACTCTCTTCTGTTTGCCTGATTCCTAGCTGACTACAACTTGATTGTCTTCAAGTCCAGCATAAACAAATTCTTGATGACCCGTCCCCTTAAGTAATCCAATTTACCAAATTTCTATTACTAACAATTACTACAACATTATCCCATTGAATACTTTACACTCTATAACCCTTATCCTCGAGTGGCCTCCGGGCCTTGAAAAGTGGTGAATCCTATGTAAAAAAACAAAACAAAAACAAACAAAAAAAAACAAACAAAAAACGATGCAACCGCAACAGCTGCATAGGTATAAAACGGGGGAATTAAACTTGTGAAAGTTTTATGAGAAAAGATGGATAAAGTAGTGACGCTTAGTGTTACTGATTATGCTAATTTCAACAGAGCTGAGAGAGAAAGAGAGAGAGAGAGAGAGAGAGAGAGAGAGAGAGAGAGGGGGGGAGAAGGGAGAGAGAAAGGATAAAGGCATGAATAGAAATTGGAATCTTGGGAAGATCTCCATCATTCCAGTAATCATAGGTGCAACCGGTTTCAAGAATAAGATGTTCAAATACTACCTGGCGAATATACCCGGCGAATCAAGTGCAAGAGCAGTTTAAACAATTACAGTTAAAGAGAGAGATAGAACACTAAAAATATCTCACTGTTTAACTTTCTGAATTAGCTGGTAAATGCCTGCAAAAATACACAGATACTTTTATTTATAATATTATATTAAAAAAGTTAATTAAAAATGTATTTGGAGTTAAACTATATACGTATATAGCAACACGTGACTTACAAAAATGAATAGAAAGACTACACATTATTAAAACAGTAGTTTTTACAATGTCAACACGTCAGTTCGAATCTTATTTACGTCTAAAGTCTTTTTAAAAACTGGATACGTGTTTCTATATTTAGAGAAATTAACGTACATCGCATAAAACATATTACAGAATTTTTTTTTAAAACTAAGTGGTCTTTTCTTGGATAATTCGCCAAAAGGTAGACATGAAAAGGCATTCCTTTTTCATTCTAAACGAATTAATTTTGTTTAAAACATAATTTCAAATGTTAATGAGATTAAAAAGCCAATTTCAGTGGCTAGAATTTATTATTTGTTGTCTTTTAAAAATGGTAAATAAATCCAAGTATCTCCGTCGTTATCGACTTTACTCGCTGAATTAAAAAAAAAGTCTGAAAAAAAAGTCTAATTCACTTATCAAAGTCGAATAACGACTGAAATATTTGGATTTATTTTCTATTTTTGAAAACAAAAAACAAAAAAAAAAAAACACAAAAAAATATAATACATTTTTGAAGAAAAAGATGGTGACAATTTCTAGTTGAGAAGAAAACCTCGTTTTGAAATTCGAATTTTTTTTCTGTGCACATCTCAGAAACTTGTGCGTTTTTCCTAAGGTGGATGAATTTTGGCACGTGTGCAATTGAACATTCCAAACAAATTCTGTGTTTACTTAGTTTTTTGAGGGGGGTGGCGAAGTCGTTTACTGGCTTTTCTGCTAAACCCCAAACCTATTTAAATAACCCTCCGCGGTTACTTTCGCATTCACATATCAGGTTGTGCATTTTCTCCACGAGATTTCACAATATTTTCTTCCTACTAGATATACAGTGGTATACATTGATAGGAACTTGGTAAAAATGGAAATCGACACACCCAACAAATTCTTTTTTTTAAATATTTTGTAAATCGTAAAGATTAAATGGTATATGCTAAATTAGCCGTGGCATGTTCCAACACTCGAGGGCCAATTACTTAATTTGTATTCGTCCATCGCCATTGGATGAAGTTTTGTCATATTCAAGATGGTTGCTGAGGGCAGTGAGTTCTTTAGTACTTGCTAAGATTAAGAAATACGATAAGCACTATGAAAAGGTATAAACAGCTGGAAATGGTGGATTTCAGGGTATTGTACCAACACTGCTCAAGTGTTCATCCTAGTTTACCTTTGTCCTTCCCCATCAACACACACACACACACACACACACACACACACACACACACACACACACACACACACACACACACACACACACACACACACACACTCACACACTCACACACACACACACACACACACACACACACACACACTCCTTTTCTCTCTCTCTCCCTCTATCTCCCCCCTCTCTCTCTCTACCATCCATCACCTTATACGAAGTAGCATATTTTTTTCCATGAAATTTCTCAAATATTTTTCTTCATGCTAGTCTAAAATGGTACAAACTAAGTAAAAAGTAAAAATTCCCATACTCAGGTATTGCATCAACATTGCCCAAGGAGCGAGTATAAACTAGTATATATTTTGTTAATAATTTATATTCCTTATTTTTCCTTTTTACAGCTTTATATTTTATTTGTGGAGTCACTGATCGGGGATGAATTTGAAAACAAAACCCTATATCAAGATCAGACGCAGCTCTTCGCGAGTAAAATTTAACAAGAAATCAATGATGGTATTAATTTTGTAGTAGTTCTTTATTTACATAATACCGCGGGATCTGCGTTCGCGTTGGATTTCATAAGTATCAAACTAGGAAAAAAATCGTAATATAGGATTGGCATAGCTAAACAACTACATCAGGATTTATAACAATGGTTGGGACTGACCAGAAATTCAGTTAGTTAAGAGGACGGTGTAACAATTAGACTTCAAAACGACTACACTATAGTCAGCTGATTAGAAGCGCTGTGATATTGTGTTTACTGAAAAATAACTATGCTCAAAGAGGCCTCAGCTAGTTAGATACACGGATATAGGAGGGAAAATGATTGACAGTTGTTGTAGCTAGACAAATTCTTGTTTTATATGGATTTGCGGTGGATGAAACGCCCGTAGATCTGAACGAAACCGGTAAAACTCCCGTTTTTATTATTTATTAAAGTTTCCAGTGTTAAATTTGCTTTTTTATTTGCATTTTTCACATAAAGAAAGTTGTATGCACGTACGTACGTATGCATGTATGTATGCATGTATGTATGTATATATATTTATATATATAACTTTATATATATTCTCTATATATATACATATATAGATTACTGTTTCATTTAAGCACAATATATATCAAAATATATACTTGTAATTTTAAAATATGAGACGATATAATTTTATGCGTAAATTTTTAGAATTTACTTCAACAGTGCTCAATATATAAGTGGAACTACATAGATAGTTCAGCTGAGATCAACTGTACCTTTGTCCTGTAGGGACCCGGCCATTAGCTGATTAGGATGAGCGCGGTTACAACTAAGAAGCTGATTGGTTAACTAGAAAATTGAATACCATGTGTTTATACAAAACCACAACCCTCCGCATAAGCCTGACGAATTTTACGAGGATGAAACGCGGAATATTATGTGTAACTGCGATATATTTTCATAACTTACAATATATATATATATATATATATATATATATATATATATATATATATATATATATATATATATATATACTAGCTGTACCCTGCCACGCATTGCTGTGGCTCAAATTGGCGCAATGGAAAAAGTTCCAAAATGAGAAAAAGCATGTTTCTTATAGATTTAAATTTCCATTTTGCATGGGTACACAGTTTTTGTTGTTCCATTTTCTTAGCTGATATAGAGATTTTCCGGTTTGGTGACTCTTGAATACGTAATATAAATTGTCTATGTGAAAAAAACAGTCAGTGTGTAACTGTAAGGCCCACAATTGTAAAGATTGTTCCCTGTGCTTTGTTGATGGTTATTGCAAATGACAATAAAATTGGAAAGTTCAATTTCTTAAAGTGTAATGATGTATCCGGTGGAATCATAGGAATGCATGGAATGAAGATATATTCATCTGTGAAAGGTCCTGTTAAGATTGTTGTTTCTATGATATTGTTTGTTAATTTTTTTTTACTGCAAGCTATGTGCCATTGCAAAGCTTGGATTGGTTTATATTTCACAACATGATAATTAGTACACCAAATTTCAGTTGCAATACATGTGGTGGCATCCCTGGCAAATATAGCTGTTGGATAATTAACCACTTTATCTGCTTTCACAACAGTGTCGATGGATTTGTATTTGACTACCTTACTTGGAATTTTACATTGAATAATAGCGTTAAGTTCATGGGAATCTTTGTATTGACCTGCAAGAATAGCTCATTCACTCAGTCAAATGGAATTCTTATAATGTGAATATCTGCAAAAACCTTTTAAACTAACTATTCTTTTGATGAAATAAAATTACAGAAATTACAGAAGTTAAAAGTCAAAGAATTTTGCCCTTAACTCTGATCAGCTGGCACTTTTTCGTACCCAATTTCCCACAAGTGATGCAAAAGTTTATGTGTGGATCGAACAGTCGTCAACAGGATATGCATACTTTGAGTTATCTTCACATGGAACAAAAAAGTAGAGTATTTGAGGCAAGCATTTATTTCATCTGCTGGTGTTGATTGAAGAATAACAGGTAACATTTGTCTGAAATCTCCTGCAAGCAATATTACTGCATTCCCAAATGGTCTGGCATTGCAACGCAAATCTTGCAAGGATCGACCAAGAGCCTCAAGTGATTTTTTGTGTACCATTGTGCATTCATCCTAAACAATAAGTTTGCATTTTTGCAATACTGATCCCCATATTGGATGTTTTGGAGATGTCGAACATGAGATTTTTGAAAAATTGAATGTTTTAAAGTAGAATAAATAATTCTTCTACTTGGCAGCAAGGTCGCAAGTATTCCTCATGCAGCAAGGGCTAGGGCTATGTCATTTTGTTACCAAATGGCTGCCAAAATCAATTTAATTAGAAAGGTTTTACCAATTACTTCTGGTGCTGTTCAAGGTAGCAGTAATTTCCAAATAACTTCTATTCTCACAGTCAGTAAATTAAGTGACTAAAATAGGGTTTATCCATGTTTTGACAATGCCTTATTCACTGTAATTAATTAAGGAGACTAAAATAGGACGAGGGATTAGAGATGGACAGATAGAGAGGAAGATAGATAAAAAAGAGACAGTAAGAGGAAAATTGAGAAAGTGAAGGAGATAGAAAGATAAAGGGATTGATAGATAAACAGACAGAGGGGGAGAGTTAGAAACAGTTAGAGAGGGATGAGACAGAGGAAAGGAGAGAGATAGAGGGAGTTAGAGAGAGAAAGGGGATCAAAGAGAGATGGAGAGGGTGATATAGAGAGAAAGATAAATTGAGAGAGGGAAAGGGAGAGATGGATAGAGAGAGATATTAAGAGAGGAAGAGAGAGGGGGAGAGAAACAGAAGGTGAACTACACTTCACCGTTTTTTTCCTCGTTCAGTAGAGAAGAAATCTTTCGAGACTGAGGCAATTTTAATGTTTTGTTATTATCCAGAGTACCCCTTTTTTTTTGGGGGGGGGGCTAGATTTTCCTCACATTAGAAACCGACCGGGTTATCTGTACTTTCACTTAACAAATTAATAAAAGAAAAACATATTAGAAAATTTGAATTTAACATGAAAATACTATTTTAAAAAATAGCACGATAACATAAGTGCATAAGTGCCACTTTAGGTACTCCTTGAGCGTTGAGTTCCATGGCGACCAGCATAATTATTTAATGGTCGCTCCCTTAGCCACCCCTAGTCAAGGCTAATGCATGCGCACGTAACATTTTTTATTTACTGACGTTGGCTTAGTAACTAAACGATTTATTGATAATTTCGTAACCCTTAAACGCATGCCGGAAGATTTAAATTGGTTCATTATTGTTGTAATGAAAAAAAAAAGTTTCATTCAACACAAAACCAAAAACACATATTAATGATAAATGATTTATTATTCTATTCATTGAAATTTACTAATTTTTAAATAAAAAAGTAAAAAAAAAGTTAATAAAAAAATAGTTGCTTATGTGCGCATAAAAAACTTTTTTTTTTTTTTTTTAGATTAGGTCCACCTTGGAATCACCCCCCCAACCTCCTCATCTTAAGAACAGCTTCCGGAATAAACACCACTTTTGGAGGGGGGGGCTATTTGCAAAATTTAACTGATATTTGTTGTCAGCATACCCACCCGAAAATACTATTAAAAAAGGAGGGGTTCAGTGCCCGTGGCAGAGAAGTAGATTTATTTATCAATAAAAGTGGCGGAGAAGTAAATTTATTTATCAATAAAAGTCGTCATTATTAAAAGAAATTTGTGGAGGTGGACCTAAATGTAAATATTTACCCAAAAAATTATCCCGAAGTTTATTGCAAAAACGTTTTGTTTTCGCACTATTCAACAATTTGTTCATCCGCGCAGTTAAATTAAAAAATATTTGTAAAAGTGAGAAGTTATCAGTAAATGATTTAGTTTTTTTTAAAAATTTATTTATTTATTTTTACATTAGGTCCACCTCCACAAATGTTAAGAACGGCTTTCAGAATAAACACCCTCAACCTTTCCATGTTTACAACGGATTTCGGAATAAACACCATTTGGGGGGGATATTTAAAAAAAAGTCGATAAAAGTCGTCATTTAAAAAGAAATTTAAAATCAAATGTTTGTAAAAGTGAGAAATTTTCAATAAATGCTTAGTAACATTTTTCGGTGCTAATGCAGAGAGTGATCCGCGCTATTTTTTAAATCGTGTTTTTTTTTATTCAATTGCAAGGTTAAAGTACAGAATAAGTACAAAACACCCTCCCCTCCCCATGTTAAGAATGGCTTTTTAAATAATAACGTTATTATTTCAGCATGGATCACTCTCTGCATGAGTACCCATTTTTCTTTTAATATTCATAAAAAGTAAAACTTTTTTCAAAATAAATAAATGTTTGTAAATGTGACAAATAATCGTTTAGTTACGGCAACGTCAGTAAATAAAATATGTTACGTGCGGGGTGAGGTGGGGGACTAAGGGAACGACTATTATTTTTTTCTGCTGGTCGCCATGGAACTCAGCGCCCAAGGAGTACCAAAATGTAATTTTTTTGTCAAATAAATAAATTTCAAGCAATTTTTGCAATAAATAATAGATAGCAACTTCGTTAATTTTACGACTCGCCCCAGCATATTATAAACACCCTAACTTCCTCATGTTAAAACAGTTTTCGGAATGAAGACCATTTAAAATTTAATTAAAAATAGTAGAAAGAGTTTTACATTATTCTGTTTTCTATATGATAAAAGTAAGGGTCTTATCTTTCTGGAAAAAAAAGTTACTCAGAAATAATGGATTTTAATAAATGTAATTTCGTTTTAAAAAACAACAACAACTTGATTTTTGGCGGTGCAACAAAAAAAAAACTCAAAAAGCAAGCGACAAACTTTTTTTTGCCTTATATAATAAAGAAAAAATGTGTAAATTAAAAAATTTGGAATATAAACAAATGAATTATGTTTTTTTTTGTTTTTTTTTTTTTACTTATCGAGTTAACAGAAAATGAAATCTTTCGTCAATTCTTGGCTGTGAAATGAATCGAACCGGAAGTTCAGTTTTATCAACAGAACAGATTCGCAGTAACGGTTAAAAAAATATTTATTTTATTTTATATTTTAATAATTCGCGAGGTAAATTTATTTTAATAACATAAAAACATACCTCGACTTTAAAGATGGGTTGTCCGAAAATTTCAAATAAATTGGTAACGTAGAAATATGGTTTTATTCGTTTAGAACGAACCAACTTTACATTTTTATATATATATATAGATATGTGTGTGTGTGTGTGTGAGTGTGTATGTGTGTATGTGTATCAGTTAAAAAGATAAAGAGTAAAGTTAAATACGAACTTTATTAAATTATACGGAACGTTACTCTTTAACTTTAAACTTATTCAATTGTCTGCTCCTGTGGACCGAGTAAGGATTTTCTATATTGATAGGTTTACCTTACAATTGAACATTTATTTTTCAGCTTAAGTTTATGTCGTATATATATATATATATATATATATATATATATATATATATATATATATATATATATATATTCTCTTTTGTCATTATAAACTTTTTAGAAGTCGGAATTTGTAGGTGCTTAGTCTGCAATAAGTTAAAGTTCATTTTTTTTCCTTCCGGAAATTTAAACTGCATTCTTTATTTTTATTTTGCATTTTTTTATTCAAAGCTTCTTTAGACTAATATATATATATATATATATATATATATATATATATATATATATATATATATATATATATATATATATATATATATGTGTGTGTGTGTGTGTGTGTGTGTGTGTGTGATTGACAGAGTAAAAAAGATGAATAGATAAAGAGTGAAAAACAGATGGGTAAAGAAAGAAAGGAAGAAAGAAAGTATGTGTGTGTATGGTGTGGTGTGTGTGTGTGTGTGTGTGTGTGTGTGTGTGTGTGTGTGTAGTATAAATGATTAATAATCGACGACGACAAAACGTTGAACCTACAATAAAAGGGGAAATCACTCATAGATAAGAATATGTAAAAAAGATAGATAGATAGATAGAGAGATAGATAGAGAGAGAGAGAGAGAGAGAGAGAGAGAGAGAGAGAGAGAGAGAGAGAGAGAGAGAGAAATATATATATATAGAGAGAGAGAGGGAGAGAGCAAAAGAAAAAAAGCGAGAGGCAGGGGTGAGAAAAAGAAAGTGTGTGTGAAGGCGTGTGTGTGCATGTTTGCGATAGGTGTCAGAGGGGCTGTGTGTGTGAGAATTTGTGTGTGTTAGTGTGTTTGTGTGTATGTGTGCGAGAAATAGAGAGAGAAATAGAGAAAGTAAGAGAGAGAGAGGGAGAGAGAGAGAGAGGGTGGTGGTGGAAAGAGAGATTATTCCCGAACGACAAAGCGACAATGAAACGTGGAACATATAATAAAAAAGGAAGATCACCGGTTTCTGAGATCAAACAAGATGCATTGTTGTCGCTGGAAGGCCCGAGAAATGGCGATCGCTGTTGAAGTAATTGCTCATTTAATTCGAAACGAAGACATTGGAATTACCTCAGGCTTCAGATTCTTATTGCGATGTCGTCCTACAAAGGAACCGGAAGCTTGAAGGACTTCCAAGAACGAGTCTGTTGGTGCAGATGGTTGACGGAGGGAACGATCGCTTATTAGAAAAGGAAGCTGTGGGTGTTCTTGACACTGTCATATCCACAGTTAGACAACAAAAACACGCGCACGTAATCACCACGCGTCATTCGCGTATAAAATGATTCAACCTTTTCTACACACACAGATGAGGATGACATATTTAGGGAAAATAGTGATCACCCACAGTCAAAAAAGTATACATCTCATTCAATCATAATCAGAAAGAACACAAGAATTCATATATTTCCATTAGTTGGACTATTCTAATCTTCAGTGTTACTTTCACAACGCATCGGCTGATATAACCTCCGACTTTCTTCAGGTGTATAGTGTTGAACTAAGAAATCTTTCTGTCGAAAAGCAAGGTTTATATATACAATAAAATAGTATAAGGACATAAGACATAAAGTAAAGGAACACTATTTAGAAGCAAGAAAGATGTTGATAAAAGCAATACAGAAAAGATATTACATATATGGATATATATACAATAATAGGGAAGATATATGAGGAAAGACTACACACAAACACACACATACATATATAATGATTGGTAATCTTTGCAGCATGAACACAATGACATTTTTTTCTTAAGTATTCCGTTTGTTTACGTTTTTGTGTACATGTACGCATGTGTGACTCATTTTTTGTTCACCTGTACGCATGTGTGACTCATTTTCTGTTCACATGTACGCATGTGTGACTCATTTTTTGTTCACATGTACGCATGTGTAAATCATTTTTGTTAACATGTATGCATGTGTGACTCATTTTATGTTAACATGTACGCATGTGTGACTCATTTTTTGTCCACATGTAGGCATGTGTGACTCATTTGTTGTTAACATGTTCGCATGTGTGACTCATGTTTTGTTCACATGTACGCATGTGTGACTCATTTTTTGTTCACATGTACGCATGTGTGACTCATTTTTTGTTCACCTGTACGCATGTGTGACTCATTTTTTGTTCACATGTACGCATGTATGAATCATTTTTTGTTCACATGTACGCATGTGTAAATCATTTTTGTTAACATGTATGCATGTGTGACTTATTTTTTGTTAACATGTACGCATGTGTGACTCATTTTTTGTTCACATGTACGCATGTGTGACTCATTTGTTGTTAACATGTACGCATGTGTGACTCATTTTTTGTTCACATGTACGCATTTGTGACTCATTTTTTGTTCACATGTACGCATGTGTGAATCATTTTTTGTTAACATGTACGCATGTATGACTCATTTTATGTTAACATGTACGCATGTGTGACTAATTTGTTTGTCCACATGTACGCATGTGTGAACCATTTTTTGTGTACATGTACGCATGTGAGACTCATTTTTTGTTCATATGTACGCATGTGTGACTCAGTTTTGTTCACATGTTCACATGTGTGACTAATTTTTGTTCACATGTACGCATGCGTGACTAATTTTTTTGTTCACATGTACGCATTTGTGACTCATTTTTTGTTCACATGTACGCATGTGTTAATCATTTTATGTTCACATGTACGCATTTGCGACTCATTTGTTGTTCACATGTTCGCATGAGTGAATCATTTTTTGTTCACATGTTCGCATGTGTAACTCATTTTTTGTTCACATGTACGCATTTGTGAAATATTTTTTGTTCACATGTACGCATGTGTGACTGATTTTTTGTTCACATGTACGCAAGTGTGACTCATTTTTTGTTCACATGTTCGGATGAGTGACTCATTTTTTGTTCACATGTACGCATGTGTGACTCATTTTTTGTTCACATGTACGTACGTGTGACTCATTTTATGTACACATGTACGCATGTGTGACTCATTTTTTGTTCCCATGTACGCATATGTTAATCATTTTTTGTTCACATGTACGCATGTGTGACTCATTTTTTATTCCCATGTTCGCATGTGTGACTCATTTTTTGTTCCCATGTACGCATATGTTAATAATTTTTTGTTCACATGTACGAATTTGTGACTCATTTTTTGTTCACGTGTTCGCATGTTTGACTCATTTTTTGTTCCCATGTACGCATATGTTCATAATTTTTTGTTCACATGTACGCATTTGTGACTCATTTTTTGTTCACATGTTCGCATGTGTGTCTCATTTTTTGTTCACATGTTCGCATGTGTGAATCATTTTTTGTTCACATGTTCGCATTTGTAACTCATTTTTTGTTCACATATACGCATGTGTGAATAATATTTTGTTAAAATGTACGCATGTGTGACTATTTTTTGTTCACATGTTCGCATTTGTGACTCATATTTTGTTCACATGTGCACATGTGTAAATCATTTTTAGTTCAAATGTACGCATGTGTGCATCATTTTTTGTTTACATGTACGCATGTGTGCATCATTTTGGGTTTCAAATGTACGCATGTGTGCATCATTTTTTGTTCACATGTACGCATGTGTGCATCATTTTTTGTTCACATGTACGCATGTGTGCATCATTTTTTGTTTACATGTACGTATGTGTAAATAATTGTTTGTTCACATGCACGCATGTCTGAATAATTTTTTGTTCACATGTACGCATTTGTGACTCATTATTTGTTCACATGTACGCATTTGTGACTCTTTTTTTCACATCTACTCATGTGTGACTAATTTTTTGTTCACATGCACGCATGTCTGAATCATTTTTTGTTCACATGTACGCATGTGTGACTCCTTTTTTTTTTCACATGACTGAATGTGACATTCATTCATCGTTCACATTTACGCATGTGTTAATCATTTTTGTTCACATGTATGCATGTGTGAATTATTTTTTGTTCACATGTACGTCTCTGTTAATTATTTGTTGTTCACATGTACGCTTCTCTGACTCATTTCTTTTTCACATGTACGCTTGTGTGACTCTTTTTTTTTTCACATATGCGCATGTGTGATTAATTTTTTGGTCACATTTTCATGTGTGTGATTCATTTTTTTTTTCACATATTCGCATGCGTGACCCATTTTTTGTTCAAATGTACACATATGTGACTTATTTTTTGTTCACATGTTCGCATGTGTGAATCATTATTTGTTCACATGTACGCATGTGTGACTCATTTAATGTTAACATGTACGCATGTGTCACACATTTTTTTTCATATGTACGCATTTGTGAAATATTTTTTGTTCACATGTACGCATGTGTGACTGATTTTTTGTTCACATGTACGCAAGTGTGACTCATTTTTTGTTCACATGTTCGGATTAGTGACTCATTTTTTGTTCACATGTACGCATGTGTGACTCATTTTTTGTTCACATGTACGTACGTGTGACTCATTTTATGTACACATGTACGTACGTGTGACTCATTTTCTGTTCACATGTACGCATGTGTGACTCATTTTTTGTTCCCATGTACGCATATGTTAATCATTTTTTCTTCACATGTACGCATGTGTGACCCATTTTTTATTCCCATGTTCGCATGTGTGACTCATTTTTTGTTCCCATGTACGCATATGTTAATAATTTTTTGTTCACATGTACGAATTTGTGACTCATTTTTTGTTCACGTGTTCGCATGTTTGACTCATTTTTTGTTCCCATGTACGCATATGTTCATAATTTTTTGTTCACATGTACGCATTTGTGACTCATTTTTTGTTCACATGTTCGTATGTGTGTCTCATTTTTTATTCACATGTTCGCATGTGTGAATCATTTTTTGTTCACATGTTCGCATTTGTAACTCATTTTTTGTTCACATATACGCATGTGTGAATAATATTTTGTTAAAATGTACGCATGTGTGACTATTTTTTGTTCACATGTTCGCATGTGTGAATCATTTTTTGTTCACATGTTCGCATTTGTGACTCATATTTTGTTCACATGTGCACATGTGTAAATCATTTTTAGTTCAAATGTACGCATGTGTGCATCATTTTTTGTTCACATGTACGCATGTGTGCATCATTTTGGGTTTCAAATGTACGCATGTGTGAATTATTTTTTGTTCACATGTACGCATGTGTGCATCATTTTTTGTTTACATGTACGTATGTGTAAATAATTGTTTGTTCACATGCACGCATGTCTGAATAATTTTTTGTTCACATGTACGCATTTGTGACTCATTATTTGTTCACATGTACGCATTTGTGACTCTTTTTTTCACATCTACTCATGTGTGACTAATTTTTTGTTCACATGCACGCATGTCTGAATCATTTTTTGTTCACATGTACGCATGTGTGACTCATTTTTTTGTTCACATGACTGAATGTGACATTCATTCATCGTTCACATTTACGCATGTGTTAATCATTTTTGTTCACATGTATGCATGTGTGAATTATTTTTTGTTCACATGTACGTCTCTGTTAATTATTTGTTGTTCACATGTACGCTTCTCTGACTCATTTCTTTTTCACATGTACGCTTGTGTGACTCTTTTTTTTTTCACATATGCGCATGTGTGATTAATTTTTTGGTCACATTTTCATGTGTGTTATTCATTTTTTTTTCACATATTCGCATGCATGACCCATTTTTTGTTCAAATGTACACATATGTGACTTATTTTTTGTTCACATGTTCGCATGTGTGAATCATTATTTGTTCACATGTACGCATGTGTGACTCATTTAATGTTAACATGTACGCATGTGTCACACATTTTTTTTCATATGTATGCCTGTGTGAATCATTTTTGTTCACATGTACGCGTGTTTGACTGATTTTTGTTAACATGTACGCATGTGTGACTCATTTTTAATTCACATGTACGTATGAGTGAATACTTTTTTGTTCAGATGTTCGCATGTGTGACTAATTTTTGTTCACATTTACGCACGTGTGACTCATTTCTTATGTAAATGTACGCATGTGAGTCTCATTTTTTGTTAACATGCTCGTATGTGTGACTCATTTTTTGTTCACATGTACGTAGCTGTGACTAATTTTTTGTCCACATGGTTGCATGTGTGACTCATTGTTTATTCACATGTACGCATGTGTGACTAATTTGTTTGTTCACATGTTCGCAGGTGTGCCTCATTTTTTTGTCCAATTTTCCCATGTGTTACTCATTTTTGGGTCACCTGTTCGTATGTGTGACTCATTTTTTGTTTACATGTACGCTTCTGTGACTCATTTTATCGTAACATGTACGCATGTGTGACTCATTTTTGTTGACATGTACGCATGTAATATGACAAATATTGTGTTCAAATGTATGTATGTGTGACTCAGTTTTTGTTCACATGTACGCATGTGTTAATAATTTTTTGTTCACATGTACGCATGTGTGACTAATTTTCTTTTAACATGTACGCATGTGTGACTCATTTTTTGTTCAGATGTACGCATACGTGATTCATTTTTTGTTCACATGTACGCATGTGTGACTCATTTTTTGTTTGCATGTACGCACGTGTGATTCATTTCATGGTAACATTTACGCATGTGTGACTCATTTTGTGTTCAGATGTATGCATGTGTGACTTTTTTGTTCACATGTACTCATGTGTGTCTCATTTTTTGTTCACATGTACGCATGTGTGAATCATTTTTTGTTCACATGGACGCATGTGTGACTCATTTTTTGTTCACATGTGTAACTCATTTTTTGTTTACATGTACGCATGTGTGACTCATTTTATGTACACATGTACGCATGTGTGAATCATTTTTTGTTCACATGTACGCATGTGTTAATCATTTTATGTTCACATGTACGCGTTTGTGACTCTTTTTTTTCACATGTTCGCATGTATGTGTAATTTTTTTTTCACATGCACGCATGTGTGAATCATTTTTTGTTCACATGTACGCATGTGTGACTCATTTTTTGGTCTACATGACTGAATGTGACATTCATTTATTGTTCACATGTAGGCATGTGTGAATCATTTTTGTTCACATGTACGCGTGTTTGAATTATATTTTGTTCACATGTACGCGTCTGTGAATAATATTTTGTTCACGTGTACGCTTCTCTGACTCATTTCTTTTTCACATGTACGCATGTGTGATTCATTTTTTGTTCACATGTTAATGTGTGTGACTGATTTTTTTTCACATATTCGCATGAGTTACTCATTTTTTGTTCCAATGTACACATGTGTGACTTATTTTTTGTTCAAATGTTCGCATGTGTGAATCATTTTTGTTCACATGTACGCATGTGTGACTCATTTTAAGTTTACATGTACGCATGGGTGACTCATTTTTTTTTCACATGTACGCATGTGTGAATCATTTTTGTTCACATGTACGCGTGTTTGACTCATTTTTTGTTAACATGTACGCATCTGTGACTCATTTTTAATTCACATGTACGCATGAGTGAATAATTTTTGTTCACATGTTCGCATGTGTGACTCATTTTTGTTCAAATGTTTGCATGTGTGACTCATTTTCTTTTCACATGTACGCACGTGTGAATATGTTTTGTGTACATGTACGCATGTGTGACTCATTTTTTGTTCACATGTTTGCATGTGTGACTCATTTTTTGTTCACATATACGCATGTGTGACTCATTTTTTGTTCACATGTACGCATGTGTGAATATGTTTTGTGTACATGTACGCATGTGAGACTCATTTTTTGTTCACATGTTGGCATGTGTGACTCATTTTTTGTTCACATGTACGCATGTGTGACACATTTTTTGTTCACATGTACGCATGTGTTAATCATTTTTTGTTCATATGTACGCATGTTTTAATTTTTTTGTGCCCATGGACGCATGTGTAATAATTTTATGTTCGCATGTACGCATGCGTGACTCATTTTTTCTTCACATGTTCGCATGTGTGAATCATTTTGTGGTCAAATGTTGTTATGTGTGGCTTTTTTTTGTTCACCAGTACGCATGTGTTAATCATTGTTGGTTCCCATGTACGCATGTGTTAATCATTTTTGTTCTCATGTTCGCATGTGTGACTTATTTCTGGTTCAGATGTACGCATGTTTTACTCATTTTATGTTTACATGTACGCATGTGGTACTGATTTTTGGTTTATATGTACGCAGTGGTGATTCATGTTATGCTAACATGTACGCATGTGTGAATCATTTTTTGTTCACATGTTCGCATGTGTGAATCATTTTTTGTTCACATATACGCATGTGTGACTCATTTTTTGTTAACATGTACCCATGTGTAACTTATTTTTTGTTCACATGTACCAATGTGTGACTCATTTTTTGTTTAGATGTACGCATGTGTGACTCATTTTTTGTTCGCATGTACGCATATGTTACTCATTTTTTGGTCACATGTACCCATGTGTTACTCATTTTTTGTCCACATGTTCGCATGTGTGAATCTTTTTTTGTTCACATGTTCGCATGTGTGATTAATATTTTGTTCACATGTACCCATGTGTGACTCATTTTTTACCACATGTACGCATGTGTGAATCATTCTTTTTCTCATGTACGCATGTGTGACTCATTTTTGTTCACATATACCCATGTGTAACTTATTTTTTGTTCACATGTACCCATGTGTGACTCATTTTTTGTTCAGATGTACGCATGTGTGACTCAATTTTTGTTCACATGTACGCATGTGTGACTCATTTTTTGTTCACCTGTACGCATGTGTGACTAATTTTTTGTTCACATGAACGCATGTATGAATCATTTTTTGTTCACATGTACGCACGTGTAAATCATTTTTGTTAACATGTATGCATGTGTGACTTATTTTTTGTTAACATGTACGCATGTGTGACGCATTTTTTGTCCACATGTACGCATGTGTGACTCATTTGTTGTTAACATGTTCGCATGTGGGACTCATGTTTTGTTCACATGTATGCATGTGTGTCTCATTTTTTGTTTACATGTACGCATGTGTGAACCATTTTTTGTGTACATGTACGCATGTGAGACTCATTTTTTGTTCATATGTACGCATGTGTGGCTCAGTTTTGTTCACATGTTCACATGTGTGACTAATTTTTGTTCACATTTACGCATGCGTGACTCATTTTTTTGTTCACATGTACGCATTTGTGACTCATTTTTTGTTCACATGTACGCATGTGTTAATCATTTTATGTTCACATGTACGCATTTGCGACTCATTTGTTGTTCACATGTTCGCATGAGTGAATCATTTTTTGTTCACATGTTCGCATGTGTAACTCATTTTTTGTTCACATGTACGCATGTGTGACTGATTTTTTGTTCACATGTAAGCATGTGCTAATCGTTTTATGTTAAAATGTACGCATTTGTGACTCTTTTTTGTTCACATGTACACATGTGTGACTCATTTTTTGTTCAAATGTTCGCATTTGTGCATCATTTTTTGTTCACATGTACGCATGTGTGCATCATTTTTTGTTCAAATGTACGCATGTGCGCATCATTTTTTGTTCACATGTACGCATTTGTGCATCATTTTTTGTTCAAATGTACGCATTTGTGACTCATTTTTTGTTTACATGTACGCATGTGTGACTCATTTTTTCTTCACATGTATGCGTGTGTGACTCATTTATTGTTCTCATGTACGCATGTGTTTAAATCTTTTGCTCACACGTACGCATGTGTTAATAATTTTATGTTTACATATACGCATTTGTGAAACATTTTTTGTTCACATGTACGCATGTGTAACTGATTTTTTGTTCACATGTACGCAACTGTGACTCATTTTTTGTCCACATGTACGCATTTGTGACTCATTTTTCGTTCACATGTTCGCATGTGTGAATCATTTTTTGTTCCCATGTTCGCATTTGTTCATCATTGTTTGTTCAAATGTACGCATGTGCGCATCATTTTTTGTTCACATGTACGCATTTGTGCATCATTTTTTGTTCAAATGTACGCGTTTGTAACTCTTTTTTGTTCACATGTTCGCATGTGTGTCTCATTTGTTGTTCACATGTACGCATGTGTGAATAATTTTTTGTTACATGTACGCATGTGTAAATCATTGTTTGTTCACATTCACGCATGTGTGAATCATTTTTTGTTCACATGTACGCATTTGTGACTCATTTTGTGTTCACATGTGCGCATGTGTAAATCATTTTTTGTTCAAATGTACGCATGTGTGCATCATTTTTTGTTCCAATGTACGCATGTGTCAATCATTTTTTGTTCACATGGATGCATTTGTTACTCTTTTTTGTTCACATGTACGCATGTGTAAATCATTGTTTGTTCACATGCACGCATGTCTGAATCATTTTTTGTTTACATGTACGCATTTGTGACTAATTTTTTTCACATGTATGCGTTAGTGAATCCTTTTTTGTCCAGATGTACGCATGTGTGACTAATTTTGAGTTCACATGTACGCATGTGTGACTCATTTTTTCTTCACATGTATGCGTGTGTGACTCATTTTTTGTTCTCATGTACGCATGTGTTAATAATTTTTTGTTCACATGTACGCATGTGTTAATAATTTTATGTTTACATATACGCATTTGTGAAACATTTTTTGTTCACATGTACGCATGTGTAACTGATTTTTTGTTCACATGTACGCAACTGTGACTCATTTTTTGTCCATATGTACGCATTTGTGACTCATTTTTTGTTCACATGTTCGCATGTGTGAATCATTTTTTGTTCACATGTTCGCATTTGTGCATCATTGTTTTTTCAAATGTACGCATGTGCGCATCATTTTTTGTTCACATGTATGCATTTGTGCATCATTTTTTGTTCAAATGTACGCATTTTTGACTCGTTTTTTGTTCACATGTACGTATGTGTGACTCATTTTTTCTTCACATGTATTCGTGTGCGACTCATTTTTTCTTCACATGTACGCATGTGTGACTCATTTTTTGTTCCCATGTACGCATATGTTAATAATTTTTTGTTCACATGTACGCATGTGTGACTCATTTTTTGTTCACATGTTCGCATGTGTGACTCATTGTTTGTTCACATGTACGCATATGTTAATAATTTTTTGTTCACATGTACGCATTTGTGACTCATTTTTTGTTCACATGTTCGCATGTGTGTCTCATTTTTTATTCACATGTTCGCATGTGTAACTCATTTTTTGTTCACATGTACGCATGTGTGACTGATTTTTTGTTCAAATGTAAGCATCTGTTAATCATTTTATGTTAACATGTACGCATTTGTGACTCTTTTTTGTTGCCATATACACATGTGTGACTCATTTTTTTGTCACATGTTCGCATTTGTTCATCATTGTTTGTTCACATGTTCGCAGGTGTGCCTCATTTTTTGGTCAAATGTTCCCATGTGTTACTCATTTTTTGGTCACATGTACGCTTCTGTGACTCATTTTATCGTCACATGTACGCATGTGTGACTCATTGTTGTTGACATGTACGCATCTAATATGACTAATATTGTGTTCAAATGTATGTATGTGTGACTCAGTTTTTGTTCATATGTACGCATGTGTGAATCATTTTTTGTTCACATGTACGCATGTGTGACTAATTTTCTTTTAATATGTACGCATGTGTGACTCATTTTTTGTTCAGATGTACGCATACGTGATTCATTTTTTGTTCACATGTACGCATGTGTGACTCATTTTTTGTTTACATGTACGCACGTGTTATTCATTTCATGGTAACATGTACGCACGTGTGACTCATTTTGTGTTCAGATGTATGCATGTGTGACTTTTTTGTTCATATGTACGCACGTGTGAAACTTTTTGGTTTACATGTACGCATGTGTGTCTCATTTTTTCTTCACATGTACGCATGTGTGAATCATTTTTGCTCACATGTACGCATGTGTGACTCAGTTTTTGTTCACATGTGTAACTCATTTTTTGTTCACATGTACGCATGTGTGACTCATTCTATGTACACATGTACGCATTTGTGAATCATTTTTTGTTAACATGTACGCATGTGTGACTCATTTTTTGTTCAGCTTTACGAATGTGTTAATCATTTTATGTTCACATGTACGCGTTTGTGACTCTTTTTTTTCACATGTTCGCATGTGTGTCTCATTTTTTGTTCACATGTACGCATGTGTGAATAATTTTGTGTTACATGTACGCATGTGTAAATCATTTTTTGTTCACATGCACGCATGTCTGAATCATTTGTTGTTCACATGTACGCATTTGTGACTCATTTTTTGTTCACATGTGCGCATGTGTAAATCATTTTTTGTTCAAATGTACGCATGTGTGCATCATTTTTTGTTCCAATGTACGCATGTGTCAATCATTTTTTGTCACATGGATGCATTTGTTACTCTTTTTTGTTCACATGTACGCATGTGTAAATCATTTTTTGTTCACATGCACGCATGTCTGAATCATTTTTTGTTTACATGTACGCATGTGTGACTAATTTTGAGTTTACATGTACGCATGTGTGACTCATTTTTTCTTCACATGTATGCGTGTGTAACTCATTTTTTGTTCACATGTATGCATGTGTGAATCATTCTTCGTTCACATGTACGCCTGTGTGAATCATTTTTTGTTCACATGGTTTCATGTGTGACTCATTTTTTGTTCCCATGTTCGCATGTGTTAATCATTGTTTGTTCACATGGTTGCATGTGTGACCCATTTTATTGTTTACATGTACGCATTTGTGACTCATTTTTTGTTCACATGTCTGCATGTGATAATCATTTATTGTTCACATGTACGCATGTGTGAGTCATTTTTGTGCACATGTAAGCATGTGTGACTCATTTTTGTTCACATGTACGCATTTTTGACTCATTTTTTGTGTACATTTTCGCCTGTGTTACTCATTTTTTGTTCACATGTCTGCATGTTATAATCATTTTTTGTTCACATGTACGCGTGTGTGAATTATATTTTGTTCACATGTACGCGTCTGTGAATAATATTTTGTTCACGTGTACGCTTCTCTGACTCATTTCTTTTTCAGATGTACGCTTGTGTGACTCATTTTTTGTTCACATGCACGCATGTGTGATTCATTTTTAGTTCACATGTTCATGTGTGGGACTGATTTTTTTTCACATATTCGCATGAGTTACTCATTTTTTGTTCCAATGTACACATGTGTGACTTATTTTTCGTTCACATGTTCGCATGTGTGACTCATTTTTTCTTCACATGTTCGCATGTGTGAATCATTTTGTGGTCAAATGTTGTTATGTGTGGCTTTTTTTTGTTCACATGTACGCATGTGTTAATCATTGTTGGTTCACATGTACGCATGTGTTAATCATTTTTGTTCTCATGTTCGCATGTGTGACTTATTTCTGGTTCAAATGTACGCATGTTTTACTCATTTTATGTTTACATGTACGCATGTGTGACTCATTTTTGGTTCATATGTACGCATGTGTGATTCATGTTATGCTCACATGTAAGCATGTGTGAATCATTTCATGTTCACATGTTCGCATGTGTGAATCATTTTTTGTTCACATATACGCATGTGTGACTCATTTTTTTGTTCACATGTACCCATGTGTAACTTATTTTTTGTTCACATGTACCCATGTGTGACTCATTTTTTGTTTAGATGTACGCATGTGTGACTCATTTTTGTACGCATGTACGCATATGTTACTCATTTTTTGTTCACATGTACGCATGTGTGACTCATTTTTTGGTCACATGTTCGCATGTTTGACTCATTTTTTGTTCACATGTTCGCATATGTGACTAATATTTTGTTCACATGTACTCATGTGTGACTCATTTTTTGTTCACATGTACGCATGTGTGAATAATTTTTTGTTCACATGTACGCATGTGTGACTCATTTTTTGTCCAAATGTTCGCATGTGTGACTCATTTTTTGTTAACTTGTTCGCATATGTGACTATTATTTTGTTCACATGTACCCATGTGTGACTCATTTGTTGTTCACATGTACGCATGTGTGAATCATTTTTTGTTTAGATGTACGCATGTGTTACTCATTTTTTGTTTAGATGTACGCATGTGTGACTCATTTTTTGTTCGCATGTACGCATATGTGACTCATTTTTTGTTCACATGTACCCATGTGTTACTTATTTTTTGTCCACATGTTCGCATGTGTGAATCATTTTTGTTAACATGTAAGCATGTGTGACTTATATTTTGTTCACATGTACCCATGTGTGACTTATTTTTTGTCTACATGTACGCATGTGTGTAATCATTTTTTTTTCACATGTACGCATGTGTGACTCATTTTTGTTCACATATACGCATGTGTAACTTATTTTTTGTTCACATGTACCCATGTGTGACTCATTTTTTGTTCAGATGTCTGCATGTGATAATCGTTTATTGTTCACATGTACGCATGTGTGAGTAGTTTTTTGTGCACATGTAAGCATGTGTGACTCATTTTTTGTTCACATGTACGCATTTTTGACTCATTTTTTGTGTATATGTACGCCTGTGTTACTTATTTTTTGTTCACATGTGTGCATGTGATAATCATTTATTGTTCACATGTACGCATGTTTGACTAATTTTTTCTGTACATGTTCGCATGTGGGACTCATTTTTTGTTCACATGTTTGCATGGTATATTCATTTTTGTGTCTACAAGACTGAATGTGACATTCATTTATTGTTCACATGTAGGCATGTGTGAATCATTTTTGTTCACATGTACGCGTGTGTGAATTATATTTTGTTCACATGTACGCGTCTGTGAATAATATTTTGTTCACGTGTACGCTTCTCTGACTCATTTCTTTTTCACATGTACGCTTGTGTGACTCATTTTTTGTTCACATGTACGCATGTGTTATTCATTTTTTGTTCACATGTTCATGTGTGTGACTGATTTTTTTTCACATATTCGCATGAGTTACTCATTTTTTGTTCCAATGTACACATGTCTGACTTATTTTTGTTCACATGTTCGCATGTGTGACTCATTTTATGTTAACATGTACGCATGGGTGACTCATTTTTTTTTCACATGTATGCATGTGTGAATCATTTTTGTTCACATGTACGCGTGTTTGACTCATTTTTGTTAACATGTACGCATGTGTGACTCATTTTTACTTCACATGTACGCATGAGTGAATAATTTTTTGTTCACATGTTCGCATGTGTGACTCATTTTTGTTCAAATGTACGCATGTGAAACTCATTTTCTGTTCACATGTACGCACTGTGAGTATGTTTTGTGTACATGTACGCATGTGAGACTCATTTTTTGTTCACATGTTTGCATGTGTGACTCAGTTTTTGTTCACATGTTCGCATGTGTGAATCATTTTGTGGTCAAATGTTGTTATGTGTGGCTTTTTTTTGTTCATATGTACGCATGTGTTAATCATTGTAGGTTCCCATGTACGCATGTGTTAATCATTTTTGTTCTCATGTTCGCATGTGTGACTTATTTCTGGTTCAGATGTACGCATGTTTTACTCATTTTATGTTTACATGTACGCATATGTGACTCATTTTTGGTTCATATGTACGCATGTGTGATTCATGTTATGCTCAGATGTACGCATGTGTGAATCATTTTTTGTTCCCATGTTCGCATGGGTGAATCATTTTTGTTCACATATACGCATGTGTGACTCATTTTTTGTTCACATGTACCCATGTGTACCTTATTTTTTGTTCACATGTACCCATGTGTGACTCATTTTTTGTTCGCATGTACCCAGGTGTTACTTATTTTTTGTCCACATGTTCGCATGTGTGAATCATTTTTTGTTCACATGATCGCATGTGTGACTAATATTTTGTTCACATGTATCCATGTGTGACTCATTTTTTTACCACATGTACGCATGTGTGAATCACTTTTTTTACCACATGTACGCATGTGTGACTCATTTTTGTTCACATATACGCATGTGTAACTCATTTTTTGTTCCCATGTACCCATGTGTAACTTATTTTTTGTTCACATGTACCGATATGTGACTCATTTTTTGTTCAGATGAACGCATGTGTGACTCATTTTTTGTTCACATGTACGCATGTGTGACTCATTTTTTGTTCACATGTTCGCATATGTGACTCATTTTTTGTTCACATGTACCGATATGTGACTCATTTTTTGTACAGATGAACGCATGTGTGACTCATTTTTTGTTCACATGTACGCATGTGTGACTCATTTTTGGTCACATGTTCGCATGTGTGACTCATTTTTTGTTCACATGTTCGCATATGTGACTAATATTTTGTTCACATGTACCCATGTGTGACTCATTTTTTGTTCACATGTACGCATGTGTGAATAATTTTTTGTTCACATGTACGCATGTGTGACTCATTTGTTGTTCACATGTACGCATGTGTTACTCATTTTTTGTTTAGATGTACGCATGTGTTACTCATTTTTTGTTTAGATGTACGCATGTGTGACTCATTTTTTGTTCACATGTACCCATGTGTTACTTATTTTTTGTCCACATGTTCGCATGTGTGAATCATTTTTGTTCACATGTTGGCATGTGTGACTTATATTTTGTTCACATGTACCCATGTGTGACTTATTTTTTGTCTACATGTACGCATGTGTGTAATCATGTTTTTTTCACATGTACGCATGTGTGACTCATTTTTGTTCACATGTACGCATGTGTAACTTATTTTTTGTTGACATGTACCCATGTGTGACTCATTTTTTGTTCGGATGTCTGCATGTGATAATCGTTTATTGTTCACATGTACGCATGTGTGAGTAGTTTTTTGTGCACATGTAAGCATGTGTGACTCATTTTTTGTTCACATGTTTGCATGGTATAATCATTTTTTGTTCACATGTACGCATATGTGACTCATTTTTGGTTCATATGTACGCACGTGTGATTCATGTTATGCTCAGATGTACGCATGTGTGAATCATTTTTTGTTCCCATGTTCGCATGTGTGAATCATTTTTTGTTCACATATACGCATGTGTGACTCATTTTTTGTTCACATGTACCCATGTGTAACTTATTTTTTGTTCACATGTATCCATGTGTTACTCATTTTTTGTTTAGATGTATCTGATGTATCGTTATTTTCATGGAAAGTGTTCAACTGAGCTTCAATCTATGGTCCCCCCTCGCCAAACTTTCACAAGAAACGCTCGTCTAGCTGTAAACACTATCAATAATTTCCCCCACTCTTTATCTGTGCCTAAACCTAAACGTAGATTCCATGAACAAAGCTTTTTTCTTAGAACTGCACGCCTGTGGAATTGTCTTCCGTTTTCCTGCTTTCCGGCTGACTACAATATGGTTTTGTTCAAGTCTAAAGTAAATAAGTTCTTGATTAGCCGTTCCATATAAGTTATTAAATTTACCAAATTTTCATTACTAATGATTACTATATTGACCAACTTCTACTGTACACTCTTTAACCCTTATCCTTGAGTGGCCTCTGGGCCTTGATAATGTGGTGATGCCTTTGTAAAAAAAAAAAAAAAAAAAAAAAAAGATGTACGCATGTGTGACTCATTTTTTGTTCGCATGTACGCATATGTGACTCATTTTTGTTCACATGTACCCAGGTGTTACTCATTTTTTGTCCACATGTTCGCATGTGTGAATCATTTTTTGTTCACATGATCGCATGTGTGACTAATATTTTGTTCACATGTAGCCATGTGTGACTCATTTTTTTACCACATGTACACATGTGTGACTCATTTTTTTTTCACATGTACGCATGTGTGACTCATTTTTGTTCACATATACGCATGTGTAACTCATTTTTTGTTCACATGTACCCATGTGTAACTTATTTTTTGTTGACATGTACCCATGTGTGACTCATTTTGTTTTCAGATGTACGCATGTGTTACTCATTTTTTGTTCACATGTACGCATGTATTACTCATTTTTTGTTCACATGTTCGCACGTGTTAATCATTTTTTGTTCACATGTTCGCATATGTGACTAATATTTTGTTCACATGTACCCATGTGTGACTCATTTTTTGTTCACATGTACGCATGTGTGAATCATTTTTTGTTCACATGTTCGCATGTGTGACTCGTTTTTTGTTAGCATGTTCGCATATGTGACTAATATTTTGTTCGCATGTACCCATGTGTGACTCATTTTTGTTCACATATACGCATGTGTAACTCATTTTTTGTTCACATGTACCCATGTGTAACTAATTTTTTGTTCACATGTGCCCATGTGTGACTCATTTTTGTTCACATGTTCGCATGTGTGAATGATTTTTTTAACATGTTCGCATGTGTGACTGTTGTTTTTCCACATGTACGCATTTGTGACTCGTTTTTGTTCACATATACGCAGCTGTTACTCAATTTTTTCCACATGATTGCATGTGTGGCTCATTGTTTATTCACATGTACGCATGTGTAACTCATTTCTTTTTTCACATGTTCGCAGGTTTGCCTCATTTTTTGGTCACGTGTTCCCATGTGTGACTCATTTTTTGGTCACATGTTCGTATGTGTGACTCATTTTTTGTTTACGTATACGCTTCTGTGACTCATTTTATGGTCACATGTACGCACGTGTGACTCATTTTTTGTTTACACGTACGCATGTGTGAATCATTTTTTGTTCACATGCACGCATGTGTGAGTCATTTTAGGTTAACATGTACGCATGTGTGACTCTTTTTTCGTTCACATGTACGCATGCGTGATTTATTTTTTATTCACATGTACGCATGTGTGACTCATTTTTTGTTTACATGTACGCATGTGTGAATCATTTTATGTTCACAGGTACGCATGTGTGACTCATTTTTTGTTCACCTGTACGCATGTGTGAATCACTTTTTGTTCGCATGTACGCATGTGTAACTCACTTTTTTGTTCACATGTACGCATGTGTGACTCATTGTTTGTTCATATGTACGCATGTATTACTCATTTTTTGTTCACATGTTCGCATGTGTGACTCATTTTATGTTAACATGTACGCATGTGTGTCTCATTTTTTGTTCACATTTATGCATGTGTGAATCATTTTTTTTCCAGATGTACGCACATGTGAATCATTTTTTGTTCACATGTACGCATGTGTGACTTATTTTTTGTTCACATGTACGCATGTGTGGATCGTTTTTTGTTCACATGTACTAATAATTCTTTTGATTGGAAATGATTGTTTTAATGACACGAAGTATTCAGGTCCGATTATTCTGCGTGATTATGTCGAAAAGCGATCGTTTTAAATTTATAAAATCTGGAAATCTTCCAAATTTCACGAAGTGTAATGCCGCACCAGGTTTTGGAAGTGATCCTGTACGGATTGAATTGGCGACAAAAAAAAAAAAGGAAAGTCATCAACAACTCTCTGGTTTATACTTTTTCCACCGCGGCATATAAAGCTCAGCTTAATCAAACAGTTCACCAAGTCTCTGGGCAAGGATGTATAATGCTTCACTTTCTTATGCCACGCCTTTTTAGGATTGACCGTGGAGAAGTTGAAAGCTGGCATCTTTGACAGCCTCGGATCCGGTAGGTCATCAGGATCCAGGGTTCTAAAACTCAATGAACGAAGTTGAACTCGAAGCGTGGAAGGCATTTATTCTGTTAGTGAAGAATTTTCTTGACAACAGTAAAGTCAGAAACATGTTGACAGCTTTCAGAAGTTTTGGCAGCAATATGAACGGCAAGGTGTGTAGGGATAATCGTAACTTACTTGGCTAGCATGTGTGAGTGCTTCAAAGTTGATGGTCACGTGAGCGTCGAAGACTCTCGCCGTTTCTATGCAAATGAAACAGGTGAACAAAAACGGACGAATTAATGCTTTAATAGTTTTAATCCACAGAAAATGAAAAATTATAAAAATATTTGTAAATAAATTTAGAATCTTTGAATGTTTTATTTTTCGTTTGTTTATACATTTGGCTTACAACATCTCGAGACTTTATTTTATTCTGTAAAGTTTACACAATTTTGAAAGAATCTTAAACAAGTTCTTCGTATCATCCGCACCCGTCTGCTAACAATTTTAATAGCAAAGTAAAAATTTGCGTAGTTAAAAAAATACATAGTTTTATTTACAAACACATTTTTATACGCATATTTTTAACTAGCAGGGAGACCCCACGTTACAAACATATTTTTATATGCATATTTTGACTAGAAGGGAGACCCCACGCTTTCCTGGGTTTAATGATGTTCAATGAATCTTTGACACGCCCATATTTTTTTGTCATTGAAATTGGTAAAATCGACCGTTTTTCTTTTCAATAAATTCGATTGATTGCATGGTCTAGGTGGAGACTCAACGCGGTGCACCGAGAGGACGTTTCATATGCTTCCCGCAGTGACTTAGTCCACAATACATTGTAGTAAACGATGCACTATAGAGAACATACTGTTTATTTGATAAACTTATTTTTTATATATAATAATTTGAATTAAAGTTTAAAATACAAAAGTCAAGTATCATGCTTCAACTGTGCTTTAAACAGAAACATTTCTAACACGCCCCTGTCATATCAAAGAACCTACTGTTAGTTTTATATGTTAAGCTTTTCGGCTTGTGTGGTAATAAAACTTCTCAAATGCACTCGTGATATGAGGCTCTATAAGGTGACAACTTTGGTCAAACTCGTCTGTTCCTTTTTTCATCGGATTATTTCGATTATCGAATATCGATACTTATCGAAGACATTCCGGTACAAAATCGATCTGCGAAAAATCCCAGGCACATATTGTACATATGTGTGAAATTTGATAAAATAGACCTAGCCGTTTTCGAGTCCATAGAAAACGAACTCACTGACACACAAAGTTCTTTTTATATAATAGTTAAGATTTAAAAATATTTTGTAAATAAAACTCATTTAAATTAAGAAAACTTGTTTCTTTAATAAAAAAATCTGTGACATAATAGTTATGAAAGTGCGTATCGTTCTGTTTACGATTCAAGCCAAAAGTAAAAAAAAAAGTTACCTTTTTACCGTTGCTTAATTTGGGATGTTTGAACTAATATGGTCAACATTTTCATACTTAAGAATGAGGGCAGGGCTTTTACCCACAAGCGTCACATGACTGAACTAAAATTCTCAGATTTGAAATGTGAACCGATATTTATGCTTTTTTACAAAACTTATAATATGAAGTTTGTTCAACTCATCTATTACTTATTGACACAATGAAATGTTGTAGAGAAAAGAAGAAGGAATGTGTTTAAAGCGTTAACATGTTATGGACGAACATATGCAATTTTATTTGACAAAATGAACTTACACACAGATCGACACATTTTTTTCATCATTCATACATCCATATTATAATTATACGGCGGACAGAGTAGAATTGTTTTACCGTAATATGTGAATTATGGTTTTAGAATAACATATACAGTAAAAATGGAGTAATATATATATATATATATATATATATATATATATATATATATATATATATATATATATATATATAATAATAATAATAATAATAATAATAATAATAATAATAATAATAATAATAATAATAATAAAACACAACAAAACAGCAAATGCAGACTCTGTGG